>NW_028133104.1:0-304809 GCF_964374135.1 Grampus griseus | reverse complement strand
GGCTAGGGTTAGGGTTAGGGGACGGGGACGGTTTAGGGTCCAGGGGAGCGTACGACAACGCTTTAGGGGGAGCGTACGTGTGAGGGCGCGGGTTAGTGTTATCGTACGGGTTAGGATTAGGGGACGGGTGAGGGTCAGGCTTCGGGGAAGGGTTAGGGTTAGGGTTCGGGCTAGGGTTAGGGTTAGGGGACGGGGACGGTTTAGGGTCCAGGGGAGGGTACGACAACGCTTTAGGGGGAGCGTACGTGTGAGGGCGCGGGTTAGTGTTAGCGTACGGGTTAGGATTAGGGGACAGGTGAGGTTCAGGCTTCGGGGAAGGGTTAGGGTTAGGGTTCGGGCTAGGGTTAGGGTTAGGGGACGGGGACGGCTTATTGTCCAGGGGAGGGTACGATAATGCTTTAGGGGGAGCGTACGTGTCAGGGCGCGGGTTAGTGTTAGCGTACGCGTTAGGATTAGGGGACGGGTGAGGGTCAGGCTTCGGGGAAGGTTTAGGGTTAGGGTTCGGGCTAGGGTTAGGGTTAGGGGACGGGGACGGCTTAGGGTCCAGGGGAGGGTACGACAACGCTTTAGGGGGAGCGTACGTGTGAGGGCACGGGTTAGTGTTAGCGTACGGGTTAGGATTAGGGGACGGGTGAGGCTCAGGCTTCGGGGAGGGCTTAGGGTTAGGGTTCGGGCTAGGGTTAGGGTTAGGGGACGGGGACGGTTTAGGGTCCAGGGGAGGGTACGACAACGCTTTAGTGGGAGCGTACGTGTGAGGGCGGGGGTTAGTGTTAGCGTACGGGTGAGGAATAGGGGACGGGTGAGGGTCAGGCTTCGGGGAAGGGTTAGGGTTAGGGTTCGGGCAAGGGTTAGGGTTAGGGGACGGGGACGGTTTAGGGTCCAGGGGAAGGTACGACAACGCTTTAGGGTGAGCGTACATGTGAGGGCGCGGGTTAGTGTTAGCGTACGGGTTAGGATTAAGGGACGGGTGATGGTCAGGCTTCGGGGAAGGGTTAGGGTTAGGGTTCGGGCTAGGGTTAGGGTTAGGGGATGGGGACGGTTTAGGGTCCAGGGGAGGGTATGACAACGCTTTAGGGGGAGCGTACGTGTGAGGGCGCGGGTTAGTGTTAGCGTACGGGTTAGGATTAGTGGACGGGTGAGGGTCAGGCTTCGGGGAAGCGTTAGGGTTAGGGTTCGGGCTAGGGTTAGGTTTAGGGGACGGGGATGGTTTAGGGTCCAAGGGAGGGTACGACAATGCTTTAGGGGGAGCATACACCTGAGGGCGCGGGTTAGTGTTAGCGTACGGGTTAGGATTAGGGGTCGGGTGAGGGTCAGGCTTCGGGGAAAGTTTAGGGGTAGGGTTCCGGCTAGGGTTAGGGTTAGGGGACGGGTACGGTTTAGGGTCCAGGTGAGGGTACGATAATGCTTTAGGGGGAGCGTACGTGTGAGGGCGCGGGTTAGTGTTAGCGTACGGGTTAGGATTAGGGGACGGGTGAGGGTCAGGCTTCGGGGAAGGGTTAGGGTTAGGGTTCGGGCTAGGGTTAGGGTTAGGGGACGGGGACGGTTTAGGGTCCAGGGGAGGGTATGAGAACGCTTTAGGGGGAGCGTACGTGTGAGGGCGCAGTTTAGTGTTAGCGTACAGGTGAGGAATAGGGGACGGGTGAGGGTCAGGCTTCGGGGAAGGGTTAGGGTTAGGGTTCGGGCTACGGTTAGGGTTAGGGGACGGGGACGGATTATGGTCCAGGGGAGGGTACGATAATGCTTTAGGGGGAGCGTACGTGTCAGGGCGCGGGTTAGTGTTAGCGTACGCGTTAGGATTAGGGGACGGGTGAGGGTCAGGCTTCGGGGAAGGGTTAGGGTTAGGGTTCGGGCTAGGGTTAGGGTTAGGGGACGGGGACGGCTTAGGGTCCAGGGGAGGGTACGACAACGCTTTAGAGGGAGCGTAGGTGTGAGGGCGTGGGTTAGTGTTAGCGTACGGGTTAGGATTAGGGGACGGGTGAGGGTCAGGCTTCGGGGAAGGCTTAGGGTTAGGGTTCGGGCTAGGGTTAGGGTTAGGGGACGGGGACGGTTTAGGGTCCAGGGGAGGGTACGACAACGCTTTAGGGGGAGCGTACGTGTGAGGCGCGGGTTAGTGTTAGCGTACGGGTTAGGATTAGGGGACGGGTGAGGGTCAGGCTTCGGGGAAGGCTTAGGTTTAGGGTTCGGGCTAGGGTTAGGGTTAGGGGACGGGTACGGTTTAGGGTCCAGGGGAGGGTACGACAACGCATTAGGGGGAGCGTACGTGTGATGGCGCTGGTTAGGGTTAGCGTACGGGTTATGATTAGGGGACGGGTGAGGGTCAGGCTTCGGGGAAGGGTTAGGGTTAGGGTTCGGGCTAGGGTTAGGGTTAGGGGACGGGGACGGTTTAGGGTCCAGGGGAGGGTACGACAACGATTTAGCGGGAGCGTACGTGTGAGGGCGCGGGTCAGTGTTAGCGTACGGGTTAGGATTAGGGGACGGGTGAGGGTCAGGCTTCGGGGAAGGGTTAGGGTTAGGGTTCGGGCTAGGGTAAGGTTTAGGGGACGGGGACGGTTTAGGGTCCAGGGGAGGGTACGACAACGCTTTAGGGGAAGTGTACGTGTGAGGGCGCGGGTTAGTGTTAGCGTACGGGTTAGGATTAGGGGACGGGTGAGGGTCAGGCTTCGGGGAAGGGTTAGGGTTAGGGTTCGGGCTAGGGTTAGGGTTAGGGGACGGGGACGGTTTAGGGTCCAGGGGAGGGTACGACAACGCTTTAGGGGGAGCGTACGTGTGAGGGCGTGGGTTAGTGTTAGCGCACGGGTTAGGATTAGGGGACGGGTGAGGGTCAGGCTTCGGGGAAGGGTTAGGGTTACGGTTCGGGCTAGGGTTAGTGTTAGGGGACTGGGACGGTTTAGGGTCCAGGGGAGGGTACGACAACGCTTTAGGGGGAGCGTACGTGTGAGGGCACGGGTTAGTGTTAGCGTACGGGTTAGGATTAGGGGACGGGTGAGGGTCAGGCTTCGGGGAAGGGTTAGGGTTAGGGTTCGGGCTAGGTTTAGGGTTAGGGGACGGGGACGGTTTAGGGTCCAGGGGAGGGTACGACAACGCTTTAGGGGGAGCGTACGTGTGAGGGCGTGGGTTAGTGTTAGCGTACGGGTTAGGATTAGGGGACGGGTGAGGGTCAGGCTTCGGTGAAGGGTTAGGGTTAGGGTTCGGGCTAGGGTTAGGGTTAGGGGACGGGGACGGTTTCGGGTCCAGGGGAGGGTACGACAACGCTTTAGGGGGAGCGTACGTGTGAGGGCGCGGGTTAGTGTTATCGTACGGGTTAGGATTAGGGGACGGGTGAGGGTCAGGCTTCGGGGAAGGGTTAGGGTTAGGGTTCGGGCTAGGGTTAGGGTTAGGGGACGGGGACGGATTAGGGTCCAGGGGAGGGTACGACAACGCTTTAGGGGGAGCGTACGTGTGAGGGCACGGGTTAGTGTTAGCGTACGGGTTAGGATTAGGGGACAGGTGAGGTTCAGGCTTCGGGGAAGGGTTAGGGTTAGGGTTCGGGCTAGGGTTAGGGTTAGGGGACGGGGACGGCTTATGGTCCAGGGGAGGGTACGATAATGCTTTAGGGGGAGCGTACGTGTCAGGGCGCAGGTTAGTGTTAGCGTACGCGTTAGGATTAGGGGACGGGTGAGGGTCAGGCTTCGGGGAAGGGTTAGGGTTAGGGTTCGGGCTAGGGTTAGGTTTAGGGGACGGGGACGGATTAGGGTCCAGGGGAGGGTACGACAACGCTTTAGTGGGAGCGTACGTGTGAGGGCGGGGGTTAGTGTTAGCGTACGGGTGAGGAATAGGGGACGGGTGAGGGTCAGGCTTCGGGGAAGGGTTAGGGTTAGGGTTCGGGCAAGGGTTAGGGTTAGGGGACGGGGACGGTTTAGGGTCCAGGGGAAGGTACGACAACGCTTTAGGGTGAGCGTACATGTGAGGGCGCGGGTTAGTGTTAGCGTATGGGTTAGGATTAAGGGACGGGTGATGGTCAGGCTTCGGGGAAGGGTTAGGGTTAGGGTTCGGGCTAGGGTTAGGGTTAGGGGATGGGGACGGTTTAGGGTCCAGGGGAGGGTATGACAACGCTTTACGGGGAGCGTACGTGTGAGGGCGCGGGTTAGTGTTAGCGTACGGGTTAGGATTAGTGGACGGGTGAGGGTCAGGCTTCGGGGAAGCGTTAGGGTTAGGGTTCGGGCTAGGGTTAGGTTTAGGGGACGGGGATGGTTTAGGGTCCAAGGGAGGGTACGACAATGCTTTAGGGGGAGCGTACACCTGAGGGCGCGGGTTAGTGTTAGCGTACGGGTTAGGATTAGGGGTCGGGTGAGGGTCAGGCTTCGGGGAAGGGTTAGGGTTAGGGTTCAGGCTAGGGTTAGGGTTAGGGGACGGGGACGGTTTAGGGTCCAGGGGAGGGTACGACAACGCTTTAGGGGGAGCGTACGAGTGAGGGCGCGGGTTAGTGTTAGCGTACGGCTTAGGATTAGGGGACGGGTGAGGGTCAGGCTTCGGGGAAGGGTTAGGGTTAGGGTTCGGGCTGGGGTTAAGGTTAGGGGCCGGGGACGGTTTAGGGTCCAGGGGAGGGTACGACAACGCTTCAGGGGGAGCGTACGTGTGAGGGCGCAGGTTAGTGTTAGCGTACGGGTTAGGATTAGGGGACGGGTGAGGGTCAGGCTTCGGGGAAGGGTTAGGGTTAGGGTTCGGGCTAGGGTTAGGGTTAGGGGACGGGGACGGTTTAGGGTCCAGGGGAGGGTACGACAACGCTTTAGGGGGAGCGTACGTGTGAGGGCGCTGGTTAGGGTTAGCGTACGGGTTAGGATTAGGGGACGGGTGAGGGTCAGGCTTCGGGGAAGCGTTAGGGTTAGGGTTCGGGCTAGGGTTAGGGTTAGGGGACGGGGACGGTTTAGGGTCCAGGGGAGGGTACGACAACGATTTAGCGGGAGCGTACGTGTGAGGGCGCGGGTCAGTGTTAGCGTACGGGTTAGGATTAGGGGACGGGTGAGGGTCAGGCTTCGGGGAAGGGTTAGGGTTAGGGTTCGGGCTAGGGTTAGGGTTAGGGGACGGGGACGGCTTAGGGTCCAGGAGAGGGTACGACAACGCTTTAGGGGGAGCGTACGTGTGAGGGCGCGGGTTAGTGTTAGCGTACGCGTTAGGATTGGGGGACGGGTGGGGCTCAGGCTTCGGGGAAGGCTTATGGTAAGGGTTCGGGCTAGGGTTAGGGTTAGGGGACGGGGACGGTTTAGGGTCCAGGGGAGGGTACGACAACGCTTTAGGGGGAGCGTACGTGTGAGGGCGCGGGTTAGTGTTAGCGTACGGGTTAGGATTAGGGGACGGGTGAGGGTCAGGCTTCGGGGAAGGGTTAGGGTTAGGTTTCGGGCTAGGGTTAGGGTTAGGGGACGGGGACGGTTTAGGGTCCAGGGGAGGGTACGACAACGCTTTAGGGGGAGCGTACGTGTGAGGGCGCGGGTTAGTGTTAGCGTACGGGTTAGGATTAGGGGACGGGTGAGGGTCAGGCTTCGGGGAAGGGTTAGGGTTACGGTTCGGGCTAGGGTTAGGGTTAGGGGACGGGGACGGTTTAGGGTCCAGGGGAGGGTACGACAACGCTTTAGGGGGAGCGTACGTGTGAGGGCACGGGTTAGTGTTAGCGTACGGTGTAGGATTAGGGGACGGGTGAGGGTCAGGCTTCGTGGAAGGGTTAGGGTTAGGGTTCGGGCTAGGGTTAGGGTTAGGGGACGGGGACAGTTTAGGGTCAAGGGGAGGGTACGACAATGCTTTAGGGGGAGCGTACGTGTGAGGGAGCGGGTTAGTGTTAGCATACGGGTGAGGAGGAGGGGACGGGTGAGGGTCAGGCTTCGGGGAAGGGTTAGGGTTAGGGTTCGGGCTAGGGTTAGGGTTAGGGTGAGGGGACGGGGATGGTTTAGGGTCCAGGGGAGGGTACGACAACGCTTTAGGGGGAGCGTACGTGTGAGGGTGCGGGTTAGTGTTAGCGTACGGGTTAGGATTAGGGGACGGGTGAGGGTCAGTCTTCGGGGAAGGGTTAGGGTTAGGGTTCGTGCTAGGGTTAGGGTTAGGGGACGGGGACGGTTTAGGGTCCAGGTGAGGGTACGACAACGCTTTAGGGGGAGCGTACGTGTGAGGGCGCAGGTTAGTGTTAGCGTACGGGTTAGGATTAGGGGACGGGTGAAGGTCAGGTTTCGGGGAAGGGTTAGGGTTAGGGTTCGGGTTAGGGTTAGGGTTACGGGATGGGGACGGCTTAGGGTCCAGGGGAGGGTACGACAACGCTTTAGGGGGAGCGTACGTGTGAGGGCGCGGGTTAGTGTTAGCGTACGCGTTAGGATTAGGGGACGGGTGAGGCTCAGGCTTCGGGGAAGGCTTAGGGTTAGGGTTCGGGCTAGGGTTAGGGTTAGGGGACGGGGACGGTTTAGGGTCCAGGGGAGGGTACGACAACGCTTTAGGGGGAGCGTACGTGTGAGGGCGCGGGTTAGTGTTAGCGTACGGATTAGGATTAGGGGACGGGTGAGGGTCAGGCTTCGGGGAAGGCTTAGGGTTAGGGTTCGGGCTAGGGTTAGGGTTAGGGGACGGGGACGGTTTAGGGTCCAGGGGAGGGTACGACAACGCTTTGGGGGAGCGTACGTGTGAGGGCGCGGGTTAGTGTTAGCGTACGGGTTAGGATTAGGGGACGGGTGAGGGTCAGGCTTCGGGGAAGGGTTAGGGTTAGGGTTCGGGCTAGGATTAGGGTTAGGGGACGGGGACGGCTTAGGGTCCAGGGGAGGGTACGACAACGATTTAGGGGGAGCGTACGTGTGAGGGCACGGGTTAGTGTTAGCGTACGGGTTAGGATTAGGGGACGGGTGAGGCTCAGGCTTCAGGGAGGGCTTAGGGTTAGGGTTCGGGCTAGGGTTAGGGTTAGGGGACGGGGACGGTTTAGGGTCCAGGGGAGGGTACGACAACGCTTTAGTGGGAGCGTACGTGTGAGGCCGGGGGTTAGTGTTAGCGTACGGGTGAGGAATAGGGGACGGGTGAGGGTCAGGCTTCGGGGAAGGGTTAGGGTTAGGGTTCGGGCAAGGGTTAGGGTTAGGGGACGGGGACGGTTTAGGGTCCAGGGGAAGGTACGACAACGCTTTAGGGTGAGCGTACATGTGAGGGCGCGGGTTAGTGTTAGCGTATGGGTTAGGATTAAGGGACGGGTGATGGTCAGGCTTCGGGGAAGGGTTAGGGTTAGGGTTCGGGCTAGGGTTAGGGTTAGGGGATGGGGACGGTTTAGGGTCCAGGGGAGGGTATGACAACGCTTTAGGGGGAGCGTACGTGTGAGGGCGCGGGTTAGTGTTAGCGTACGGGTTAGGATTAGTGGACGGGTGAGGGTCAGGCTTCGGGGAAGCGTTAGGGTTAGGGTTCGGGCTAGGGTTAGGTTTAGGGGACGGGGATGGTTTAGGGTCCAAGGGAGTGTACGACAATGCTTTAGGGGGAGCGTACACCTGTGGGCGCGGGTTAGTGTTAGCGTACGGGTTAGGATTAGGGGTCGGGTGAGGGTCAGGCTTCGGGGAAGGGTTAGGGTTAGGGTTCAGGCTAGGGTTAGGTTTAGGGGACGGGGACGGTTTAGGGTCCAGGGGAGGGTACGACAACGCTTTAGGGGGAGCGTACGAGTGAGGGCGCGGGTTAGTGTTAGCGTACGGCTTAGGATTAGGGGACGGGTGAGGGTCAGGCTTCGGGGAAGGGTTAGGGTTAGGGTTCGGGCTGGGGTTAAGGTTAGGGGCCGGGGACGGTTTAGGGTCCAGGGGAGGGTACGACAACGCTTCAGGGGGAGCGTACGTGTGAGGGCGCAGGTTAGTGTTAGCGTACGGGTTAGGATTAGGGGACGGGTGAGGGTCAGGCTTCGGGGAAGGCTTAGGGTTAGGGTTCGGGCTAGGGTTAGGGTTAGGGGACGGGGACGGTTTAGGGTCCAGGGGAGGGTACGACAACGCTTTAGGGGGAGCGTACGTGTGAGGGCGCTGGTTAGGGTTAGCGTACGGGTTAGGATTAGGGGACGGGTGAGGGTCAGGCTTCGGGGAAGCGTTAGGGTTAGGGTTCGGGCTAGGGTTAGGGTTAGGGGACGGGGACGGTTTAGGGTCCAGGGGAGGGTACGACAACGATTTAGCGGGAGCGTACGTGTGAGGGCGCGGGTCAGTGTTAGCGTACGGGTTAGGATTAGGGGACGGGTGAGGGTCAGGCTTCGGGGAAGGGTTAGGGTTAGGGTTCGGGCTAGGGTAAGGTTTAGGGGACGGGGACGGTTTAGGGTCCAGGGGAGGGTACGACAACGCTTTAGGGGAAGTGTACGTGTGAGGGCGCGGGTTAGTGTTAGCGTACGGGTTAGGATTAGGGGACGGGTGAGGGTCAGGCTTCGGGGAAGGGTTAGGGTTAGGGTTCGGGCTAGGGTTAGGGTTAGGGGACGGGGACGGTTTAGGGTCCAGGGGAGGGTACGACAACGCTTTAGGGGGAGCGTACGTGTGAGGGCGTGGGTTAGTGTTAGCGTACGGGTTAGGATTAGGGGACGGGTGAGGGTCAGGCTTCGGGGAAGGGTTAGGGTTAGGGTTCGGGCTGGGGTTAGTGTTAGGGGACTGGGACGGTTTAGGGTCCAGGGGAGGGTACGACAACGCTTTAGGGGGAGCGTACGTGTGAGGGCACGGGTTAGTGTTAGCGTACGGGTTAGGATTAGGGGACGGGTGAGGGTCAGGCTTCGGGGAAGGGTTAGGGTTAGGGTTCGGGCTAGGTTTAGGGTTAGGGGACGGGGACGGTTTAGGGTCCAGGGGAGGGTACGACAACGCTTTAGGGGGAGCGTACGTGTGAGGGCGTGGGTTAGTGTTAGCGTACGGGTTAGGATTAGGGGACGGGTGAGGGTCAGGCTTCGGGGAAGGGTTAGGGTTAGGGTTCGGGCTAGGGTTAGGGTTAGGGGATGGGGACGGTTTAGGGTCCAGGGGAGGGTACGACAACGCTTTAGGGGGAGCGTACGTGTGAGGGCGCGGGTTAGTGTTATCGTACGGGTTAGGATTAGGGGACGGGTGAGGGTCAGGCTTCGGGGAAGGGTTAGGGTTAGGGTTCGGGCTAGGGTTAGGGTTAGGGGACGGGGACGGTTTAGGGTCCAGGGGAGGGTACGACAACGCTTTAGGGGGAGCGTACGTGTGAGGGCGCGGGTTAGTGTTAGCGTACCGGTTAGGATTAGGGGACAGGTGAGGTTCAGGCTTCGGGGAAGGGTTAGGGTTAGGGTTCGGGCTAGGGTTAGGGTTAGGGGACGGGGACGGCTTATGGTCCAGGGGAGGGTACGATAATGCTTTAGGGGGAGCGTACGTGTCAGGGCGCGGGTTAGTGTTAGCGTACGCGTTAGGATTAGTGGACGGGTGAGGGTCAGGCTTCGGGGAAGGTTTAGGGTTAGGGTTCGGGCTAGGGTTAGGGTTAGGGGACGGGGACGGCTTAGGGTCCAGGGGAGGGTACGACAACGCTTTAGGGGGAGCGTACGTGTGAGGGCACGGGTTAGTGTTAGCGTACGGGTTAGGATTAGGGGACGGGTGAGGCTCAGGCTTCGGGGAGGGCTTAGGGTTAGGGTTCGGGCTAGGGTTAGGGTTAGGGGACGGGGACGGTTTAGGGTCCAGGGGAGGGTACGACAACGCTTTAGTGGGAGCGTACGTGTGAGGGCGGGGGTTAGTGTTAGCGTACGGGTGAGGAATAGGGGACGGGTGAGGGTCAGGCTTCGGGGAAGGGTTAGGGTTAGGGTTCGGGCAAGGGTTAGGGTTAGGGGACGGGGACGGTTTAGGGTCCAGGGGAAGGTACGACAACGCTTTAGGGTGAGCGTACATGTGAGGGCGCGGGTTAGTGTGAGCGTACGGGTTAGGATTAAGGGACGGGTGATGGTCAGGCTTCGGGGAAGGGTTAGGGTTAGGGTTCGGGCTAGGGTTAGGGTTAGGGGATGGGGACGGTTTAGGGTCCAGGGGAGGGTATGACAACGCTTTAGGGGGAGCGTACGTGTGAGGGCGCGGGTTAGTGTTAGCGTACGGGTTAGGATTAGTGGACGGGTGAGGGTCAGGCTTCGGGGAAGCGTTAGGGTTAGGGTTCGGGCTAGGGTTAGGTTTAGGGGACGGGGATGGTTTAGGGTCCAAGGGAGGGTACGACAATGCTTTAGGGGGAGCGTACACCTGAGGGCGCGTGTTAGTGTTAGCGTACGGGTTAGGATTAGGGGTCGGGTGAGGGTCAGGCTTCGGGGAAAGTTTAGGGGTAGGGTTCCGGCTAGGGTTAGGGTTAGGGGACGGGTACGGTTTAGGGTCCAGGTGAGGGTACGATAATGCTTTAGGGGGAGCGTACGTGTGAGGGCGCGGGTTAGTGTTAGCGTACGGGTTAGGATTAGGGGACGGGTGAGGGTCAGGCTTCGGGGAAGGGTTAGGGTTAGGGTTCGGGCTAGGGTTAGGGTTAGGGGACGGGGACGGTTTAGGGTCCAGGGGAGGGTATGAGAACGCTTTAGGGGGAGCGTACGTGTGAGGGCGCAGTTTAGTGTTAGCGTACAGGTGAGGAATAGGGGACGGGTGAGGGTCAGGCTTCGGGGAAGGGTTAGGGTTAGGGTTCGGGCTACGGTTAGGGTTAGGGGACGGGGACGGCTTATGGTCCAGGGGAGGGTACGATAATGCTTTAGGGGGAGCGTACGTGTCAGGGCGCGGGTTAGTGTTAGCGTACGCGTTAGGATTAGGGGACGGGTGAGGGTCAGGCTTCGGGGAAGGGTTAGGGTTAGGGTTCGGGCTAGGGTTAGGGTTAGGGGACGGGGACGGCTTAGGGTCCAGGGGAGGGTACGACAACGCTTTAGAGGGAGCGTAGGTGTGAGGGCGTGGGTTAGTGTTAGCGTACGGGTTAGGATTAGGGGACGGGTGAGGGTCAGGCTTCGGGGAAGGCTTAGGGTTAGGTTTCGGGCTAGGGTTAGGGTTAGGGGACGGGGACGGTTTAGGGTCCAGGGGAGGGTACGACAACGCTTTAGGGGGAGCGTACGTGTGAGGCGCGGGTTAGTGTTAGCGTACGGGTTAGGATTAGGGGACGGGTGAGGGTCAGGCTTCGGGGAAGGCTTAGGTTTAGGGTTCGGGCTAGGGTTAGGGTTAGGGGACGGGTACGGTTTAGGGTCCAGGGGAGGGTACGACAACGCATTAGGGGGAGCGTACGTGTGATGGCGCTGGTTAGGGTTAGCGTACGGGTTATGATTAGGGGACGGGTGAGGGTCAGGCTTCGGGGAAGGGTTAGGGTTAGGGTTCGGGCTAGGGTTAGGGTTAGGGGACGGGGACGGTTTAGGGTCCACGGGAGGGTACGACAACGCTTTAGGGGGAGCGTACGTGTGAGGGCGCGGGTTAGTGTTAGCGTACGCGTTAGGATTAGGGGACGGGTGAGGCTCAGGCTTCGGGGAAGGCTTAGGGTTAGGGTTCGGGCTAGGGTTAGGGTTAGGGGACGGGGACGGTTTAGGGTCCAGGGGAGGGTACGACAACGCTTTAGGGGGAGCGTACGTGTGAGGGCGCGGGTTAGTGTTAGCGTACGGGTTAGGATTAGGGGACGGGTGAGGGTCAGGCTTTGGGGAAGGCTTAGGGTTAGGGTTCAGGCTAGGGTTAGGGTTAGGGGACGGGGACGGTTTAGGGTCCAGGGGAGGGTACGACAACGCTTTAGGGGGAGTGTACGTGTGAGGGCGCGGGTTAGTGTTAGCATACGGGTTAGGATTAGGGGATGGGTGAGGGTCAGGCTTCGGGGAAGGGTTAGGGTTAGGGTTAGGGCTAGGGTTAGGGTTAGGGGACGGTGACGGTGTAGGGTCCAGGGGAGGGTACGACAACGCTTTAGGGGGAGCGTACGTGTGAGGGCGTGGGTTAGTGTTAGCGTACGGGTTAGGATTAGGGGACGGGTGAGGGTCAGGCTTCGGGGAAGGTTTAGGGTTAGGGTTCGGGCTAGGGTTAGGGTTAGGGGACGGGGACGGTTTAGGGTCCAGGGGAGGGTACGACAACGCTTTAGGGGGAGCGTACGTGTGAGGGCGCGGGTTAGTGTTAGCGTACGGGTTAGGATTAGGGGACGGGTGAGGGTCAGGCTTCGGGGAAGGGTTAGGGTTAGGGTTCGGGCTAGGATTAGGGTTAGGGGACGGGGACGGCTTAGGGTCCAGGGGAGGGTACGACAACGCTTTAGGGGGAGCGTAAGTGTGAGGGCGCGGGTTAGTGTTAGCGTATGGGTTAGGATTAGGGGATGGGTGAGGGTCAGGCTTCGGGGAAGGCTTAGGGTTAGGATTCGGGCTAGGGTTAGGGTTAGGGGACGGGGACGGTTTAGGGTCCAGGGGAGGGTACGACAACGCTTTAGGGGGAGCGTACGTGTGAGGGCGCGGGTTAGTGTTAGCGTACGGGTTAGGATAAGGGGACGGGTGAGGGTCAGGCTTCGGGGAAGGGTTAGGGTTAGGGTTCAGGCTAGGGTTAGGGTTAGGGGACGGGGACGGTTTAGGGTCCAGGGGAGGGTACGACAACGCTTTAGGGGGAGCGTACGAGTGAGGGCGCGGGTTAGTGTTAGCGTACGGGTTAGGATTAGGGGACGGGTGAGGGTCAGGCTTCGGGGAAGGGTTAGGGTTAGGGTTCGGGCTGGGGTTAAGGTTAGGGGCCGGGGACGGTTTAGGGTCCAGGGGAGGGTACGACAACGCTTCAGGGGGAGCGTACGTGTGAGGGCGCGGGTTAGTGTTAGCGTACGGGTTAGGATTAGGGGACGGGTGAGGGTCAGGCTTCGGGGAAGGGTTAGGGTTAGGGTTCGGGCTAGGGTTAGGGTTAGGGGACGGGGACGGCTTCGGGTCCAGGGGAGGGTACGACAACGCTTTAGAGGGAGCGTAGGTGTGAGGGCGTGGGTTAGTGTTAGCGTACGGGTTAGGATTAGGGGACGTGTGAGGGTCAGGCTTCGGGGAAGGCTTAGGGTTATGGTTCGGGCTAGGGTTAGGGTTAGGGGACGGGGACGGTTTAGGGTCCAGGGGAGGGTACGACAACGCTTTAGGGGGAGCGTACGTGTGAGGGCGCTGGTTAGGGTTAGCGTACGGTTTAGGATTAGGGGACTGGTGAGAGTCAGGCTTCGGGGAAGCGTTAGGGTTAGGGTTCGGGCTAGGCTTAGGGTTAGGGGACGGGGACGGTTTAGGGTCCAGGAGAGGGTACGACAACGCTTTAGGGGGAGCGTACGTGTGAGGGCGCGGGTCAGTGTTAGCGTACGGGTTAGGATTAGGGGACGGGTGAGGGTCAGGCTTCGGGGAAGGGTTAGGGTTAGGGTTCGGGCTAGGGTTAGGTTTAGGGGACGGGGACGGTTTAGGGTCCAGGGGAGGGTACGACAACGCTTTAGGGGAAGTGTACGTGTGAGGGCGCGGGATAGTGTTAGCGTACGGGTTAGGATTAGGGGACGGGTGAGGGTCAGGCTTCGGGGAAGTGTTAGGGTTAGGGTTCGGGCTAGGGTTAGGGTTAGGGGACGGGGACGGTTTAGGGTCCAGGGGAGGGTTCGACAACGTTTTAGGGGGAGCGTACGTGTGAGGGCGCGGGTTAGTGTTAGCGTACGGGTTAGGATTAGGGGACGGGTGAGGGTCAGGCTTCGAGGAAGGGTTAGGGTTAGGGTTCGGGCTAGGGTTGGGGTTAGGGGACGGGGACGGTTTAGGGTCCAGGGGAGGGTACGACAACGCTTTAGGGGGAGCGTACGTGTGAGGGCACGGGTTAGTGTTAGCGTACGGGTTAGGATTAGGGGACGGGTGAGGGTCAGGCTTCGGGGAAGGGTTAGGGTTAGGGTTAGGGGACGGGGACGGTTTAGGGTCAAGGGGAGGGTACGACAACGCTTTACGGGGAGCGTACGTGTGAGGGTGCGGGTTAGTGTTAGCGTACGGGTTAGGATTAGGGGACGGGTGAGGTTCAGGCTTCGGGGAAGGGTTAGGGTTAGGGTTCGGGCTAGGGTTAGGGTTAGGGGACGGGGACGGCTTATGGTCCAGGGGAGGGTACGATAATGCTTTAGGGGGAGCGTACGTGTCAGGGCGCGGGTTAGTGTTAGCGTACGCGTTAGGATTAGGGGACGGGTGAGAGTCAGGCTTCGGGGAAGGGTTAGGGTTAGGGTTCGGGCTAGGGTTAGGGTTAGGGGACGGGGACGGCTTAGGGTCCAGGAGAGGGTACGACAACGCTTTAGGGGGAGCGTACGTGTGAGGGCACGGGTTAGTGTTAGCATACGGGTTAGGATTAGGGGACGGGTGAGGGTCAGGCTTCGGGGAAGGTTTAGGGTTAGGGTTCGGGCTAGGGTTAGGGTTAGGGGACGGGGACGGCTTAGGGTCCAGGGGAGGGTACGACAACGCTTTAGGGGGTGCGTACGTGTGAGGGCGCGGGTTAGTGTTAGCGTACGGGTTAGGATTAGGGGACGGGTGAGGGTCAGGCTTCGGTGAAGGGTTAGGGTTAGGGTTCGGGCTAGGGTTAGGGTTAGGGGACGGGGACGGCTTAGGGTCCAGGGGAGGGTACGACAACGCTTTAGGGGGAGCGTACGTGTTAGGGCGTGGGTTAGTGTTAGCGTACGGGTTAGGATTAGGGGACGGGTGAGGGTCAGGCTTCGGGGAAGGGTTAGGGTTACGGTACGGGCTAGGGTTAGGGTTAGGGGACGGGGACGGTTTAGGGTCCAGGGGAGGGTACGACAACGCTTTAGGGGGAGCGTACGTGTGAGGGCACGGGTTAGTGTTAGCGTACGGGTTAGGATTAGGGGACGGGTGAGGGTCAGGCTTCGGGGAAGGGTTAGGGTTAGGGTTCGGGCTAGGGTTAGGGTTAGGGGACGGGGACGGTTTAGGGTCCAGGGGAGGGTACGAGAACGCTTTAGGGGGAGCGTACGTGTGAGGGCGTGGGTTAGTGTTAGCGTACGGGTTAGGATTAGGGGACGGGTGAGGGTCAGGCTTCGGGGAAGGGTTAGGGTTAGGGTTCGGGCTAGGGTTAGGATTAGGGGACGGGGACGGTTTAGGGTCCAGGGGAGGGTACGACAACGCTTTAGGGGGAGCGTACGTGTGAGGGCGCGGGTTAGTGTTAGCGTACGCGTTAGGATTAGGGGACGGGTGAGGGTCAGGCTTCGGGGAAGGGTTAGGGTTAGGGTTCAGGCTAGGGTTAGGGTTAGGGGACGGGGACGGTTTAGGGTCCAGGGGAGGGTACGACAACGCTTTAGGGGGAGCGTACGTGTGAGGGTGCGGGTTAGTGTTAGCGTACGCGTTAGGATTAGGGGACGGGTGAGGGTCAGGCTTCGGGGAAGGTTTAGGGTTAGGGTTCGGGCTAGGGTTAGGGTTAGGGGACGGGGACGGCTTAGGGTCCAGGGGAGGGTACGACAACGCTTTAGGGGGAGCGTACGTGTGAGGGCACGGGTTAGTGTTAGCGTACGGGTTAGGATTAGGGGACGGGTGAGGCTCAGGCTTCGGGGAGGGGGTAGGGTTAGGGTTCGGGCTAGGGTTAGGGTTAGGGGACGGGGACGGTTTAGGGTCCAGGGGAGGGTACGACAACGCTTTAGTGGGAGCGTACGTGTGAGGGCGGGGGTTAGTGTTAGCGTACGGGTGAGGAATAGGGGACGGGTGAGGGTAAGGCTTCGGGGAAGTGTTAGGGTTAGGGTTCGGGCAAGGGTTAGGGTTAGGGGACGGGGACGGTTTAGGGTCCAGGGGAAGGTACGACAACGCTTTAAGGCGAGCGTACATGTGAGGGCGCGGGTTAGTGTTAGCCTACGGGTTAGGATTAGGGGACGGGTGATGGTCAGGCTTCGGGGAAGGGTTAGGGTTAGGGTTCGGGCTAGGGTTAGGGTTAGGGGATGGGGACGGTTTAGGGTCCAGGGGAGGGTATGACAACACTTTAGGGGGAGCGTACGTGTGAGGGCGCGGGTTAGTGTTAGCGTACGGGTTAGGATTAGTGGACGGGTGAGGGTCAGGCTTCGGGGAAGCGTTAGGGTTAGGGTTCGGGCTAGGGTTAGGGTTAGGGGACGGGGATGGTTTAGGGTCCAGGGGAGGGTACGACAATGCTTTAGGGGGAGCGTACACCTGAGGGCGCGGGTTAGTGTTAGCGTACGGGTTAGGATTAGGGGTCGGGTGAGGGTCAGGCTTCGGGGAAAGTTTAGGGGTAGGGTTCCGGCTAGGGTTAGGGTTAGGGGACGGGTACGGTTTAGGGTCCAGGGGAGGGTACGATAATGATTTAGGGGGAGCGTACGTGTCAGGGCGCGGGTTAGTGTTAGCGTACGGGTTAGGATTAGGGGACGGGTGAGGGTCAGGTTTCGGGGAAGGGTTAGGGTTAGGGTTCGGGCTAGGGTTAGGGTTACGGGATGGGGACGGCTTAGGGTCCAGGGGAGGGTACGACAACGCTTTAGGGGGAGCGTACGTGTGAGGGGGCGGGTTAGTGTTAGCGTACGCGTTAGGATTATGGGACGGGTGAGGCTCAGGCTTCGGGGAAGGCTTAGGGTTAGGGTTCGGGCTAGGGTTAGGTTTAGGGGACGGGGACGGTTTAGGGTCCAGGGGAGGGTACGACAACGCTTTAGGGGGAGCGTACGTGTGAGGGCGCGGGTTAGTGTTAGCGTACGGGTTAGGATTAGGGGACGGGTGAGGGTCAGGCTTCGGGGAAGGCTTATGGTTAGGGTTCGGGCTAGGGTTAGGGTTAGGGGACGGGGACGGTTTAGGGTCCAGGGGAGGGTACGACAACGCTTTAGGGGGAGCGTACGTGTGAGGGCGCGGGTTAGTGTTAGCGTACGGGTTAGGATTAGGGGACGGGTGAGGGTCAGGCTTCGGGGAAGGGTTAGGGTTAGGTTTCGGGCTAGGGTTAGGGTTAGGGGACGGGGACGGTTTAGGGTCCAGGGGAGGGTACGACAACGCTTTAGGGGGAGCGTACGTGTGAGGGCGCGAGTTAGTTTTAGCGTACGGGTTAGGATTAGGGGACGGGTGAGGGTCAGGCTTCGGGGAAGTGTTAGGGTTACGGTTCGGGCTAGGGTTAGGGTTAGGGGACGGGGACGGTTTAGGGTCCAGGGGAGGGTACGACAACGCTTTAGGGGGAGCGTACGTGTGAGGGCCCGGGTTAGTGTTAGCGTACGGGTGAGGATTAGGGGACGGGTGAGGGTCAGGCTTCGTGGAAGGGTTAGGGTTAGGGTTCGGGCTAGGGTTAGGGTTAGGGGACGGGGACAGTTTAGGGTCAAGGGGAGGGTACGACAATGCTTTAGGGGGAGCGTACGTGTGAGGAAGCGGGTTAGTGTTAGCGTACGGGTGAGGATGAGGGGACGGGTGAGGGTCAGGCTTCGGGGAAGGGTTAGGGTTAGGGTTCGGGCTAGGGTTAGGGTTAGGGGACGGGGACGGTTTAGGGTCCAGGGGAGGGTACGACAACGCTTTAGGTGGAGCGTACGTGTGAGGGTGCGGGTTAGTGTTAGCGTACGGGTTAGGATTAGGGGACGGTGAGGGTCAGTCTTCGGGGAAGGGTTAGGGTTAGGGTTCGTGCTAGGGTTAGGGTTAGGGGACGGGGACGGTTTAGGGTCCAGAGGAGGGTACGACAACGCTTTAGGGGGAGCGTACGTGTGAGGGGGCGGGTTAGTGTTAGCGTACGCGTTAGGATTAGGGGACGGGTGAGGGTCAGGCTTCGGGGAAGTGTTAGGGTTAGGGTTCGGGCTAGGGTTAGGGTTAGGGGACGGGGACGGTTTAGGGTCCAGGGGAGGGTACGACAACGCTTTAGGGGGAGCGTACGTGTGAGGGCGCGGGTTAGTGTTAGCGTACGGGTTAGGATTAGGGGACAGGTGAGGGTTAGGGTTCGGGGAAGGGTTAAGGTTAGGGTTCGGGCTAGGGTTAGGGTTAGGGGACGGGGACGGTTTCGGGTCAAGGGGAGGGTACGACAACGCATTAGGGGGAGCGTACGTGTGAGGGCGCGGGTTAGTGTTAGCGTACGGGTTAGGATTAGGGGACGGTGAGGGTCAGGCTTCGGGGAAGGGTTAGGGTTAGGGTTCGGGCTACGGTTAGGGTTAGGGGACGGGGACGGTTTAGGGTCCAGGGGAGGGTAGGACAACGCTTTAGGGGGAGCGTACGTTTGAGGGCGCGGGTTAGTGTTAGCGTACGGGTTAGGATTAGGGGACGGGTGAGGGTCAGGCTTCGGGGAAGTGTTAGGGTTACGGTTCGGGCTAGGGTTAGGGTTAGGGGACGGGGACGGTTTAGGGTCCAGGGGAGGGTACGACAACACTTTAGGGGGAGCGTACGTGTGAGGGCACGGGTTATTGTTAGCGTACGGGTTAGGATTAGGGGACGAGTGAGGGTCAGGCTTCGGGGAAGGGTTAGGGTTAGGGTTCGTGCTAGGGTTACGGTTAGGGGACGGGGACGGTTTAGCGTCCAGGGGAGGGTACGACAACGCTTTAGGGGGAGCGTACGTGTGAGGGCGCGGGTTAGTGTTAGCGTACGGGTTAGGATTAGGGGACGGGTGAGGGTCAGGCTTCGGGGAAGGGTTAGGGTTAGGGTTCGGGCTAGGGTTAGGTTCAGGGGATGGGGACGGTTTAGGGTCCAGGGGAGGGTACGACAATGCTTTAGGGGGAGCGTACGTGTGAGGGCGTGGATTAGTGTTAGCGTACGGGTGAGGATGAGGGGACGGGTGAGGGTCAGGCTTCTGGGAAGGGTTAGGGTTAGGGTTCGGGCTAGGGTTAGGGTTAGGGGACGGGGACGGTTTAGGGTCCAGGGGAGGGTATGACAACGCTTTAGGGGGAGCGTACGTGTGAGGGTGCGGGTTAGTGTTAGCGTACGGGTTAGGATTAGGGGACGGGTGAGGGTCAGTCTTCGGGGAAGGGTTAGGGTTAGGGTTCGTGCTAGGGTTAGGATTAGGGGACGGGGACGGTTTAGGGTCCAGAGGAGTGTACGACAACGCTTTAGGGGGAGCGTACGTGTGAGGGCGCGGGTTAGTGTTAGCGTACGGGTTAGGATTAGGGGACGGGTGAGGGTCAGGTTTCGGGGAAGGGTTAGGGTTAGGGTTCGGGCTAGGGTTAGGGTTACGGGATGGGGACGGCTTAGGGTCCAGGGGAGGGTACGACAACGCTTTAGGGGGAGCGTACGTGTGAGGGGGCGGGTTAGTGTTAGCGTACGCGTTAGGATTATGGGACGGGTGAGGCTCAGGCTTCGGGGAAGGCTTAGGGTTAGGGTTCGGGCTAGGGTTAGGTTTAGGGGACGGGGACGGTTTAGGGTCCAGGGGAGGGTACGACAACGCTTTAGGGGGAGCGTACGTGTGAGGGCGCGGGTTAGTGTTAGCGTACGGGTTAGGATTAGGGGACGGGTGAGGGTCAGGCTTCGGGGAAGGCTTATGGTTAGGGTTCGGGCTAGGGTTAGGGTTAGGGGACGGGGACGGTTTAGGGTCCAGGGGAGGGTACGACAACGCTTTAGGGGGAGCGTACGTGTGAGGGCGCGGGTTAGTGTTAGCGTACGGGTTAGGATTAGGGGACGGGTGAGGGTCAGGCTTCGGGGAAGGGTTAGGGTTAGGTTTCGGGCTAGGGTTAGGGTTAGGGGACGGGGACGGTTTAGGGTCCAGGGGAGGGTACGACAACGCTTTAGGGGGAGCGTACGTGTGAGGGCGCGGGTTAGTGTTAGCGTACCGGTTAGGATTAGGGGACGGGTGAGGTTCAGGCTTGGGGGAAGGGTTAGGGTTAGGGTTCGGGCTAGGGTTAGGGTTAGGGGACGGGGACGGCTTATGGTCCAGGGGAGGGTACGATAATGCTTTAGGGGGAGCGTACGTGTCAGGGCGCGGGTTAGTGTTAGCGTACGTGTTAGGATTAGGGGACGGGTGAGGGTCAGGCTTCGGGGAAGGTTTAGGGTTAGGGTTCGGGCTAGGGTTAGGGTTAGGGGACGGGGACGGCTTAGGGTCCAGGGGAGGGTACGACAACGCTTTAGGGGGAGCGTACGTGTGAGGGCACGGGTTAGTGTTAGCGTACGGGTTAGGATTAGGGGACGGGTGAGGCTCAGGCTTCGGGGAGGGGGTAGGGTTAGGGTTCGGGCTAGGGTTAGGGTTAGGGGACGGGGACGGTTTAGGGTCCAGGGGAGGGTACGACAACGCTTTAGTGGGAGCGTACGTGTGAGGGCGGGGGTTAGTGTTAGCGTACGGGTGAGGAATAGGGGACGGGTGAGGGTAAGGCTTCGGGGAAGTGTTAGGGTTAGGGTTCGGGCAAGGGTTAGGGTTAGGGGACGGGGACGGTTTAGGGTCCAGGGGAAGGTACGACAACGCTTTAAGGCGAGCGTACATGTGAGGGCGCGGGTTAGTGTTAGCCTACGGGTTAGGATTAGGGGACGGGTAATGGTCAGGCTTCGGGGAAGGGTTAGGGTTAGGGTTCGGGCTAGGGTTAGGGTTAGGGGATGGGGACGGTTTAGGGTCCAGGGGAGGGTATGACAACACTTTAGGGGGAGCGTACGTGTGAGGGCGCGGGTTAGTGTTAGCGTACGGGTTAGGATTAGTGGACGGGTGAGGGTCAGGCTTCGGGGAAGCGTTAGGGTTAGGGTTCGGGCTAGGGTTAGGGTTAGGGGACGGGGATGGTTTAGGGTCCAGGGGAGGGTACGACAATGCTTTAGGGGGAGCGTACACCTGAGGGCGCGGGTTAGTGTTAGCGTACGGGTTAGGATTAGGGGTCGGGTGAGGGTCAGGCTTCGGGGAAAGTTTAGGGGTAGGGTTCCGGCTAGGGTTAGGGTTAGGGGACGGGTACGGTTTAGGGTCCAGGTGAGGGTACGATAATGCTTTAGGGGGAGCGTACGTGTGAGGGCGCGGGTTAGTGTTAGCGTACGGGTTAGGATTAGGGGACGGGTGAGGGTCAGGCTTCGGGGAAGGGTTAGGGTTAGGGTTCGGGCTAGGGTTAGGGTTAGGGGACGGGGACGGTTTAGGGTCCAGGGGAGGGTATGAGAACGCTTTAGGGGGAGCGTACGTGTGAGGGCGCAGTTTAGTGTTAGCGTACAGGTGAGGAATAGGGGACGGGTGAGGGTCAGGCTTCGGGGAAGGGTTAGGGTTAGGGTTCGGGCTACGGTTAGGGTTAGGGGACGGGGACGGCTTATGGTCCAGGGGAGGGTACGATAATGCTTTAGGGGGAGCGTACGTGTCAGGGCGTGGGTTAGTGTTAGCGTACGCGTTAGGATTAGGGGACGGGTGAGGGTCAGGCTTCGGGGAAGTGTTAGGGTTAGGGTTCGGGCTAGGCTTAGGGTTAGGGGACGGGGACGGTTTAGGGTCCAGGGGAGGGTACGACAACGCTTTAGGGGGAGCGTACGTGTGAGGGCGCGGGTTAGTGTTAGCGTACGGGTTAGGATTAGGGGACGGGTGAGGGTCAGGCTTCGGGGAAGGGTTAGGGTTAGGGTTCGGGCTAGGGTTAGGGTTAGGGAACGGGGACGGTTTAGGGTCCAGGGGAGGGTATGAGAACGCTTTAGGGGGAGCGTACGTGTGAGGGCGCAGTTTAGAGTTAGCGTACAGGTGAGGAATAGGGGAAGGGTGAGGGTCAGGCTTCGGGGAAGGGTTAGGGTTAGGGTTCGGGCAAGGGTTAGGGTTAGGGGACGGGGACGGTTTAGGGTCCAGGGGAGGGTACGACAACGCTTTAGGGGGAGCGTACGTGTGAGGGCGCGGGTTAGTGTTAGCGTACGGGTTAGGATTAGGGGACAGGTGAGGGTTAGGGTTCGGGGAAGGGTTAAGGTTAGGGTTCGGGCTAGGGTTAGGGTTAGGGGACGGGGACGGTTTCGGGTCAAGGGGAGGGTACGACAACACATTAGGGGGAGCGTACGTGTGAGGGCGCGGGTTAGTGTTAGCGTACGGGTTAGGATTAGGGGACGGTGAGGGTCAGGCTTCGGGGAAGGGTTAGGGTTAGGGTTCGGGCTACGGTTAGGGTTAGGGGACGGGGACGGTTTAGGGTCCAGGGGAGGGTAGGACAACGCTTTAGGGGGAGCGTACGTTTGAGGGCGCGGGTTAGTGTTAACGTACGGGTTAGGATTAGGGGACGGGTGAGGGTCAGGCTTCGGGGAAGTGTTAGGGTTACGGTTCGGGCTAGGGTTAGGGTTAGGGGACGGGGACGGTTTAGGGTCCAGGGGAGGGTACGACAACACTTTAGGGGGAGCGTACGTGTGAGGGCACGGGTTAGTGTTAGCGTACGGGTTAGGATTAGGGGACGAGTGAGGGTCAGGCTTCGGGGAAGGGTTAGGGTTAGGGTTCGTGCTAGGGTTACGGTTAGGGGACGGGGACGGTTTAGCGTCCAGGGGAGGGTACGACAACGCTTTAGGGGGAGCGTATGTGTGAGGGCGCGGGTTAGTGTTAGCGTACGGGTTAGGATTAGGGGACGGGTGAGGGTCAGGCTTCGGGGAAGGGTTAGGGTTAGGGTTCGGGCTAGGGTTAGGTTCAGGGGATGGGGACGGTTTAGGGTCCAGGGGAGGGTACGACAATGCTTTAGGGGGAGCGTACGTGTGAGGGCGTGGATTAGTGTTAGCGTACGGGTGAGGATGAGGGGACGGGTGAGGGTCAGGCTTCGGGGAAGGGTTAGGGTTAGGGTTCGGGCTAGGGTTAGGGTTAGGGGACGGGGACGGTTTAAGGTCCAGGGGTGGGTATGACAACGCTTTAGGGGGAGCGTACGTGTGAGGGTGCGGGTTAGTGTTAGCGTACGGGTTAGGATTAGGGGACGGGTGAGGGTCAGTCTTCGGGGAAGGGTTAGGGTTAGGATTCGTGCTAGGGTTAGGGTTAGGGGACGGGGACGGTTTAGGGTCCAGAGGAGGGTACGACAACGCTTTAGGGGGAGCGTACGTGTGAGGGCGCGGGTTAGTGTTAGCGTACAGGTTAGGATTAGGGGATGGGTGAGGGTCAGGTTTCGGGGAAGGGTTAGGGTTAGGGTTCGGGCTAGGGTTAGGGTTACGGGATGGGGACGGCTTAGGGTCCAGGGGAGGGTACCACAACGCTTTAGGGGGAGCGTACGTGTGAGGGGGCGGGTTAGTGTTAGCGTACGCGTTAGGATTAGGGGACGGGTGAGGGTCAGGCTTCGGGGAAGTGTTAGGGTTAGGGTTCGGGCTAGGGTTAGGGTTAGGGGACGGGGACGGTTTAGGGTCCAGGGGAGGGTACGACAACGCTTTAGGGGGAGCGTACGTGTGAGGGCGCGGGTTAGTGTTAGCGTACGGGTTAGGATTAGGGGACAGGTGAGGGTTAGGGTTCGGGGAAGGGTTAAGGTTAGGGTTCGGGCTAGGGTTAGGGTTAGGGGACGGGGACGGTTTCGGGTCAAGGGGAGGGTACGACAACGCATTAGGGGGAGCGTACGTGTGAGGGCGCGGGTTAGTGTTAGCGTACGGGTTAGGATTAGGGGACGGTGAGGGTCAGGCTTCGGGGAAGGGTTAGGGTTAGGGTTCGGGCTACGGTTAGGGTTAGGGGACGGGGACGGTTTAGGGTCCAGGGGAGGGTAGGACAACGCTTTAGGGGGAGCGTACGTTTGAGGGCGCGGGTTAGTGTTAGCGTACGGGTTAGGATTAGGGGACGGGTGAGGGTCAGGCTTCGGGGAAGTGTTAGGGTTACGGTTCGGGCTAGGGTTAGGGTTAGGGGACGGGGACGGTTTAGGGTCCAGGGGAGGGTACGACAACACTTTAGGGGGACCGTACGTGTGAGGGCACGGGTTAGTGTTAGCGTACGGGTTAGGATTAGGGGACGAGTGAGGGTCAGGCTTCGGGGAAGGGTTAGGGTTAGGGTTCGTGCTAGGGTTACGGTTAGGGGACGGGGACGGTTTAGCGTCCAGGGGAGGGTACGACAATGCTTTAGGGGGAGCGTACGTGTGAGGGCACGGGTTAGTGTTAGCGTACGGGTTAGGATTAGGGGACGGGTGAGGGTCAGGCTTCGGGGAAGGGTTAGGGTTTGGGTTCGGGCTAGGGTTAGGTTCAGGGGATGGGGACGGTTTAGGGTCCAGGGGAGGGTACGACAATGCTTTAGGGGGAGCGTACGTGTGAGGGCGTGGATTAGTGTTAGCGTACGGGTGAGGATGAGGGGACGGGTGAGGGTCAGGCTTCGGGGAAGGGTTAGGGTTAGGGTTCGGGCTAGGGTTAGGGTTAGGGGACGGGGACGGTTTAGGGTCCAGGGGAGGGTATGACAACGCTTTAGGGGGAGCGTACGTGTGAGGGTGCGGGTTAGTGTTAGCGTACGGGTTAGGATTAGGGGACGGGTGAGGGTCAGTCTTCGGGGAAGGGTTAGGGTTAGGGTTCGTGCTAGGGTTAGGATTAGGGGACGGGGACGGTTTAGGGTCCAGAGGAGTGTACGAAAACGCTTTAGGGGGAGCGTACGTGTGAGGGCGCGGGTTAGTGTTAACGTACGGGTTAGGATTAGGGGACGGGTGAGGGTCAGGTTTCGGGGAAGGGTTAGGGTTAGGGTTCGGGCTAGGGTTAGGGTTACGGGATGGGGACGGCTTAGGGTCCAGGGGAGGGTACGACAACGCTTTAGGGGGAGCGTACGTGTGAGGGCGCGGGTTAGTGTTAGCGTACGGGTTAGGATTAGGGGACGGGTGAGGGTCAGGCTTCGGGGAAGGGTTAGGGTTAGGTTTCGGGCTAGGGTTAGGGTTAGGGGACGTGACGGTTTAGGGTCCAGGGGAGGGTACGACAACGCTTTAGGGGGAGCGTACGTGTGAGGGCGCGGGTTAGTGTTAGCGTACGGGTTAGGATTAGGGGACGGGTGAGGGTCAGGCTTCGGGGAAGTGTTAGCGTTACGGTTCGGGCTAGGGTTAGGGTTAGGGGACGGGGACGGTTTAGGGTCCAGGGGAGGGTACGACAACGCTTTAGGGGGAGCGTACGTGTGAGGGCCCGGGTTAGTGTTAGCGTACGGGTGAGGATTAGGGGACGGGTGAGGGTCAGGCTTCGTGGAAGGGTTAGGGTTAGGGTTCGGGCTAGGGTTAGGGTTAGGGGACGGGGACAGTTTAGGGTCAAGGGGAGGGTACGACAATGCTTTAGGGGGAGCGTACGTGTGAGGAAGCGGGTTAGTGTTAGCGTACGGGTGAGGATGAGGGGACGGGTGAGGGTCAGGCTTCGGGGAAATTTAGGGTTAGGGTTCGGGCTAGGGTTAGGGTTAGGGGACGGGGACGGTTTAGGGTCCAGGGGAGGGTACGACAACGCTTTAGGTGGAGCGTACGTGTGAGGGTGCGGGTTAGTGTTAGCGTACGGGTTAGGATTAGGGGACGGGTGAGGGTCAGTCTTCGGGGAAGGGTTAGGGTTAGGGTTCGTGCTAGGGTTAGGGTTAGGGGACGGGGACGGTTTAGGGTCCAGGTGAGGGTACGACAACGCTTTAGGGGGAGCGTACGTGTGAGGGCGCAGGTTAGTGTTAGCGTACGGGTTAGGATTAGGGGACGGGTGAGGGTCAGGTTTCGGGGAAGTGTTAGGGTTAGGGTTCGGGTTAGGGTTAGGGTTACGGGATGGGGACGGCTTAGGGTCCAGGGGAGGGTACGACAACGCTTTAGGGGGAGCGTACGTGTGAGGGCGCGGGTTAGTGTTAGCGTACGCGTTAGGATTAGGGGACGGGTGAGGCTCAGGCTTCGGGGAAGGCTTAGGGTTAGGGTTCGGGCTAGGGTTAGGGTTAGGGGACGGGGACGGTTTAGGGTCCAGGGGAGGGTACGACAACGCTTTAGGGGGAGCGTACGTGTGAGGGCGCGGGTTAGTGTTAGCGTACGGGTTAGGATTAGGGGACGGGTGAGGGTCAGGCTTCGGGGAAGGGTTAGGGTTAGGGTTCGGGCTAGGATTAGGGTTAGGGGACGGGGACGGCTTAGGGTCCAGGGGAGGGTACGACAACGCTTTAGGGGGAGCGTAAGTGTGAGGGCGCGGGTTAGTGTTAGCGTATGGGTTAGGATTAGGGGATGGGTGAGGGTCAGGCTTCGGGGAAGGCTTAGGGTTAGGATTCGGGCTAGGGTTAGGGTTAGGGGACGGGGACGGTTTAGGGTCCAGGGGAGGGTACGACAACGCTTTAGGGGGAGCGTACGTGTGAGGGCGCGGGTTAGTGTTAGCGTACGGGTTAGGATAAGGGGACGGGTGAGTGTCAGGCTTCGGGGAAGGGTTAGGGTTAGGGTTCAGGCTAGGGTTAGGGTTAGGGGACGGGGACGGTTTAGGGTCCAGGGGAGGGTACGACAACGCTTTAGGGGGAGCGTACAAGTGAGGGCGCGGGTTAGTGTTAGCGTACGGGTTAGGATTAGGGGACGGGTGAGGGTCAGGCTTCGGGGAAGGGTTAGGGTTAGGGTTCGGGCTGGGGTTAAGGTTAGGGGCCGGGGACGGTTTAGGGTCCAGGGGAGGGTACGACAACGCTTCAGGGGGAGCGTACGTGTGAGGGCGCGGGTTAGTGTTAGCGTACGGGTTAGGATTAGGGGACGGGTGAGGGTCAGGCTTCGGGGAAGGGTTAGGGTTAGGGTTCGGGCTAGGGTTAGGGTTAGGGGACGGGGACGGCTTCGGGTCCAGGGGAGGGTACGACAACGCTTTAGAGGGAGCGTAGGTGTGAGGGCGTGGGTTAGTGTTAGCGTACGGGTTAGGATTAGGGGACGGGTGAGGGTCAGGCTTCGGGGAAGGCTTAGGGTTATGGTTCGGGCTAGGGTTAGGGTTAGGGGACGGGGACGGTTTAGGGTCCAGGGGAGGGTACGACAACGCTTTAGGGGGAGCGTACGTGTGAGGGCGCTGGTTAGGGTTAGCGTACGGTTTAGGATTAGGGGACTGGTGAGAGTCAGGCTTCGGGGAAGCGTTAGGGTTAGGGTTCGGGCTAGGGTTAGGGTTAGGGGACGGGGACGGTTTATGGTCCAGGGGAGGGTACGACAACGCTTTAGGGGGAGCGTACGTGTGAGGGCGCAGGTCAGTGTTAGCGTACGGGTTAGGATTAGGGGACGGGTGAGGGTCAGGCTTCGGGGAAGGGTTAGGGTTAGGGTTCGGGCTAGGGTTAGGTTTAGGGGACGGGGACGGTTTAGGGTCCAGGGGAGGGTACGACAACGTTTTAGGGGGAGCGTACGTGTGAGGGCGCAGGTTAGTGTTAGCGTACGGGTTAGGATTAGGGGACGGGTGAGGGTCAGGCTTCGGGGAAGGGTTAGGGTTAGGGTTCGGGCTAGGGTTAGGGTTAGGGGACGGGGACGGTTTAGGGTCCAGGGGAGGGTACGACAACGCTTTAGGGGGAGCGTACGTGTGAGGGCATGGGTTAGTGTTAGCGTACGGGTTAGGATTAGGGGACGGTTGAGGGTCAGGCTTCGGGGAAGGGTTAGGGTTAGGGTTAGGGGACGGGGACGGTTTAGGGTCCAGGGGAGGGTACGAAAACGCTTTAGGGGGAGCGTACGTGTGAGGGTGCGGGTTAGTGTTAGCGTACGGGTTAGGATTAGGGGACGGGTGAGGGTCAGGCTTCGGGGAAGGGTTAGGGTTAGGGTTCGGGCTAGGGTTAGGGTTAGGGGACGGGGACGGCTTATGGTCCAGGGGAGGGTTCGATAATGCTTTAGGGGGAGCGTACGTGTCAGGGCGCTGGTTAGTGTTAGCGTACGCGTTAGGATTAGGGGACGGGTGAGGGTCAGGCTTCGGGGAAGTGTTAGGGTTAGGTTTCGGGCTAGGGTTAGGGTTAGGGGACGGGGACGGCTTAGGGTCCAGGGGAGGGTACGACAACTCTTTAGGGGGAGCGTACGTGTGAGGGCACGGGTTAGTGTTAGCATACGGGTTAGGATTAGGGGACGGGTGAGGGTCAGGCTTCGGGGAAGGTTTAGGGTTAGGGTTCGGGCTAGGGTTAGGGTTAGGGGACGGGGACGGCTTAGGGTCCAGGGGAGGGTACGACAACGCTTTAGGGGGAGCGTACGTGTGAGGGCGCGGGTTAGTGTTAGCGTACGGGTTAGGATTAGGGGACGGGTGAGGGTCAGGCTTCGGAGAAGGGTTAGGGTTAGGGTTCGGGCTAGGGTTAGGGTTAGGGGACGGGGACGGCTTAGGGTCCAGGGGAGGGTACGACAACGCTTTAGGGGGAGCGTACGTGTGAGGGCGCGGGTTAGTGTTAGCGTACCGGTTAGGATTAGGGGACGGGTGAGGTTCAGGTTTGGGGGAAGGGTTAGGGTTAGGGTTCGGGCTAGGGTTAGGGTTAGGGGACGGGGACGGCTTATGGTCCAGGGGAGGGTACGATAATGCTTTAGGGGGAGCGTACGTGTCAGGGCGCGGGTTAGTGTTAGCGTACGCGTTAGGATTAGGGGACGGGTGAGGGTCAGGCTTCGGGGAAGGTTTAGGGTTAGGGTTCGGGCTAGGGTTAGGGTTAGGGGACGGGGACGGCTTAGGGTCCAGGGGAGGGTACGACAACGCTTTAGGGGGAGCGTACGTGTGAGGGCACGGGTTAGTGTTAGCGTACGGGTTAGGATTAGGGGACGGGTGAGGCTCAGGCTTCGGGGAGGGGGTAGGGTTAGGGTTCGGGCTAGGGTTAGGGTTAGGGGACGGGGACGGTTTAGGGTCCAGGGGAGGGTACGACAACGCTTTAGTGGGAGCGTACGTGTGAGGGCGGGGGTTAGTGTTAGCGTACGGGTGAGGAATAGGGGACGGGTGAGGGTAAGGCTTCGGGGAAGTGTTAGGGTTAGGGTTCGGGCAAGGGTTAGGGTTAGGGGACGGGGACGGTTTAGGGTCCAGGGGAAGGTACGACAACGCTTTAAGGCGAGCGTACATGTGAGGGCGCGGGTTAGTGTTAGCCTACGGGTTAGTATTAGGGGACGGGTGATGGTCAGGCTTCGGGGAAGGGTTAGGGTTAGGGTTCGGGCTAGGGTTAGGGTTAGGGGATGGGGACGGTTTAGGGTCCAGGGGAGGGTATGACAACACTTTAGGGGGAGCGTACGTGTGAGGGCGCGGGTTAGTGTTAGCGTACGGGTTAGGATTAGTGGACGGGTGAGGGTCAGGCTTCGGGGATGCGTTAGGGTTAGGGTTCGGGCTAGGGTTAGGGTTAGGGGACGGGGATGGTTTAGGGTCCAGGGGAGGGTACGACAATGCTTTAGGGGGAGCGTACACCTGAGGGCGCGGGTTAGTGTTAGCGTACGGGTTAGGATTAGGGGTCGGGTGAGGGTCAGGCTTCGGGGAAAGTTTAGGGGTAGGGTTCCGGCTAGGGTTAGGGTTAGGGGACGGGTACGGTTTAGGGTCCAGGTGAGGGTACGATAATGCTTTAGGGGGAGCGTACGTGTGAGGGCGCGGGTTAGTGTTAGCGTACGGGTTAGGATTAGGGGACGGGTGAGGGTCAGGCTTCGGGGAAGGGTTAGGGTTAGGGTTTGGGCTAGGGTTAGGGTTAGGGGACGGGGACGGTTTAGGGTCCAGGGGAGGGTATGAGAACGCTTTAGGGGGAGCGTACGTGTGAGGGCGCAGTTTAGTGTTAGCGTACAGGTGAGGAATAGGGGACGGGTGAGGGTCAGGCTTCGGGGAAGGGTTAGGGTTAGGGTTCGGGCTACGGTTAGGGTTAGGGGACGGGGACGGCTTATGGTCCAGGGGAGGGTACGATAATGCTTTAGGGGGAGCGTACGTGTCAGGGCGTGGGTTAGTGTTAGCGTACGCGTTAGGATTAGGGGACGGGTGAGGGTCAGGCTTCGGGGAAGTGTTAGGGTTAGGGTTCGGGCTAGGGTTAGGGTTAGGGGACGGGGACGGTTTAGGGTCCAGGGGAGGGTACGACAACGCTTTAGGGGGAGCGTACTTGTGAGGGCGCGGGTTAGTGTTAGCGTACGGTTTAGGATTAGGGGACGGGTGAGGGTCAGGCTTCGGGGAAGGGTTAGGGTTAGGGTTCGGGCTAGGGTTAGGGTTAGGGAACGGGGACGGTGTAGGGTCCAGGGGAGGGTATGAGAACGCTTTAGGGGGAGCGTACGTGTGAGGGCGCAGTTTAGAGTTAGCGTACAGGTGAGGAATAGGGGAAGGGTGAGGGTCAGGCTTCGGGGAAGGGTTAGGGTTAGGGTTCGGGCAAGGGTTAGGGTTAGGGGACGGGGACGGTTTAGGGTCCAGGGGAGGGTACGACAACGCTTT
The DNA here is from genome assembly GCF_964374135.1 of Grampus griseus. NCBI lineage: Eukaryota > Metazoa > Chordata > Mammalia > Artiodactyla > Delphinidae > Grampus > Grampus griseus. The sequence goes on along the minus strand of NW_028133104.1, from coordinate 274,880 downwards.
AGGGGGAGCGTACGTTTGAGGGCGCGGGTTAGTGTTAGCGTACGGGTTAGGATTAGGGGACGGGTGAGGGTCAGGCTTCGGGGAAGTGTTAGGGTTACGGTTCGGGCTAGGGTTAGGGTTAGGGGACGGGGACGGTTTAGGGTCCAGGGGAGGGTACGACAACACTTTAGGGGGAGCGTACGTGTGAGGGCACGGGTTAGTGTTAGCGTACGGGTTAGGATTAGGGGACGAGTGAGGGTCAGGCTTCGGGGAAGGGTTAGGGTTAGGGTTCGTGCTAGGGTTACGGTTAGGGGACGGGGACGGTTTAGCGTCCAGGGGAGGGTACGACAACGCTTTAGGGGGAGCGTACGTGTGAGGGCGCGGGTTAGTGTTAGCGTACGGGTTAGGATTAGGGGACGGGTGAGGGTCAGGCTTCGGGGAAGGGTTAGGGTTAGGGTTCGGGCTAGGGTTAGGTTCAGGGGATGGGGACGGTTTAGGGTCCAGGGGAGGGTACGACAATGCTTTAGGGGGAGCGTACGTGTGAGGGCGTGGATTAGTGTTAGCGTACGGGTGAGGATGAGGGGACGGGTGAGGGTCAGGCTTCGGGGAAGGGTTAGGGTTAGGGTTCGGGCTAGGGTTAGGGTTAGGGGACGGGGACGGTTTAGGGTCCAGGGGAGGGTATGACAACGCTTTAGGGGGAGCGTACGTGTGAGGGTGCGGGTTAGTGTTAGCGTACGGGTTAGGATTAGGGGACGGGTGAGGGTCAGTCTTCGGGGAAGGGTTAGGGTTAGGGTTCGTGCTAGGGTTAGGGTTAGGGGACGGGGACGGTTTAGGGTCCAGAGGAGGGTACGACAACGCTTTAGGGGGAGCGTACGTGTGAGGGCGCGGGTTAGTGTTAGCGTACAGGTTAGGATTAGGGGACGGGTGAGGGTCAGGTTTCGGGGAAGGGTTAGGGTTAGGGTTCGGGCTAGGGTTAGGGTTACGGGATGGGGACGGCTTAGGGTCCAGGGGAGGGTACGACAACGCTTTAGGGGGAGCGTACGTGTGAGGGGGCGGGTTAGTGTTAGCGTACGCGTTAGGATTAGGGGACGGGTGAGGCTCAGGCTTCGGGGAAGGCTTAGGGTTAGGGTTCGGGCTAGGGTTAGGTTTAGGGGACGGGGACGGTTTAGGGTCCAGGGGAGGGTACGACAACGCTTTAGGGGGAGCGTACGTGTGAGGGCGCGGGTTAGTGTTAGCGTACGGGTTAGGATTAGGGGACGGGTGAGGGTCAGGCTTCGGGGAAGGCTTATGGTTAGGGTTCGGGCTAGGGTTAGGGTTAGGGGACGGGGACGGTTTAGGGTCCAGGGGAGGGAACGACAACGCTTTAGGGGGAGCGTACGTGTGAGGGCGCGGGTTAGTGTTAGCGTACGGGTTAGGATTAGGGGACGGGTGAGGGTCAGGCTTCGGGGAAGGGTTAGGGTTAGGTTTCGGGCTAGGGTTAGGGTTAGGGGACGGTGACGGTGTAGGGTCCAGGGGAGGGTACGACAACGCTTTAGGGGGAGCGTACGTGTGAGGGCGCGGGTTAGTGTTAGTGTACGGGTTAGGATTAGGGGACGGGTGAGGGTCAGGCTTCGGGGAAGTGTTAGGGTTACGGTTCGGGCTAGGGTTAGGGTTAGGGGACGGGGACGGTTTAGGGTCCAGGGGAGGGTACGACAACGCTTTAGGGGGAGCGTACGTGTGAGGGCCCGGGTTAGTGTTAGCGTACGGGTGAGGATTAGGGAACGGGTGAGGGTCAGGCTTCGTGGAAGGGTTAGGGTTAGGGTTCGGGCTAGGGTTAGGGTTAGGGGACGGGGACAGTTTAGGGTCAAGGGGAGGGTAAGAAAATGCTTTAGGGGGAGCGTACGTGTGAGGAAGCGGGTTAGTGTTAGCGTACGGGTGAGGATGAGGGGACGGGTGAGGGTCAGGCTTCGGGGAAGGGTTAGGGTTAGGGTTCGGGCTAGGGTTAGGGTTAGGGGACGGGGACGGTTTAGGGTCCAGGGGAGGGTACGACAACGCTTTAGGGGGAGCGTACGTGTGAGGGTGCGGGTTAGTGTTAGCGTACGGGTTAGGATTAGGGGACGGGTGAGGGTCAGTCTTCGGGGAAGGGTTAGGGTTAGGGTTCGTGCTAGGGTTAGGGTTAGGGGACGGGGACGGTTTAGGGTCCAGGTGAGGGTACGACAACGCTTTAGGGGGAGCGTACGTGTGAGGGCGCAGGTTAGTGTTAGCGTACGGGTTAGGATTAGGGGACGGGTGAGGGTCAGGTTTCGGGGAAGTGTTAGGGTTAGGGTTCGGGTTAGGGTTAGGGTTACGGGATGGGGACGGCTTAGGGTCCAGGGGAGGGTACGACAACGCTTTAGGGGGAGCGTACGTGTGAGGGCGCGGGTTAGTGTTAGCGTACGCGTTAGGATTAGGGGACGGGTGAGGCTCAGGCTTCGGGGAAGGCTTAGGGTTAGGGTTCGGGCTAGGGTTAGGGTTAGGGGACGGGGACGGTTTAGGGTCCAGGGGAGGGTACGACAACGCTTTAGGGGGAGCGTACGTGTGAGGGCGCGGGTTAGTGTTAGCGTACGGGTTAGGATTAGGGGACGGGTGAGGGTCAGGCTTCGGGGAAGGCTTAGGGTTAGGGTTCGGGCTAGGGTTAGGGTTAGGGGACGGGGACGGTTTAGGGTCCAGGGGAGGGTACGACAACGCTTTAGGGGGAGTTTACGTGTGAGGGCGCGGGTTAGTGTTAGCGTACGGGTTAGGATTAGGGGATGGGTGAGGGTCAGGCTTCGGGGAAGGGTTAGGGTTAGGGTTAGGGCTAGGGTTAGGGTTAGGGGACGGTGACGGTGTAGGGTCCAGGGGAGGGTACGACAACGCTTTAGGGGGAGCGTACGTGTGAGAGCGTGGGTTAGTGTTAGCGTACGGGTTAGGATTAGGGGACGGGTGAGGGTCAGGCTTCGGGGAAGGTTTAGGGTTAGGGTTCGGGCTAGGGTTAGGGTTAGGGGACGGGGACGGTTTAGGGTCCAGGGGAGGGTACGACAACGCTTTAGGGGGAGCGTACGTGTGAGGGCGCGGGTTAGTGTTAGCGTACGGGTTAGGATTAGGGGACGGGTGAGGGTCAGGCTTCGGGGAAGGGTTAGGGTTAGGGTTCGGGCTAGGATTAGGGTTAGGGGACGGGGACGGCTTAGGGTCCAGGGGAGGGTACGACAACGCTTTAGGGGGAGCGTAAGTGTGAGGGCGCGGGTTAGTGTTAGCGTATGGGTTAGGATTAGGGGATGGGTGAGGGTCAGGCTTCGGGGAAGGCTTAGGGTTAGGATTCGGGCTAGGGTTAGGGTTAGGGGACGGGGACGGTTTAGGGTCCAGGGGAGGGTACGACAACGCTTTAGGGGGAGCGTACGTGTGAGGGCGCGGGTTAGTGTTAGCGTACGGGTTAGGATAAGGGGACGGGTGAGGGTCAGGCTTCGGGGAAGGGTTAGGGTTAGGGTTCAGGCTAGGGTTAGGGTTAGGGGACGGGGACGGTTTAGGGTCCAGGGGAGGGTACGACAACGCTTTAGGGGGAGCGTACAAGTGAGGGCGCGGGTTAGTGTTAGCGTACGGGTTAGGATTAGGGGACGGGTGAGGGTCAGGCTTCGGGGAAGGGTTAGGGTTAGGGTTCGGGCTGGGGTTAAGGTTAGGGGCCGGGGACGGTTTAGGGTCCAGGGGAGGGTACGACAACGCTTCAGGGGGAGCGTACGTGTGAGGGCGCGGGATAGTGTTAGCGTACGGGTTAGGATTAGGGGACGGGTGAGGGTCAGGCTTCGGGGAAGGGTTAGGGTTAGGGTTCGGGCTAGGGTTAGGGTTAGGGGACGGGGACGGCTTCGGGTCCAGGGGAGGGTACGACAACGCTTTAGAGGGAGCGTAGGTGTGAGGGCGTGGGTTAGTGTTAGCGTACGGGTTAGGATTAGGGGACGGGTGAGGGTCAGGCTTCGGGGAAGGCTTATGGTTAGGGTTCGGGCTAGGGTTAGGGTTAGGGGACGGGGACGGTTTAGGGTCCAGGGGAGGGAACGACAACGCTTTAGGGGGAGCGTACGTGTGAGGGCGCGGGTTAGTGTTAGCGTACGGGTTAGGATTAGGGGACGGGTGAGGGTCAGGCTTCGGGGAAGGGTTAGGGTTAGGTTTCGGGCTAGGGTTAGGGTTAGGGGACGGGGACGGTTTAGGGTCCAGGGGAGGGTACGACAACGCTTTAGGGGGAGCGTACGTGTGAGGGCGCGGGTTAGTGTTAGTGTACGGGTTAGGATTAGGGGACGGGTGAGGGCCAGGCTTCGGGGAAGTGTTAGGGTTACGGTTCGGGCTAGGGTTAGGGTTAGGGGACGGGGACGGTTTAGGGTCCAGGGGAGGGTACGACAACGCTTTAGGGGGAGCGTACATGTGAGGGCCCGGGTTAGTGTTAGCGTACGGGTGAGGATTAGGGAACGGGTGAGGGTCAGGCTTCGTGGAAGGGTTAGGGTTAGGGTTCGGGCTAGGGTTAGGGTTAGGGGACGGGGACAGTTTAGGGTCAAGGGGAGGGTACGACAATGCTTTAGGGGGAGCGTACGTGTGAGGAAGCGGGTTAGTGTTAGCGTACGGGTGAGGATGAGGGGACGGGTGAGGGTCAGGCTTCGGGGAAGGGTTAGGGTTAGGGTTCGGGCTAGGGTTAGGGTTAGGGGACGGGGACGGTTTAGGGTCCAGGGGAGGGTACGACAACGCTTTAGGGGGAGCGTACGTGTGAGGGTGCGGGTTAGTGTTAGCGTACGGGTTAGGATTAGGGGACGGGTGAGGGTCAGTCTTCGGGGAAGGGTTAGGGTTAGGGTTCGTGCTAGGGTTAGGGTTAGGGGACGGGGACGGTTTAGGGTCCAGGTGAGGGTACGACAACGCTTTAGGGGGAGCGTACGTGTGAGGGCGCAGGTTAGTGTTAGCGTACGGGTTAGGATTAGGGGACGGGTGAGGGTCAGGTTTCGGGGAAGTGTTAGGGTTAGGGTTCGGGTTAGGGTTAGGGTTACGGGATGGGGACGGCTTAGGGTCCAGGGGAGGGTACGACAACGCTTTAGGGGGAGCGTACGTGTGAGGGCGCGGGTTACTGTTAGCGTACGCGTTAGGATTAGGGGACGGGTGAGGCTCAGGCTTCGGGGAAGGCTTAGGGTTAGGGTTCGGGCTAGGGTTAGGGTTAGGGGACGGGGACGGTTTAGGGTCCAGGGGAGGGTACGACAACGCTTTAGGGGGAGCGTACGTGTGAGGGCGCGGGTTAGTGTTAGCGTACGGGTTAGGATTAGGGGACGGGTGAGGGTCAGGCTTCGGGGAAGGCTTAGGGTTAGGGTTCGGGCTAGGGTTAGGGTTAGGGGACGGGGACGGTTTAGGGTCCAGGGGAGGGTACGACAACGCTTTAGGGGGAGTGTACGTGTGAGGGCGCGGGTTAGTGTTAGCGTACGGGTTAGGATTAGGGGATGGGTGAGGGTCAGGCTTCGGGGAAGGGTTAGGGTTAGGGTTAGGGCTAGGGTTAGGGTTAGGGGACGGTGACGGTGTAGGGTCCAGGGGAGGGTACGACAACGCTTTAGGGGGAGCGTACGTGTGAGAGCGTGGGTTAGTGTTAGCGTACGGGTTAGGATTAGGGGACGGGTGAGGGTCAGGCTTCGGGGAAGGTTTAGGGTTAGGGTTCGGGCTAGGGTTAGGGTTAGGGGACGGGGACGGTTTAGGGTCCAGGGGAGGGTACGACAACGCTTTAGGGGGAGCGTACGTGTGAGGGCGCGGGTTAGTGTTAGCGTACGGGTTAGGATTAGGGGACGGGTGAGGGTCAGGCTTCGGGGAAGGGTTAGGGTTAGGGTTCGGGCTAGGATTAGGGTTAGGGGACGGGGACGGCTTAGGGTCCAGGGGAGGGTACGACAACGCTTTAGGGGGAGCGTAAGTGTGAGGGCGCGGGTTAGTGTTAGCGTATGGGTTAGGATTAGGGGATGGGTGAGGGTCAGGCTTCGGGGAAGGCTTAGGGTTAGGATTCGGGCTAGGGTTAGGGTTAGGGGACGGGGACGGTTTAGGGTCCAGGGGAGGGTACGACAACGCTTTAGGGGGAGCGTACGTGTGAGGGCGCGGGTTAGTGTTAGCGTACGGGTTAGGATAAGGGGACGGGTGAGGGTCAGGCTTCGGGGAAGGGTTAGGGTTAGGGTTCAGGCTAGGGTTAGGGTTAGGGGACGGGGACGGTTTAGGGTCCAGGGGAGGGTACGACAACGCTTTAGGGGGAGCGTACAAGTGAGGGCGCGGGTTAGTGTTAGCGTACGGGTTAGGATTAGGGGACGGGTGAGGGTCAGGCTTCGGGGAAGGGTTAGGGATAGGGTTCGGGCTGGGGTTAAGGTTAGGGGCCGGGGACGGTTTAGGGTCCAGGGGAGGGTACGACAACGCTTCAGGGGGAGCGTACGTGTGAGGGCGCGGGTTAGTGTTAGCGTACGGGTTAGGATTAGGGGACGGGTGAGGGTCAGGCTTCGGGGAAGGGTTAGGGTTAGGGTTCGGGCTAGGGTTAGGGTTAGGGGACGGGGACGGCTTCGGGTCCAGGGGAGGGTACGACAACGCTTTAGAGGGAGCGTAGGTGTGAGGGCGTGGGTTAGTGTTAGCGTACGGGTTAGGATTAGGGGACGGGTGAGGGTCAGGCTTCGGGGAAGGCTTAGGGTTATCGTTCGGGCTAGGGTTAGGGTTAGGGGACGGGGACGGTTTAGGGTCCAGGGGAGGGTACGACAACGCTTTAGCGGGAGCGTACGTGTGAGGGCGCTGGTTAGGGTTAGCGTACGGTTTAGGATTAGGGGACTGGTGAGAGTCAGGCTTCGGGGAAGCGTTAGGGTTAGGGTTCGGGCTAGGGTTAGGGTTAGGGGACGGGGACGGTTTAGGGTCCAGGGGAGGGTACGACAACGCTTTAGGGGGAGCGTACGTGTGAGGGCGCAGGTCAGTGTTAGCGTACGGGTTAGGATTAGGGGACGGGTGAGGGTCAGGCTTCGGGGAAGGGTTAGGGTTAGGGTTCGGGCTAGGGTTAGGTTTAGGGGACGGGGACGGTTTAGGGTCCAGGGGAGGGTACGACAACGCTTTAGGGGAAGTGTACGTGTCAGGGCGCGGGTTAGTGTTAGCGTACGGGTTAGGATTAGGGGACGGGTGAGGGTCAGGCTTCGGGGAAGTGTTAGGGTTAGGGTTCGGGCTAGGGTTAGGGTTAGGGGACGGGGACGGTTTAGGGTCCAGGGGAGGGTACGACAACGTTTTAGGGGGAGCGTACGTGTGAGGGCGCGGGTTAGTGTTAGCGTACGGGTTAGGATTAGGGGACGGGTGAGGGTCAGGCTTCGGGGAAGGGTTAGGGTTAGGGTTCGGGCTAGGGTTAGGGTTAGGGGACGGGGACGGTTTAGGGTCCAGGGGAGGGTACGACAACGCTTTAGGGGGAGCGTACGTGTGAGGGCATGGGTTAGTGTTAGCGTACGGGTTAGGATTAGGGGACGGGTGAGGGTCAGGCTTCGGGGAAGGGTTAGGGTTAGGGTTAGGGGACGGGGACGGTTTAGGGTCCAGGGGAGGGTACGAAAACGCTTTAGGGGGAGCGTACGTGTGAGGGTGCGGGTTAGTGTTAGCGTACGGGTTAGGATTAGGGGACGGGTGAGGTTCAGGCTTCGGGGAATGGTTAGGGTTAGGGTTCGGGCTAGGGTTAGGTTTAGGGGACGGGGACGGCTTATGGTCCAGGGGAGGGTACGATAATGCTTTAGGGGGAGCGTACGTGTCAGGGCGCTGGTTAGTGTTAGCGTACGCGTTAGGATTAGGGGACGGGTGAGGGTCAGGCTTCGGGGAAGTGTTAGGGTTAGGTTTCGGGCTAGGGTTAGGGTTAGGGGACGGGGACGGCTTAGGGTCCAGGGGAGGGTACGACAACGCTTTAGGGGGAGCGTACGTGTGAGGGCACGGGTTAGTGTTAGCATACGGGTTAGGATTAGGGGACGGGTGAGGGTCAGGCTTCGGGGAAGGTTTAGGGTTAGGGTTCGGGCTAGGGTTAGGGTTAGGGGACGGGGACGGCTTAGGGTCCAGGGGAGGGTACGACAACGCTTTAGGGGGAGCGTACGTGTGAGGGCGCGGGTTAGTGTTAGCGTACGGGTTAGGATTAGGGGACGGGTGAGGGTCAGGCTTCGGAGAAGGGTTAGGGTTAGGGTTCGGGCTAGGGTTAGGGTTAGGGGACGGGGACGGCTTAGGGTCCAGGGGAGGGTACGACAACGCTTTAGGGGGAGCGTACGTGTGAGGGCGCGGGTTAGTGTTAGCGTACCGGTTAGGATTAGGGGACGGGTGAGGTTCAGGCTTCGGGGAAGGGTTAGGGTTAGGGTTCGGGCTAGGGTTAGGGTTAGGGGACGGGGACGGCTTATGGTCCAGGGGAGGGTACGATAATGCTTTAGGGGGAGCGTACGTGTCAGGGCGCGGGTTAGTGTTAGCGTACGCGTTAGGATTAGGGGACGGGTGAGGGTCAGGCTTCGGGGAAGGTTTAGGGTTAGGGTTCGGGCTAGGGTTAGGGTTAGGGGACGGGGACGGCTTAGGGTCCAGGGGAGGGTACGACAACGCTTTAGGGGGAGCGTACGTGTGAGGGCACGGGTTAGTGTTAGCGTACGGGTTAGGATTAGGGGACGGGTGAGGCTCAGGCTTCGGGGAGGGGGTAGGGTTAGGGTTCGGGCTAGGGTTAGGGTTAGGGGACGGGGACGGTTTAGGGTCCAGGGGAGGGTACGACAACGCTTTAGTGGGAGCGTACGTGTGAGGGCGGGGGTTAGTGTTAGCGTACGGGTGAGGAATAGGGGACGGGTGAGGGTAAGGCTTCGGGGAAGTGTTAGGGTTAGGGTTCGGGCAAGGGTTAGGGTTAGGGGACGGGGACGGTTTAGGGTGCAGGGGAAGGTACGACAATGCTTTAAGGCGAGCGTACATGTGAGGGCGCGGGTTAGTGTTAGCCTACGGGTTAGGATTAGGGGACGGGTGATGGTCAGGCTTCGGGGAAGGGTTAGGGTTAGGGTTCGGGCTAGGGTTAGGGTTAGGGGATGGGGACGGTTTAGGGTCCAGGGGAGGGTATGACAACACTTTAGGGGGAGCGTACGTGTGAGGGCGCGGGTTAGTGTTAGCGTACGGGTTAGGATTAGTGGACGGGTGAGGGTCAGGCTTCGGGGAAGCGTTAGGGTTAGGGTTCGGGCTAGGGTTAGGGTTAGGGGACGGGGATGGTTTAGGGTCCAGGGGAGGGTACGACAATGCTTTAGGGAGAGCGTACACCTGAGGGCGCGGGTTAGTGTTAGCGTACGGGTTAGGATTAGGGGTCGGGTGAGGGTCAGGCTTCGGGGAAAGTTTAGGGGTAGGGTTCCGGCTAGGGTTAGGGTTAGGGGACGGGTACGGTTTAGGGTCCAGGTGAGGGTACGATAATGCTTTAGGGGGAGCGTACGTGTGAGGGCGCGGGTTAGTGTTAGCGTATGGGTTAGGATTAGGGGACGGGTGAGGGTCAGGCTTCGGGGAAGGGTTAGGGTTAGGGTTCGGGCTAGGGTTAGGGTTAGGGGACGGGGACGGTTTAGGGTCCAGGGGAGGGTATGGGAACGCTTTAGGGGGAGCGTACGTGTGAGGGCGCAGTTTAGTGTTAGCGTACAGGTGAGGAATAGGGGACGGGTGAGGGTCAGGCTTCGGGGAAGGGTTAGGGTTAGGGTTCGGGCTACGGTTAGGGTTAGGGGACGGGGACGGCTTATGGTCCAGGGGAGGGTACGATAATGCTTTAGGGGGAGCGTACGTGTCAGGGCGTGGGTTAGTGTTAGCGTACGCGTTAGGATTAGGGGACGGGTGAGGGTCAGGCTTCGGGGAAGTGTTAGGGTTAGGGTTCGGCCTAGGGTTAGGGTTAGGGGACGGGGACGGTTTAGGGTCCAGGGGAGGGTACGACAACGCTTTAGGGGGAGCGTACGTGTGAGGGCGCGGGTTAGTGTTAGCGTACAGGTTAGGATTAGGGGACGGGTGAGGGTCAGGCTTCGGGGAAGGGTTAGGGTTAGGGTTCGGGCTAGGGTTAGGGTTAGGGAACGGGGACGGTTTAGGGTCCAGGGGAGGGTATGAGAACGCTTTAGGGGGAGCGTACGTGTGAGGGCGCAGTTTAGAGTTAGCGTACAGGTGAGGAATAGGGGAAGGGTGAGGGTCAGGCTTCGGGGAAGGGTTAGGGTTAGGGTTCGGGCAAGGGTTAGGGTTAGGGGACGGGGACGGTTTAGGGTCCAGGGGAGGGTACGACAACGCTTTAGGGGGAGCGTACGTGTGAGGGCGCGGGTTAGTGTTAGCGTACGGGTTAGGATTAGGGGACAGGTGAGGGTTAGGGTTCGGGGAAGGGTTAAGGTTAGGGTTCGGGCTAGGGTTAGGGTTAGGGGACGGGGACGGTTTCGGGTCAAGGGGAGGGTACCACAACGCATTAGGGGGAGCGTACGTGTGAGGGCGCGGGTTAGTGTTAGCGTACGGGTTAGGATTAGGGGACGGTGAGGGTCAGGCTTCGGGGAAGGGTTAGGGTTAGGGTTCGGGCTACGGTTAGGGTTAGGGGACGGGGACGGTTTAGGGTCCAGGGGAGGGTAGGACAACGCTTTAGGGGGAGCGTACGTTTGAGGGCGCGGGTTAGTGTTAGCGTACGGGTTAGGATTAGGGGACGGGTGAGGGTCAGGCTTCGGGGAAGTGTTAGGGTTACGGTTCGGGCTAGGGTTAGGGTTAGGGGACGGGGACGGTTTAGGGTCCAGGGGAGGGTACGACAACACTTTAGGGGGAGCGTACGTGTGAGGGCACGGGTTAGTGTTAGCGTACGGGTTAGGATTAGGGGACGAGTGAGGGTCAGGCTTCGGGGAAGGGTTAGGGTTAGGGTTCGTGCTAGGGTTACGGTTAGGGGACGGGGACGGTTTAGCGTCCAGGGGAGGGTACGACAACGCTTTAGGGGGAGCGTACGTGTGAGGGCGCGGGTTAGTGTTAGCGTACGGGTTAGGATTAGGGGACGGGTGAGGGTCAGGCTTCGGGGTAGGGTTAGGGTTAGGGTTCGGGCTAGGGTTAGGTTCAGGGGATGGGGACGGTTTAGGGTCCAGGGGAGGGTACGACAATGCTTTAGGGGGAGCGTACGTGTGAGGGCGTGGATTAGTGTTAGCGTACGGGTGAGGATGAGGGGACGGGTGAGGGTCAGGCTTCGGGGAAGGGTTAGGGTTAGGGTTCGGGCTAGGGTTAGGGTTAGGGGACGGGGACGGTTTAGGGTCCAGGGGAGGGTATGACAACGCTTTAGGGGGAGCGTACGTGTGAGGGTGCGGGTTAGTGTTAGCGTACGGGTTAGGATTAGGGGACGGGTGAGGGTCAGTCTTCGGGGAAGGGTTAGGGTTAGGGTTCGTGCTAGGGTTAGGGTTAGGGGACGGGGACGGTTTAGGGTCCAGAGGAGGGTACGACAACGCTTTAGGGGGAGCGTACGTGTGAGGGCGCGGGTTAGTGTTAGCGTACGGGTTAGGATTAGGGGACGGGTGAGGGTCAGGTTTCGGGGAAGGGTTAGGGTTAGGGTTCGGGCTAGGGTTAGGGTTACGGGATGGGGACGGCTTAGGGTCCAGGGGAGGGTACGACAACGCTTTAGGGGGAGCATACGTGTGAGGGGGCGGGTTAGTGTTAGCGTACGCGTTAGGATTAGGGGACGGGTGAGGCTCAGGCTTCGGGGAAGGCTTAGGGTTAGGGTTCGGGCTAGGGTTAGGTTTAGGGGACGGGGACGGTTTAGGGTCCAGGGGAGGTTACGACAACGCTTTAGGGGGAGCGTACGTGTGAGGGCGCGGGTTAGTGTTAGCGTACGGGTTAGGATTAGGGGACGGGTGAGGGTCAGGCTTCGGGGAAGGCTTATGGTTAGGGTTCGGGCTAGGGTTAGGGTTAGGGGACGGGGACGTTTTAGGGTCCAGGGGAGGGTACGACAACGCTTTAGGGGGAGCGTACGTGTGAGGGCGCGGGTTAGTGTTAGCGTACGGGTTAGGATTAGGGGACGGGTGAGGGTCAGGCTTCGGGGAAGGGTTAGGGTTAGGTTTCGGGCTAGGGTTAGGGTTAGGGGACGGGGACGGTTTAGGGTCCAGGGGAGGGTACGACAACGCTTTAGGGGGAGCGTACGTGTGAGGGCGCGGGTTAGTGTTAGCGTACGGGTTAGGATTAGGGGACGGGTGAGGGTCAGGCTTCGGGGAAGTGTTAGGGTTACGGTTCGGGCTAGGGTTAGGGTTAGGGGACGGGGACGGTTTAGGGTCCAGGGGAGGGTACGACAACGCTTTAGGGGGAGCGTACGTGTGAGGGCCCGGGTTAGTGTTAGCGTACGGGTGAGGATTAGGGGACGGGTGAGGGTCAGGCTTCGTGGAAGGGTTAGGGTTAGGGTTCGGGCTAGGGTTAGGGTTAGGGGACGGGGACAGTTTAGGGTCAAGGGGAGGGTACGACAATGCTTTAGGGGGAGCGTACGTGTGAGGAAGCGGGTTAGTGTTAGCGTACGGGTGAGGATGATGGGACGGGTGAGGGTCAGGCTTCGGGGAAGGGTTAGGGTTAGGGTTCGGGCTAGGGTTAGGGTTAGGGGACGGGGACGGTTTAGGGTCCAGGGGAGGGTACGACAACGCTTTAGGGGGAGCGTACGTGTGAGGGCGCGGGTTAGTGTTAGCGTACGGGTTAGGATTAGGGGACGAGTGAGGGTCAGGCTTCGGGGAAGGCTTAGGGTTAGGGTTCGGGCTAGGGTTAGGGTTAGGGGACGGGGACGGTTTAGGGTCCAGGGGAGGGTACGACAACGCTTTAGGGGGAGTGTACGTGTGAGGGCGCGGGTTAGTGTTAGCGTACGGGTTAGGATTAGGGGATGGGTGAGGGTCAGGCTTCGGGGAAGGGTTAGGGTTAGGGTTAGGGCTAGGGTTAGGGTTAGGGGACGGTGACGGTGTAGGGTCCAGGGGAGGGTACGACAACGCTTTAGGGGGAGCGTACGTGTGAGAGCGTGGGTTAGTGTTAGCGTACGGGTTAGGATTAGGGGACGGGTGAGGGTCAGGCTTCGGGGAAGGTTTAGGGTTAGGGTTCGGGCTAGGGTTAGGGTTAGGGGACGGGGACGGTTTAGGGTCCAGGGGAGGGTACGACAACGCTTTAGGGGGAGCGTACGTGTGAGGGCGCGGGTTAGTGTTAGCGTACGGGTTAGGATTAGGGGACGGGTGAGGGTCAGGCTTCGGGGAAGGGTTAGGGTTAGGGTTCGGGCTAGGATTAGGGTTAGGGGACGGGGACGGCTTAGGGTCCAGGGGAGGGTACGACAACGCTTTAGGGGGAGCGTAAGTGTGAGGGCGCGGGTTAGTGTTAGCGTATGGGTTAGGATTAGGGGACGGGTGAGGGTCAGGCTTCGGGGAAGGCTTAGGGTTAGGTTTCGGGCTAGGGTTAGGGTTAGGGGACGGGGACGGTTTAGGGTCCAGGGGAGGGTACGACAACGCTTTAGGGGGAGCGTACGTGTGAGGCGCGGGTTAGTGTTAGCGTACGGGTTAGGATTAGGGGACGGGTGAGGGTCAGGCTTCGGGGAAGGCTTAGGTTTAGGGTTCGGGCTAGGGTTAGGGTTAGGGGACGGGTACGGTTTAGGGTCCAGGGGAGGGTACGACAACGCATTAGGGGGAGCGTACGTGTGATGGCGCTGGTTAGGGTTAGCGTACGGGTTATGATTAGGGGACGGGTGAGGGTCAGGCTTCGGGGAAGGGTTAGGGTTAGGGTTCGGGCTAGGGTTAGGGTTAGGGGACGGGGACGGTTTAGGGTCCACGGGAGGGTACGACAACGCTTTAGGGGGAGCGTACGTGTGAGGGCGCGGGTTAGTGTTAGCGTACGCGTTAGGATTAGGGGACGGGTGAGGCTCAGGCTTCGGGGAAGGCTTAGGGTTAGGGTTCGGGCTAGGGTTAGGGTTAGGGGACGGGGACGGTTTAGGGTCCAGGGGAGGGTACGACAACGCTTTAGGGGGAGCGTACGTGTGAGGGCGCGGGTTAGTGTTAGCGTACGTGTTAGGATTAGGGGACGGGTGAGGGTCAGGCTTCGGGGAAGGCTTAGGGTTAGGGTTCAGGCTAGGGTTAGGGTTAGGGGACGGGGACGGTTTAGGGTCCAGGGGAGGGTACGACAACGCTTTAGGGGGAGTGTACGTGTGAGGGCGCGGGTTAGTGTTAGCGTACGGGTTAGGATTAGGGGATGGGTGAGGGTCAGGCTTCGGGGAAGGGTTAGGGTTAGGGTTAGGGCTAGGGTTAGGGTTAGGGGACGGTGACGGTGTAGGGTCCAGGGGAGGGTACGACAACGCTTTAGGGGGAGCGTACGTGTGAGGGCGTGGGTTAGTGTTAGCGTACGGGTTAGGATTAGGGGACGGGTGAGGGTCAGGCTTCGGGGAAGGTTTAGGGTTAGGGTTCGGGCTAGGGTTAGGGTTAGGGGACGGGGACGGTTTAGGGTCCAGGGGAGGGTACGACAACGCTTTAGGGGGAGCGTACGTGTGAGGGCGTGGGTTAGTGTTAGCGTACGGGTTAGGATTAGGGGACGGGTGAGGGTCAGGCTTCGGGGAAGGGTTAGGGTTAGGGTTCGGGCTAGGATTAGGGTTAGGGGACGGGGACGGCTTAGGGTCCAGGGGAGGGTACGACAACGCTTTAGGGGGAGCGTAAGTGTGAGGGCGCGGGTTAGTGTTAGCGTATGGGTTAGGATTAGGGGATGGGTGAGGGTCAGGCTTCGGGGAAGGCTTAGGGTTAGGATTCGGGCTAGGGTTAGGGTTAGGGGACGGGGACGGTTTAGGGTCCAGGGGAGGGTACGACAACGCTTTAGGGGGAGCGTACGTGTGAGGGCGCGGGTTAGTGTTAGCGTACGGGTTAGGATAAGGGGACGGGTGAGGGTCAGGCTTCGGGGAAGGGTTAGGGTTAGGGTTCAGGCTAGGGTTAGGGTTAGGGGACGGGGACGGTTTAGGGTCCAGGGGAGGGTACGACAACGCTTTAGGGGGAGCGTACGAGTGAGGGCGCGGGTTAGTGTTAGCGTACGGGTTAGGATTAGGGGACGGGTGAGGGTCAGGCTTCGGGGAAGGGTTAGGGTTAGGGTTCGGGCTGGGGTTAAGGTTAGGGGCCGGGGACGGTTTAGGGTCCAGGGGAGGGTACGACAACGCTTCAGGGGGAGCGTACGTGTGAGGGCGCGGGTTAGTGTTAGCGTACGGGTTAGGATTAGGGGACGGGTGAGGGTCAGGCTTCGGGGAAGGGTTAGGGTTAGGGTTCGGGCTAGGGTTAGGGTTAGGGGACGGGGACGGCTTCGGGTCCAGGGGAGGGTACGACAACGCTTTAGAGGGAGCGTAGGTGTGAGGGCGTGGGTTAGTGTTAGCGTACGGGTTAGGATTAGGGGACGTGTGAGGGTCAGGCTTCGGGGAAGGCTTAGGGTTATGGTTCGGGCTAGGGTTAGGGTTAGGGGACGGGGACGGTTTAGGGTCCAGGGGAGGGTACGACAACGCTTTAGGGGGAGCGTACGTGTGAGGGCGCTGGTTAGGGTTAGCGTACGGTTTAGGATTAGGGGACTGGTGAGAGTCAGGCTTCGGGGAAGCGTTAGGATTAGGGTTCGGGCTAGGCTTAGGGTTAGGGGACGGGGACGGTTTAGGGTCCAGGAGAGGGTACGACAACGCTTTAGGGGGAGCGTACGTGTGAGGGCGCGGGTCAGTGTTAGCGTACGGGTTAGGATTAGGGGACGGGTGAGGGTCAGGCTTCGGGGAAGGGTTAGGGTTAGGGTTCGGGCTAGGGTTAGGTTTAGGGGACGGGGACGGTTTAGGGTCCAGGGGAGGGTACGACAACGCTTTAGGGGAAGTGTACGTGTGAGGGCGTGGGATAGTGTTAGCGTACGGGTTAGGATTAGGGGACGGGTGAGGGTCAGGCTTCGGGGAAGTGTTAGGGTTAGGGTTCGGGCTAGGGTTAGGGTTAGGGGACGGGGACGGTTTAGGGTCCAGGGGAGGGTTCGACAACGTTTTAGGGGGAGCGTACGTGTGAGGGCGCGGGTTAGTGTTAGCGTACGGGTTAGGATTAGGGGACGGGTGAGGGTCAGGCTTCGAGGAAGGGTTAGGGTTAGGGTTCGGGCTAGGGTTGGGGTTAGGGGACGGGGACGGTTTAGGGTCCAGGGGAGGGTACGACAACGCTTTAGGGGGAGCGTACGTGTGAGGGCACGGGTTAGTGTTAGCGTACGGGTTAGGATTAGGGGACGGGTGAGGGTCAGGCTTCGGGGAAGGGTTAGGGTTAGGGTTAGGGGACGGGGACGGTTTAGGGTCAAGGGGAGGGTACGACAACGCTTTACGGGGAGCGTACGTGTGAGGGTGCGGGTTAGTGTTAGCGTACGGGTTAGGATTAGGGGACGGGTGAGGTTCAGGCTTCGGGGAAGGGTTAGGGTTAGGGTTCGGGCTAGGGTTAGGGTTAGGGGACGGGGACGGCTTATGGTCCAGGGGAGGGTACGATAATGCTTTAGGGGGAGCGTACGTGTCAGGGCGCGGGTTAGTGTTAGCGTACGCGTTAGGATTAGGGGACGGGTGAGGGTCAGGCTTCGGGGAAGGGTTAGGGTTAGGGTTCGGGCTAGGGTTAGGGTTAGGGGACGGGGACGGCTTAGGGTCCAGGAGAGGGTACGACAACGCTTTAGGGGGAGCGTACGTGTGAGGGCACGGGTTAGTGTTAGCATACGGGTTAGGATTAGGGGACGGGTGAGGGTCAGGCTTCGGGGAAGGTTTAGGGTTAGGGTTCGGGCTAGGGTTAGGGTTAGGGGACGGGGACGGCTTAGGGTCCAGGGGAGGGTACGACAACGCTTTAGGGGGTGCGTACGTGTGAGGGCGCGGGTTAGTGTTAGCGTACGGGTTAGGATTAGGGGACGGGTGAGGGTCAGGCTTCGGTGAAGGGTTAGGGTTAGGGTTCGGGCTAGGGTTAGGGTTAGGGGACGGGGACGGCTTAGGGTCCAGGGGAGGGTACGACAACGCTTTAGGGGGAGCGTACGTGTGAGGGCGCGGGTTAGTGTTAGCGTACAGGTTAGGATTAGGGGATGGGTGAGTGTCAGGCTTCGGGGAAGGCTTAGGGTTAGGGTTCGGGCTAGGGTTAGGGTTAGGGGACGGGGACGGTTTAGGGTCCAGGGGAGGGTACGACAACGCTTTAGGGGGAGCGTACGTGTGAGGGCGCGGGTTAGTGTTAGCGTACGGGTTAGGATTAGGGGACGGGTGAGGGTCAGGCTTCGGGGAAGGGTTAGGGTTAGGGTTCAGGCTAGGGTTAGGGTTAGGGGACGGGGACGGTTTAGGGTCCAGGGGAGGGTACGACAACGCTTTAGGGGGAGCGTACGAGTGAGGGCGCGGGTTAGTGTTAGCGTACGGGTTAGGATTAGGGGACGGGTGAGGGTCAGGCTTCGGGGAAGGGTTAGGGTTAGGGTTCGGGCTGGGGTTAAGGTTAGGGGCCGGGGACGGTTTAGGGTCCAGGGGAGGGTACGACAACGCTTCAGGGGGAGCGTACGTGTGAGGGCGCGGGTTAGTGTTAGCGTACGGGTTAGGATTAGGGGACGGGTGAGGGTCAGGCTTCGGGGAAGGGTTAGGGTTAGGGTTCGGGCTAGGGTTAGGGTTAGGGGACGGGGACGGCTTAGGGTCCAGGGGAGGGTACGACAACGCTTTAGAGGGAGCGTAGGTGTGAGGGCGTGGGTTAGTGTTAGCGTACGGGTTAGGATTAGGGGACGGGTGAGGGTCAGGCTTCGGGGAAGGCTTAGGGTTAGGGTTCGGGCTAGAGTTAGGCTTAGGGGACGGGGACGGTTTAGGGTCCAGGGGAGGGTACGACAACGCTTTACGGGGAGCGTACGTGTGAGGGCGCTGGTTAGGGTTAGCGTACGGGTTAGGATTAGGGGACGGGTGAGGGTCAGGCTTCGGGGAAGCGTTAGGGTTAGGGTTCGGGCTAGGGTTAGGGTTAGGGGACGGGGACGGTTTAGGGTCCAGGGGAGGGTACGACAACGCTTTAGGGGGAGCGTACGTGTGAGGGCGTGGGTCAGTGTTAGCGTACGGGTTAGGATTAGGGGACGGCTGAGGGTCAGGCTTCGGGGAAGGGTTAGGGTTAGGGTTCGGGCTAGGGTTAGGGTTAGGGGACGGGGATGGTTTAGGGTTCAGGGGAGGGTACGACAACGCTTTAGGGGGAGCGTACGTGTTAGGGCGTGGGTTAGTGTTAGCGTACGGGTTAGGATTAGGGGACGGGTGAGGGTCAGGCTTCGGGGAAGGGTTAGGGTTACGGTACGGGCTAGGGTTAGGGTTAGGGGACGGGGACGGTTTAGGGTCCAGGGGAGGGTACGACAACGCTTTAGGGGGAGCGTACGTGTGAGGGCACGGGTTATTGTTAGCGTACGGGTTAGGATTAGGGGACGAGTGAGGGTCAGGCTTCGGGGAAGGGTTAGGGTTAGGGTTCGTGCTAGGGTTACGGTTAGGGGACGGGGACGGTTTAGCGTCCAGGGGAGGGTACGACAACGCTTTAGGGGGAGCGTACGTGTGAGGGCGCGGGTTAGTGTTAGCGTACGGGTTAGGATTAGGGGACGGGTGAGGGTCAGGCTTCGGGGAAGGGTTAGGGTTAGGGTTCGGGCTAGGGTTAGGTTCAGGGGATGGGGACGGTTTAGGGTCCAGGGGAGGGTACGACAATGCTTTAGGGGGAGCGTACGTGTGAGGGCGTGGATTAGTGTTAGCGTACGGGTGAGGATGAGGGGACGGGTGAGGGTCAGGCTTCGGGGAAGGGTTAGGGTTAGGGTTCGGGCTAGGGTTAGGGTTAGGGGACGGGGACGGTTTAGGGTCCAGGGGAGGGTATGACAACGCTTTAGGGGGAGCGTACGTGTGAGGGTGCGGGTTAGTGTTAGCGTACGGGTTAGGATTAGGGGACGGGTGAGGGTCAGTCTTCGGGGAAGGGTTAGGGTTAGGGTTCGTGCTAGGGTTAGGATTAGGGGACGGGGACGGTTTAGGGTCCAGAGGAGTGTACGACAACGCTTTAGGGGGAGCGTACGTGTGAGGGCGCGGGTTAGTGTTAGCGTACGGGTTAGGATTAGGGGACGGGTGAGGGTCAGGTTTCGGGGAAGGGTTAGGGTTAGGGTTCGGGCTAGGGTTAGGGTTACGGGATGGGGACGGCTTAGGGTCCAGGGGAGGGTACGACAACGCTTTAGGGGGAGCGTACGTGTGAGGGGGCGGGTTAGTGTTAGCGTACGCGTTAGGATTATGGGACGGGTGAGGCTCAGGCTTCGGGGAAGGCTTAGGGTTAGGGTTCGGGCTAGGGTTAGGTTTAGGGGACGGGGACGGTTTAGGGTCCAGGGGAGGGTACAACAACGCTTTAGGGGGAGCGTACGTGTGAGGGCGCGGGTTAGTGTTAGCGTACGGGTTAGGATTAGGGGACGGGTGAGGGTCAGGCTTCGGGGAAGGCTTATGGTTAGGGTTCGGGCTAGGGTTAGGGTTAGGGGACGGGGACGGTTTAGGGTCCAGGGGAGGGTACGACAACGCTTTAGGGGGAGCGTACGTGTGAGGGCGCGGGTTAGTGTTAGCGTACGGGTTAGGATTAGGGGACGGGTGAGGGTCAGGCTTCGGGGAAGGGTTAGGGTTAGGTTTCGGGCTAGGGTTAGGGTTAGGGGACGGGGACGGTTTAGGGTCCAGGGGAGGGTACGACAATGCTTTAGGGGGAGCGTACGTGTGAGGGCGCGGGTTAGTGTTAGCGTACCGGTTAGGATTAGGGGACGGGTGAGGTTCAGGCTTGGGGGAAGGGTTAGGGTTAGGGTTCGGGCTAGGGTTAGGGTTAGGGGACGGGGACGGCTTATGGTCCAGGGGAGGGTACGATAATGCTTTAGGGGGAGCGTACGTGTCAGGGCGCGGGTTAGTGTTAGCGTACGTGTTAGGATTAGGGGACGGGTGAGGGTCAGGCTTCGGGGAAGGTTTAGGGTTAGGGTTCGGGCTAGGGTTAGGGTTAGGGGACGGGGACGGCTTAGGGTCCAGGGGAGGGTACGACAACGCTTTAGGGGGAGCGTACGTGTGAGGGCACGGGTTAGTGTTAGCGTACGGGTTAGGATTAGGGGACGGGTGAGGCTCAGGCTTCGGGGAGGGGGTAGGGTTAGGGTTCGGGCTAGGGTTAGGGTTAGGGGACGGGGACGGTTTAGGGTCCAGGGGAGGGTACGACAACGCTTTAGTGGGAGCGTACGTGTGAGGGCGGGGGTTAGTGTTAGCGTACGGGTGAGGATTAGGGGACGGGTGAGGGTAAGGCTTCGGGGAAGTGTTAGGGTTAGGGTTCGGGCAAGGGTTAGGGTTAGGGGACGGGGACGGTTTAGGGTCCAGGGGAAGGTACGACAACGCTTTAAGGCGAGCGTACATGTGAGGGCGCGGGTTAGTGTTAGCCTACGGGTTAGGATTAGGGGACGGGTGATGGTCAGGCTTCGGGGAAGGGTTAGGGTTAGGGTTCGGGCTAGGGTTAGGGTTAGGGGATGGGGACGGTTTAGGGTCCAGGGGAGGGTATGACAACACTTTAGGGGGAGCGTACGTGTGAGGGCGCGGGTTAGTGTTAGCGTACGCGTTAGGATTAGTGGACGGGTGAGGGTCAGGCTTCGGGGAAGCGTTAGGGTTAGGGTTCGGGCTAGGGTTAGGGTTAGGGGACGGGGATGGTTTAGGGTCCAGGGGAGGGTACGACAATGCTTTAGGGGGAGCGTACACCTGAGGGCGCGGGTTAGTGTTAGCGTACGGGTTAGGATTAGGGGTCGGGTGAGGGTCAGGCTTCGGGGAAAGTTTAGGGGTAGGGTTCCGGCTAGGGTTAGGGTTAGGGGACGGGTACGGTTTAGGGTCCAGGTGAGGGTACGATAATGCTTTAGGGGGAGCGTACGTGTGAGGGCGCGGGTTAGTGTTAGCGTACGGGTTAGGATTAGGGGACGGGTGAGGGTCAGGCTTCGGGGAAGGGTTAGGGTTAGGGTTCGGGCTAGGGTTAGGGTTAGGGGACGGGGACGGTTTAGGGTCCAGGGGAGGGTATGAGAACGCTTTAGGGGGAGCGTACGTGTGAGGGCGCAGTTTAGTGTTAGCGTACAGGTGAGGAATAGGGGACGGGTGAGGGTCAGGCTTCGGGGAAGGGTTAGGGTTAGGGTTCGGGCTACGGTTAGGGTTAGGGGACGGGGACGGCTTATGGTCCAGGGGAGGGTACGATAATGCTTTAGGGGGAGCGTACGTGTCAGGGCGTGGGTTAGTGTTAGCGTACGCGTTAGGATTAGGGGACGGGTGAGGGTCAGGCTTCGGGGAAGTGTTAGGGTTAGGGTTCGGGCTAGGGTTAGGGTTAGGGGACGGGGACGGTTTAGGGTCCAGGGGAGGGTACGACAACGCTTTAGGGGGAGCGTACGTGTGAGGGCGCGGGTTAGTGTTAGCGTACGGGTTAGGATTAGGGGACGGGTGAGGGTCAGGCTTCGGGGAAGGGTTAGGGTTAGGGTTCGGGCTAGGGTTAGGGTTAGGGAACGGGGACGGTTTAGGGTCCAGGGGAGGGTATGAGAACGCTTTAGGGGGAGCGTACGTGTGAGGGCGCAGTTTAGAGTTAGCGTTCAGGTGAGGAATAGGGGAAGGGTGAGGGTCAGGCTTCGTGGAAGGGTTAGGGTTAGGGTTCGGGCTAGGGTTAGGGTTAGGGGACGGGGACAGTTTAGGGTCAAGGGGAGGGTACGACAATGCTTTAGGGGGAGCGTACGTGTGAGGAAGCGGGTTAGTGTTAGCGTACGGGTGAGGATGAGGGGACGGGTGAGGGTCAGGCTTCGGGGAAATTTAGGGTTAGGGTTCGGGCTAGGGTTAGGGTTAGGGGACGGGGACGGTTTAGGGTCCAGGGGAGGGTACGACAACGCTTTAGGTGGAGCGTACGTGTGAGGGTGCGGGTTAGTGTTAGCGTACGGGTTAGGATTAGGGGACGGGTGAGGGTCAGTCTTCGGGGAAGGGTTAGGGTTAGGGTTCGTGCTAGGGTTAGGGTTAGGGGACGGGGACGGTTTAGGGTCCAGGTGAGGGTACGACAACGCTTTAGGGGGAGCGTACGTGTGAGGGCGCAGGTTAGTGTTAGCGTACGGGTTAGGATTAGGGGACGGGTGAGGGTCAGGTTTCGGGGAAGTGTTAGGGTTAGGGTTCGGGTTAGGGTTAGGGTTACGGGATGGGGACGGCTTAGGGTCCAGGGGAGGGTACGACAACGCTTTAGGGGGAGCGTACGTGTGAGGGCGCGGGTTAGTGTTAGCGTACGCGTTAGGATTAGGGGACGGGTGAGGCTCAGGCTTCGGGGAAGGCTTAGGGTTAGGGTTCGGGCTAGGGTTAGGGTTAGGGGACGGGGACGGTTTAGGGTCCAGGGGAGGGTACGACAACGCTTTAGGGGGAGCGTACGTGTGAGGGCGCGGGTTAGTGTTAGCGTACGGGTTAGGATTAGGGGACGGGTGAGGGTCAGGCTTCGGGGAAGGGTTAGGGTTAGGGTTCGGGCTAGGATTAGGGTTAGGGGACGGGGACGGCTTAGGGTCCAGGGGAGGGTACGACAACGCTTTAGGGGGAGCGTAAGTGTGAGGGCGCGGGTTAGTGTTAGCGTATGGGTTAGGATTAGGGGATGGGTGAGGGTCAGGCTTCGGGGAAGGCTTAGGGTTAGGATTCGGGCTAGGGTTAGGGGACGGGGACGGTTTAGGGTCCAGGGGAGGGTACGACAACGCTTTAGGGGGAGCGTACGTGTGAGGGCGCGGGTTAGTGTTAGCGTACGGGTTAGGATAAGGGGACGGGTGAGTGTCAGGCTTCGGGGAAGGGTTAGGGTTAGGGTTCAGGCTAGGGTTAGGGTTAGGGGACGGGGACGGTTTAGGGTCCAGGGGAGGGTACGACAACGCTTTAGGGGGAGCGTACAAGTGAGGGCGCGGGTTAGTGTTAGCGTACGGGTTAGGATTAGGGGACGGGTGAGGGTCAGGCTTCGGGGAAGGGTTAGGGTTAGGGTTCGGGCTGGGGTTAAGGTTAGGGGCCGGGGACGGTTTAGGGTCCAGGGGAGGGTACGACAACGCTTCAGGGGGAGCGTACGTGTGAGGAAGCGGGTTAGTGTTAGCGTACGGGTTAGGATTAGGGGACGGGTGAGGGTCAGGCTTCGGGGAAGGGTTAGGGTTAGGGTTCGGGCTAGGGTTAGGGTTAGGGGACGGGGACGGCTTCGGGTCCAGGGGAGGGTACGACAACGCTTTAGAGGGAGCGTAGGTGTGAGGGCGTGGGTTAGTGTTAGCGTACGGGTTAGGATTAGGGGACGGGTGAGGGTCAGGCTTCGGGGAAGGCTTAGGGTTATGGTTCGGGCTAGGGTTAGGGTTAGGGGACGGTGACGGTTTAGGGTCCAGGGGAGGGTACGACAACGCTTTAGGGGGAGCGTACGTGTGAGGGCGCTGGTTAGGGTTAGCGTACGGTTTAGGATTAGGGGACTGGTGAGAGTCAGGCTTCGGGGAAGCGTTAGGGTTAGGGTTCGGGCTAGGGTTAGGGTTAGGGGACGGGGACGGTTTATGGTCCAGGGGAGGGTACGACAACGCTTTAGGGGGAGCGTACGTGTGAGGGCGCAGGTCAGTGTTAGCGTACGGGTTAGGATTAGGGGACGGGTGAGGGTCAGGCTTCGGGGAAGGGTTAGGGTTAGGGTTCGGGCTAGGGTTAGGTTTAGGGGACGGGGACGGTTTAGGGTCCAGGGGAGGGTACGACAACGTTTTAGGGGGAGCGTACGTGTGAGGGCGCAGGTTAGTGTTAGCGTACGGGTTAGGATTAGGGGACGGGTGAGGGTCAGGCTTCGGGGAAGGGTTAGGGTTAGGGTTCAGGCTAGGGTTAGGGTTAGGGGACGGGGACGGTTTAGGGTCCAGGGGAGGGTACGACAACGCTTTAGGGGGAGCGTACGTGTGAGGGCATGGGTTAGTGTTAGCGTACGGGTTAGGATTAGGGGACGGGTGAGGGTCAGGCTTCGGGGAAGGGTTAGGGTTAGGGTTAGGGGACGGGGACGGTTTAGGGTCCAGGGGAGGGTACGAAAACGCTTTAGGGGGAGCGTACGTGTGAGGGTGCGGGTTAGTGTTAGCGTACGGGTTAGGATTAGGGGACGGGTGAGGTTCAGGCTTCGGGGAAGGGTTAGGGTTAGGGTTCGGGCTAGGGTTAGGGTTAGGGGACGGGGACGGCTTATGGTCCAGGGGAGGGTTCGATAATGCTTTAGGGGGAGCGTACGTGTCAGGGCGCTGGTTAGTGTTAGCGTACGCGTTAGGATTAGGGGACGGGTGAGGGTCAGGCTTCGGGGAAGTGTTAGGGTTAGGTTTCGGGCTAGGGTTAGGGTTAGGGGACGGGGACGGCTTAGGGTCCAGGGGAGGGTACGACAACGCTTTAGGGGGAGCGTACGTGTGAGGGCACGGGTTAGTGTTAGCATACGGGTTAGGATTAGGGGACGGGTGAGGGTCAGGTTCGGGGAAGGTTTAGGGTTAGGGTTCGGGCTAGGGTTAGGGTTAGGGGACGGGGACGGCTTAGGGTCCAGGGGAGGGTACGACAACGCTTTAGGGGGAGCGTACGTGTGAGGGCGCGGGTTAGTGTTAGCGTACGGGTTAGGATTAGGGGACGGGTGAGGGTCAGGCTTCGGAGAAGGGTTAGGGTTAGGGTTCGGGCTAGGGTTAGGGTTAGGGGACGGGGACGGCTTAGGGTCCAGGGGAGGGTACGACAACGCTTTAGGGGGAGCGTACGTGTGAGGGCGCGGGTTAGTGTTAGCGTACCGGTTAGGATTAGGGGACGGGTGAGGTTCAGGCTTGGGGGAAGGGTTAGGGTTAGGGTTCGGGCTAGGGTTAGGGTTAGGGGACGGGGACGGCTTATGGTCCAGGGGAGGGTACGATAATGCTTTAGGGGGAGCGTACGTGTCAGGGCGCGGGTTTGTGTTAGCGTACGCGTTAGGATTAGGGGACGGGTGAGGGTCAGGCTTCGGGGAAGGTTTAGGGTTAGGGTTCGGGCTAGGGTTAGGGTTAGGGGACGGGGACGGCTTAGGGTCCAGGGGAGGGTACGACAACGCTTTAGGGGGAGCGTACGTGTGAGGGCACGGGTTAGTGTTAGCGTACGGGTTAGGATTAGGGGACGGGTGAGGCTCAGGCTTCGGGGAGGGGGTAGGGTTAGGGTTCGGGCTAGGGTTAGGGTTAGGGGACGGGGACGGTTTAGGGTCCAGGGGAGGGTACGACAACGCTTTAGGGGGAGCGTACGTGTGAGGGCGGGGGTTAGTGTTAGCGTACGGGTGAGGAATAGGGGACGGGTGAGGGTAAGGCTTCGGGGAAGTGTTAGGGTTAGGGTTCGGGCAAGGGTTAGGGTTAGGGGACGGGGACGGTTTAGGGTCCAGGGGAAGGTACGACAACGCTTTAAGGCGAGCGTACATGTGAGGGCGCGGGTTAGTGTTAGCCTACGGGTTAGTATTAGGGGACGGGTGATGGTCAGGCTTCGGGGAAGGGTTAGGGTTAGGGTTCGGGCTAGGGTTAGGGTTAGGGGATGGGGACGGTTTAGGGTCCAGGGGAGGGTATGACAACACTTTAGGGGGAGCGTACGTGTGAGGGCGCGGGTTAGTGTTAGCGTACGGGTTAGGATTAGTGGACGGGTGAGGGTCAGGCTTCGGGGATGCGTTAGGGTTAGGGTTCGGGCTAGGGTTAGGGTTAGGGGACGGGGATGGTTTAGGGTCCAGGGGAGGGTACGACAATGCTTTAGGGGGAGCGTACACCTGAGGGCGCGGGTTAGTGTTAGCGTACGGGTTAGGATTAGGGGTCGGGTGAGGGTCAGGCTTCGGGGAAAGTTTAGGGGTAGGGTTCCGGCTAGGGTTAGGGTTAGGGGACGGGTACGGTTTAGGGTCCAGGTGAGGGTACGATAATGCTTTAGGGGGAGCGTACGTGTGAGGGCGCGGGTTAGTGTTAGCGTACGGGTTAGGATTAGGGGACGGGTGAGGGTCAGGCTTCGGGGAAGGGTTAGGGTTAGGGTTCGGGCTAGGGTTAGGGTTAGGGGACGGGGACGGTTTAGGGTCCAGGGGAGGGTACGACAACGCTTTAGGGGGAGCGTACGTGTGAGGGCGCGGGTTAGTGTTAGCGTACGGGTTAGGATTAGGGGACGGGTGAGGGTCAGGCTTCGGGGAAGGGTTAGGGTTAGGGTTCGGGCTAGGATTAGGGTTAGGGGACGGGGACGGCTTAGGGTCCAGGGGAGGGTACGACAACGCTTTAGGGGGAGCGTAAGTGTGAGGGCGCGGGTTAGTGTTAGCGTATGGGTTAGGATTAGGGGATGGGTGAGGGTCAGGCTTCGGGGAAGGCTTAGGGTTAGGATTCGGGCTAGGGTTAGGGTTAGGGGACGGGGACGGTTTAGGGTCCAGGGTAGGGTACGACAACGCTTTAGGGGGAGCGTACGTGTGAGGGCGCGGGTTAGTGTTAGCGTACGGGTTAGGATAAGGGGACGGGTGAGGGTCAGGCTTCGGGGAAGGGTTAGGGTTAGGGTTCAGGCTAGGGTTAGGGTTAGGGGACGGGGACGGTTTAGGGTCCAGGGGAGGGTACGACAACGCTTTAGGGGGAGCGTACAAGTGAGGGCGCGGGTTAGTGTTAGCGTACGGGTTAGGATTAGGGGACGGGTGAGGGTCAGGCTTCGGGGAAGGGTTAGGGTTAGGGTTCGGGCTGGGGTTAAGGTTAGGGGCCGGGGACGGTTTAGGGTCCAGGGGAGGGTACGACAACGCTTCAGGGGGAGCGTACGTGTGAGGGCGCGGGTTAGTGTTAGCGTACGGGTTAGGATTAGGGGACGGGTGAGGGTCAGGCTTCGGGGAAGGGTTAGGGTTAGGGTTCGGGCTAGGGTTAGGGTTAGGGGACGGGGACGGCTTCGGGTCCAGGGGAGGGTACGACAACGCTTTAGAGGGAGCGTAGGTGTGAGGGCGTGGGTTAGTGTTAGCGTACGGGTTAGGATTAGGGGACGGGTGAGGGTCAGGCTTCGGGGAAGGCTTAGGGTTATGGTTCGGGCTAGGGTTAGGGTTAGGGGACGGGGACGGTTTAGGGTCCAGGGGAGGGTACGACAACGCTTTAGGGGGAGCGTACGTGTGAGGGCGCTGGTTAGGGTTAGCGTACGGTTTAGGATTAGGGGACTGGTGAGAGTCAGGCTTCGGGGAAGCGTTAGGGTTAGGGTTCGGGCTAGGGTTAGGGTTAGGGGACGGGGACGGTTTAGGGTCCAGGGGAGGGTACGACAACGCTTTAGGGGGAGCGTACGTGTGAGGGCGCAGGTCAGTGTTAGCGTACGGGTTAGGATTAGGGGACGGGTGAGGGTCAGGCTTCGGGGAAGGGTTAGGGTTAGGGTTCGGGCTAGGGTTAGGTTTAGGGGACGGGGACGGTTTAGGGTCCAGGGGAGGGTACGACAACGCTTTAGGGGAAGTGTACGTGTCAGGGCGCGGGTTAGTGTTAGCGTACGGGTTAGGATTAGGGGACGGGTGAGGGTCAGGCTTCGGGGAAGTGTTAGGGTTAGGGTTCGGGCTAGGGTTAGGGTTAGGGGACGGGGACGGTTTAGGGTCCAGGGGAGGGTACGACAACGTTTTAGGGGGAGCGTACGTGTGAGGGCGCGGGTTAGTGTTAGCGTACGGGTTAGGATTAGGGGACGGGTGAGGGTCAGGCTTCGGGGAAGGGTTAGGGTTAGGGTTCGGGCTAGGGTTAGGGTTAGGGGACGGGGACGGTTTAGGGTCCAGGGGAGGGTACGACAACGCTTTAGGGGGAGCGTACGTGTGAGGGCATGGGTTAGTGTTAGCGTACGGGTTAGGATTAGGGGACGGGTGAGGGTCAGGCTTCGGGGAAGGGTTAGGGTTAGGGTTAGGGGACGGGGACGGTTTAGGGTCCAGGGGAGGGTACGAAAACGCTTTAGGGGGAGCGTACGTGTGAGGGTGCGGGTTAGTGTTAGCGTACGGGTTAGGATTAGGGGACGGGTGAGGTTCAGGCTTCGGGGAATGGTTAGGGTTAGGGTTCGGGCTAGGGTTAGGTTTAGGGGACGGGGACGGCTTATGGTCCAGGGGAGGGTACGATAATGCTTTAGGGGGAGCGTACGTGTCAGGGCGCTGGTTAGTGTTAGCGTACGCGTTAGGATTAGGGGACGGGTGAGGGTCAGGCTTCGGAGAAGGGTTAGGGTTAGGGTTCGGGCTAGGGTTAGGGTTAGGGGACGGGGACGGCTTAGGGTCCAGGGGAGGGTACGACAACGCTTTAGGGGGAGCGTACGTGTGAGGGCACGGGTTAGTGTTAGCATACGGGTTAGGATTAGGGGACGGGTGAGGGTCAGGCTTCGGGGAAGGTTTAGGGTTAGGGTTCGGGCTAGGGTTAGGGTTAGGGGACGGGGACGGCTTAGGGTCCAGGGGAGGGTACGACAACGCTTTAGGGGGAGCGTACGTGTGAGGGCGCGGGTTAGTGTTAGCGTACGGGTTAGGATTAGGGGACGGGTGAGGGTCAGGCTTCGGAGAAGGGTTAGGGTTAGGGTTCGGGCTAGGGTTAGGGTTAGGGGACGGGGACGGCTTAGGGTCCAGGGGAGGGTACGACAACGCTTTAGGGGGAGCGTACGTGTGAGGGCGCGGGTTAGTGTTAGCGTACCGGTTAGGATTAGGGGACGGGTGAGGTTCAGGCTTCGGGGAAGGGTTAGGGTTAGGGTTCGGGCTAGGGTTAGGGTTAGGGGACGGGGACGGCTTATGGTCCAGGGGAGGGTACGATAATGCTTTAGGGGGAGCGTACGTGTCAGGGCGCGGGTTAGTGTTAGCGTACGCGTTAGGATTAGGGGACGGGTGAGGGTCAGGCTTCGGGGAAGGTTTAGGGTTAGGTTTCGGGCTAGGGTTAGGGTTAGGGGACGGGGACGGCTTAGGGTCCAGGGGAGGGTACGACAACGCTTTAGGGGGAGCGTACGTGTGAGGGCACGGGTTAGTGTTAGCGTACGGGTTAGGATTAGGGGACGGGTGAGGCTCAGGCTTCGGGGAGGGGGTAGGGTTAGGGTTCGGGCTAGGGTTAGGGTTAGGGGACGGGGACGGTTTAGGGTCCAGGGGAGGGTACGACAACGCTTTAGTGGGAGCGTACGTGTGAGGGCGGGGGTTAGTGTTAGCGTACGGGTGAGGAATAGGGGACGGGTGAGGGTAAGGCTTCGGGGAAGTGTTAGGGTTAGGGTTCGGGCAAGGGTTAGGGTTAGGGGACGGGGACGGTTTAGGGTCCAGGGGAAGGTACGACAATGCTTTAAGGCGAGCGTACATGTGAGGGCGCGGGTTAGTGTTAGCCTACGGGTTAGGATTAGGGGACGGGTGATGGTCAGGCTTCGGGGAAGGGTTAGGGTTAGGGTTCGGTCTAGGGTTAGGGTTAGGGGATGGGGACGGTTTAGGGTCCAGGGGAGGGTATGACAACACTTTAGGGGGAGCGTACGTGTGAGGGCGCAGGTTAGTGTTAGCGTACGGGTTAGGATTAGTGGACGGGTGAGGGTCAGGCTTCGGGGAAGCGTTAGGGTTAGGGTTCGGGCTAGGGTTAGGGTTAGGGGACGGGGATGGTTTAGGGTCCAGGGGAGGGTACGACAATGCTTTAGGGGGAGCGTACACCTGAGGGCGCGGGTTAGTGTTAGCGTACGGGTTAGGATTAGGGGTCGGGTGAGGGTCAGGCTTCGGGGAAAGTTTAGGGGTAGGGTTCCGGCTAGGGTTAGGGTTAGGGGACGGGTACGGTTTAGGGTCCAGGTGAGGGTACGATAATGCTTTAGGGGGAGCGTACGTGTGAGGGCGCGGGTTAGTGTTAGCGTACGGGTTAGGATTAGGGGACGGGTGAGGGTCAGGCTTCGGGGAAGGGTTAGGGTTAGGGTTCGGGCTAGGGTTAGGGTTAGGGGACGGGGACGGTTTAGGGTCCAGGGGAGGGTATGAGAACGCTTTAGGGGGAGCGTACGTGTGAGGGCGCAGTTTAGTGTTAGCGTACAGGTGAGGAATAGGGGACGGGTGAGGGTCAGGCTTCGGGGAAGGGTTAGGGTTAGGGTTCGGGCTA
The DNA here is from genome assembly GCF_964374135.1 of Grampus griseus. NCBI lineage: Eukaryota > Metazoa > Chordata > Mammalia > Artiodactyla > Delphinidae > Grampus > Grampus griseus. The sequence goes on along the minus strand of NW_028133104.1, from coordinate 244,949 downwards.
CGGTTAGGGTTAGGGGACGGGGACGGCTTATGGTCCACGGGAGGGTACGATAATGCTTTAGGGGGAGCGTACGTGTCAGGGCGTGGGTTAGTGTTAGCGTACGCGTTAGGATTAGGGGACGGGTGAGAGTCAGGCTTCGGGGAAGTGTTAGGGTTAGGGTTCGGGCTAGGGTTAGGGTTAGGGGACGGGGACGGTTTAGGGTCCAGGGGAGGGTACGACAACGCTTTAGGGGGAGCGTACGTGTGAGGGCGCGGGTTAGTGTTAGCGTACAGGTTAGGATTATGGGACGGGTGAAGGTCAGGCTTCGGGGAAGGGTTAGGGTTAGGGTTCGGGCTAGGGTTAGGGTTAGGGAACGGGGACGGTTTAGGGTCCAGGGGAGGGTATGAGAACGCTTTAGGGGGAGCGTACGTGTGAGGGCGCAGTTTAGAGTTAGCGTACAGGTGAGGAATAGGGGAAGGGTGAGGGTCAGGCTTCGGGGAAGGGTTAGGGTTAGGGTTCGGGCAAGGGTTAGGGTTAGGGGACGGGGACGGTTTAGGGTCCAGGGGAGGGTACGACAACGCTTTAGGGGGAGCATACGTGTGAGGGCGCGGGTTAGTGTTAGCGTACGGGTTAGGATTAGGGGACAGGTGAGGGTTAGGGTTCGGGGAAGGGTTAAGGTTAGGGTTCGGGCTAGGGTTAGGGTTAGGGGACGGGGACGGTTTCGGGTCAAGGGGAGGGTACCACAACGCATTAGGGGGAGCGTACGTGTGAGGGCGCGGGTTAGTGTTAGCGTACGGGTTAGGATTAGGGGACGGTGAGGGTCAGGCTTCGGGGAAGGGTTAGGGTTAGGGTTCGGGCTACGGTTAGGGTTAGGGGACGGGGACGGTTTAGGGTCCAGGGGAGGGTAGGACAACGCTTTAGGGGGATCGTACGTTTGAGGGCGCGGGTTAGTGTTAGCGTACGGGTTAGGATTAGGGGACGGGTGAGGGTCAGGCTTCGGGGAAGTGTTAGGGTTACGGTTCGGGCTAGGGTTAGGGTTAGGGGACGGGGACGGTTTAGGGTCCAGGGGAGGGTACGACAACACTTTAGGGGGAGCGTACGTGTGAGGGCACGGGTTAGTGTTAGCGTACGGGTTAGGATTAGGGGACGAGTGAGGGTCAGGCTTCGGGGAAGGGTTAGGGTTAGGGTTCGTGCTAGGGTTACGGTTAGGGGATGGGGACGGTTTAGCGTCCAGGGGAGGGTACGACAACGCTTTAGGGGGAGCGTACGTGTGAGGGCGCGGGTTAGTGTTAGCGTACGGGTTAGGATTAGGGGACGGGTGAGGGTCAGGCTTCGGGGAAGGGTTAGGGTTAGGGTTCGGGCTAGGGTTAGGTTCAGGAGATGGGGACGGTTTAGGGTCCAGGGGAGGGTACGACAATGCTTTAGGGGGAGCGTACGTGTGAGGGCGTGGATTAGTGTTAGCGTACGGGTGAGGATGAGGGGACGGGTGAGGGTCAGGCTTCGGGGAAGGGTTAGGGTTAGGGTTCGGGCTAGGGTTAGGGTTAGGGGACGGGGACGGTTTAGGGTCCAGGGGAGGGTATGACAACGCTTTAGGGGGAGCGTACGTGTGAGGGTGCGGGTTAGTGTTAGCGTACGGGTTAGGATTAGGGGACGGGTGAGGGTCAGTCTTCGGGGAAGGGTTAGGGTTAGGGTTCGTGCTAGGGTTAGGGTTAGGGGACGGGGACGGTTTAGGGTCCAGAGGAGGGTACGACAACGCTTTAGGGGGAGCGTACGTGTGAGGGCGCGGGTTAGTGTTAGCGTACGGGTTAGGATTAGGGGACGGGTGAGGGTCAGGTTTCGGGGAAGGGTTAGGGTTAGGGTTCGGGCTAGGGTTAGGGTTAGGGGACGGGGACGGTTTAGGGTCCAGGGGAGGGTACGACAACGCTTTAGGGGGAGCGTACGTGTGAGGGCGCGGGTTAGTGTTAGCGTACGGGTTAGGATTAGGGGACGGGTGAGGGTCAGGCTTCGGGGAAGGGTTAGGGTTAGGGTTCGGGCTAGGATTAGGGTTAGGGGACGGGGACGGCTTAGGGTCCAGGGGAGGGTACGACAACGCTTTAGGGGGAGCGTAAGTGTGAGGGCGCGGGTTAGTGTTAGCGTATGGGTTAGGATTAGGGGATGGGTGAGGGTCAGGCTTCGGGGAAGGCTTAGGGTTAGGATTCGGGCTAGGGTTAGGGTTAGGGGACGGGGACGGTTTAGGGTCCAGGGTAGGGTACGACAACGCTTTAGGGGGAGCGTACGTGTGAGGGCGCGGGTTAGTGTTAGCGTACGGGTTAGGATAAGGGGACGGGTGAGGGTCAGGCTTCGGGGAAGGGTTAGGGTTAGGGTTCAGGCTAGGGTTAGGGTTAGGGGACGGGGACGGTTTAGGGTCCAGGGGAGGGTACGACAACGCTTTAGGGGGAGCGTACAAGTGAGGGCGCGGGTTAGTGTTAGCGTACGGGTTAGGATTAGGGGACGGGTGAGGGTCAGGCTTCGGGGAAGGGTTAGGGTTAGGGTTCGGGCTGGGGTTAAGGTTAGGGGCCGGGGACGGTTTAGGGTCCAGGGGAGGGTACGACAACGCTTCAGGGGGAGCGTACGTGTGAGGGCGCGGGTTAGTGTTAGCGTACGGGTTAGGATTAGGGGACGGGTGAGGGTCAGGCTTCGGGGAAGGGTTAGGGTTAGGGTTCGGGCTAGGGTTAGGGTTAGGGGACGGGGACGGCTTCGGGTCCAGGGGAGGGTACGACAACGCTTTAGAGGGAGCGTAGGTGTGAGGGCGTGGGTTAGTGTTAGCGTACGGGTTAGGATTAGGGGACGGGTGAGGGTCAGGCTTCGGGGAAGGCTTAGGGTTATGGTTCGGGCTAGGGTTAGGGTTAGGGGACGGGGACGGTTTAGGGTCCAGGGGAGGGTACGACAACGCTTTAGGGGGAGCGTACGTGTGAGGGCGCTGGTTAGGGTTAGCGTACGGTTTAGGATTAGGGGACTGGTGAGAGTCAGGCTTCGGGGAAGCGTTAGGGTTAGGGTTCGGGCTAGGGTTAGGGTTAGGGGACGGGGACGGTTTAGGGTCCAGGGGAGGGTACGACAACGCTTTAGGGGGAGCGTACGTGTGAGGGCGCAGGTCAGTGTTAGCGTACGGGTTAGGATTAGGGGACGGGTGAGGGTCAGGCTTCGGGGAAGGGTTAGGGTTAGGGTTCGGGCTAGGGTTAGGTTTAGGGGACGGGGACGGTTTAGGGTCCAGGGGAGGGTACGACAACGCTTTAGGGGAAGTGTACGTGTCAGGGCGCGGGTTAGTGTTAGCGTACGGGTTAGGATTAGGGGACGGGTGAGGGTCAGGCTTCGGGGAAGTGTTAGGGTTAGGGTTCGGGCTAGGGTTAGGGTTAGGGGACGGGGACGGTTTAGGGTCCAGGGGAGGGTACGACAACGTTTTAGGGGGAGCGTACGTGTGAGGGCGCGGGTTAGTGTTAGCGTACGGGTTAGGATTAGGGGACGGGTGAGGGTCAGGCTTCGGGGAAGGGTTAGGGTTAGGGTTCGGGCTAGGGTTAGGGTTAGGGGACGGGGACGGTTTAGGGTCCAGGGGAGGGTACGACAACGCTTTAGGGGGAGCGTACGTGTGAGGGCATGGGTTAGTGTTAGCGTACGGGTTAGGATTAGGGGACGGGTGAGGGTCAGGCTTCGGGGAAGGGTTAGGGTTAGGGTTAGGGGACGGGGACGGTTTAGGGTCCAGGGGAGGGTACGAAAACGCTTTAGGGGGAGCGTACGTGTGAGGGTGCGGGTTAGTGTTAGCGTACGGGTTAGGATTAGGGGACGGGTGAGGTTCAGGCTTCGGGGAATGGTTAGGGTTAGGGTTCGGGCTAGGGTTAGGTTTAGGGGACGGGGACGGCTTATGGTCCAGGGGAGGGTACGATAATGCTTTAGGGGGAGCGTACGTGTCAGGGCGATGGTTAGTGTTAGCGTACGCGTTAGGATTAGGGGACGGGTGAGGGTCAGGCTTCAGGGAAGTGTTAGGGTTAGGTTTCGGGCTAGGGTTAGGGTTAGGGGACGGGGACGGCTTAGGGTCCAGGGGAGGGTACGACAACGCTTTAGGGGGAGCGTACGTGTGAGGGCACGGGTTAGTGTTAGCATACGGGTTAGGATTAGGGGACGGGTGAGGGTCAGGCTTCGGGGAAGGTTTAGGGTTAGGGTTCGGGCTAGGGTTAGGGTTAGGGGACGGGGACGGCTTAGGGTCCAGGGGAGGGTACGACAACGCTTTAGGGGGAGCGTACGTGTGAGGGCGCGGGTTAGTGTTAGCGTACGGGTTAGGATTAGGGGACGGGTGAGGGTCAGGCTTCGGAGAAGGGTTAGGGTTAGGGTTCGGGCTAGGGTTAGGGTTAGGGGACGGGGACGGCTTAGGGTCCAGGGGAGGGTACGACAACGCTTTAGGGGGAGCGTACGTGTGAGGGCGCGGGTTAGTGTTAGCGTACCGGTTAGGATTAGGGGACGGGTGAGGTTCAGGCTTCGGGGAAGGGTTAGGGTTAGGGTTCGGGCTAGGGTTAGGGTTAGGGGACGGGGACGGCTTATGGTCCAGGGGAGGGTACGATAATGCTTTAGGGGGAGCGTACGTGTCAGGGCGCGGGTTAGTGTTAGCGTACGCGTTAGGATTAGGGGACGGGTGAGGGTCAGGCTTCGGGGAAGGTTTAGGGTTAGGTTTCGGGCTAGGGTTAGGGTTAGGGGACGGGGACGGCTTAGGGTCCAGGGGAGGGTACGACAACGCTTTAGGGGGAGCGTACGTGTGAGGGCACGGGTTAGTGTTAGCGTACGGGTTAGGATTAGGGGACGGGTGAGGCTCAGGCTTCGGGGAGGGGGTAGGGTTAGGGTTCGGGCTAGGGTTAGGGTTAGGGGACGGGGACGGTTTAGGGTCCAGGGGAGGGTACGACAACGCTTTAGTGGGAGCGTACGTGTGAGGGCGGGGGTTAGTGTTAGCGTACGGGTGAGGAATAGGGGACGGGTGAGGGTAAGGCTTCGGGGAAGTGTTAGGGTTAGGGTTCGGGCAAGGGTTAGGGTTAGGGGACGGGGACGGTTTAGGGTCCAGGGGAAGGTACGACAATGCTTTAAGGCGAGCGTACATGTGAGGGCGCGGGTTAGTGTTAGCCTACGGGTTAGGATTAGGGGACGGGTGATGGTCAGGCTTCGGGGAAGGGTTAGGGTTAGGGTTCGGGCTAGGGTTAGGGTTAGGGGATGGGGACGGTTTAGGGTCCAGGGGAGGGTATGACAACACTTTAGGGGGAGCGTACGTGTGAGGGCGCAGGTTAGTGTTAGCGTACGGGTTAGGATTAGTGGACGGGTGAGGGTCAGGCTTCGGGGAAGCGTTAGGGTTAGGGTTCGGGCTAGGGTTAGGGTTAGGGGACGGGGATGGTTTAGGGTCCAGGGGAGGGTACGACAATGCTTTAGGGGGAGCGTACACCTGAGGGCGCGGGTTAGTGTTAGCGTACGGGTTAGGATTAGGGGTCGGGTGAGGGTCAGGCTTCGGGGAAAGTTTAGGGGTAGGGTTCCGGCTAGGGTTAGGGTTAGGGGACGGGTACGGTTTAGGGTCCAGGTGAGGGTACGATAATGCTTTAGGGGGAGCGTACGTGTGAGGGCGCGGGTTAGTGTTAGCGTACGGGTTAGGATTAGGGGACGGGTGAGGGTCAGGCTTCGGGGAAGGGTTAGGGTTAGGGTTCGGGCTAGGGTTAGGGTTAGGGGACGGGGACGGTTTAGGGTCCAGGGGAGGGTATGAGAACGCTTTAGGGGGAGCGTACGTGTGAGGGCGCAGTTTAGTGTTAGCGTACAGGTGAGGAATAGGGGACGGGTGAGGGTCAGGCTTCGGGGAAGGGTTAGGGTTAGGGTTCGGGCTACGGTTAGGGTTAGGGGACGGGGACGGCTTATGGTCCAGGGGAGGGTACGATAATGCTTTAGGGGGAGCGTACGTGTCAGGGCGTGGGTTAGTGTTAGCGTACGCGTTAGGATTAGGGGACGGGTGAGAGTCAGGCTTCGGGGAAGTGTTAGGGTTAGGGTTCGGGCTAGGGTTAGGGTTAGGGGACGGGGACGGTTTAGGGTCCAGGGGAGGGTACGACAACGCTTTAGGGGGAGCGTACGTGTGAGGGCGCGGGTTAGTGTTAGCGTACAGGTTAGGATTAGGGGACGGGTGAGGGTCAGGCTTCGGGGAAGGGTTAGGGTTAGGGTTCGGGCTAGGGTTAGGGTTAGGGAACGGGGACGGTTTAGGGTCCAGGGGAGGGTATGAGAACGCTTTAGGGGGAGCGTACGTGTGAGGGCGCAGTTTAGAGTTAGCGTACAGGTGAGGAATAGGGGAAGGGTGAGGGTCAGGCTTCGGGGAAGGGTTAGGGTTAGGGTTCGGGCAAGGGTTAGGGTTAGGGGACGGGGACGGTTTAGGGTCCAGGGGAGGGTACGACAACGCTTTAGGGGGAGCGTACGTGTGAGGGCGCGGGTTAGTGTTAGCGTACGGGTTAGGATTAGGGGACGGGTGAGGGTCAGGCTTCGGGGAAGGCTTATGGTTAGGGTTCGGGCTAGGGTTAGGGTTAGGGGACGGGGACGTTTTAGGGTCCAGGGGAGGGTACGACAACGCTTTAGGGAGAGCGTACGTGTGAGGGCGCGGGTTAGTGTTAGCGTACGGGTTAGGATTAGGGGACGGGTGAGGGTCAGGCTTCGGGGAAGGGTTAGGGTTAGGTTTCGGGCTAGGGTTAGGGTTAGGGGACGGGGACGGTTTAGGGTCCAGGGGAGGGTACGACAACGCTTTAGGGGGAGCGTACGTGTGAGGGCGTGGGTTAGTGTTAGCGTACGGGTTAGGATTAGGGGACGGGTGAGGGTCAGGCTTCGGGGAAGTGTTAGGGTTACGGTTCGGGCTGGGGTTAGGGTTAGGGGACGGGGACGGTTTAGGGTCCAGGGGAGGGTACGACAACGCTTTAGGGGGAGCGTACGTGTGAGGGCCCGGGTTAGTGTTAGCGTACGGGTGAGGATTAGGGGACGGGTGAGGGTCAGGCTTCGTGGAAGGGTTAGGGTTAGGGTTCGGGCTAGGGTTAGGGTTAGGGGACGGGGACAGTTTAGGGTCAAGGGGAGGGTACGACAATGCTTTAGGGGGAGCGTACGTGTGAGGAAGCGGGTTAGTGTTAGCGTACGGGTGAGGATGATGGGACGGGTGAGGGTCAGGCTTCGGGGAAGGGTTAGGGTTAGGGTTCGGGCTAGGGTTAGGGTTAGGGGACGGGGACGGTTTAGGGTCCAGGGGAGGGTACGACAACGCTTTAGGGGGAGCGTACGTGTGAGGGCGCGGGTTAGTGTTAGCGTACGGGTTAGGATTAGGGGACGAGTGAGGGTCAGGCTTCGGGGAAGGCTTAGGGTTAGGGTTCGGGCTAGGGTTAGGGTTAGGGGACGGGGACGGTTTAGGGTCCAGGGGAGGGTACGACAACGCTTTAGGGGGAGTGTACGTGTGAGGGCGCGGGTTAGTGTTAGCGTACGGGTTAGGATTAGGGGATGGGTGAGGGTCAGGCTTCGGGGAAGGGTTAGGGTTAGGGTTAGGGCTAGGGTTAGGGTTAGGGGACGGTGACGGTGTAGGGTCCAGGGGAGGGTACGACAACGCTTTAGGGGGAGCGTACGTGTGAGAGCGTGGGTTAGTGTTAGCGTACGGGTTAGGATTAGGGGACGGGTGAGGGTCAGGCTTCGGGGAAGGTTTAGGGTTAGGGTTCGGGCTAGGGTTAGGGTTAGGGGACGGGGACGGTTTAGGGTCCAGGGGAGGGTACGACAACGCTTTAGGGGGAGCGTACGTGTGAGGGCGCGGGTTAGTGTTAGCGTACGGGTTAGGATTAGGGGACGGGTGAGGGTCAGGCTTTGGGGAAGGGTTAGGGTTAGGGTTCGGGCTAGGATTAGGGTTAGGGGACGGGGATGGCTTAGGGTCCAGGGGAGGGTACGACAACGCTTTAGGGGGAGCGTAAGTGTGAGGGCGCGGGTTAGTGTTAGCGTATGGGTTAGGATTAGGGGATGGGTGAGGGTCAGGCTTCGGGGAAGGCTTAGGGTTAGGATTCGGGCTAGGGTTAGGGTTAGGGGACGGGGACGGTTTAGGGTCCAGGGGAGGGTACGACAACGCTTTAGGGGGAGCGTACGTGTGAGGGCGCGGGTTAGTGTTAGCGTACGGGTTAGGATAAGGGGACGGGTGAGGGTCAGGCTTCGGGGAAGGGTTAGGGTTAGGGTTCAGGCTAGGGTTAGGGTTAGGGGACGGGGACGGTTTAGGGTCCAGGGGAGGGTACGACAACGCTTTAGGGGAAGCGTACAAGTGAGGGTGTGGGTTAGTGTTAGCGTACGGGTTAGGATTAGGGGACGGGTGAGGGTCAGGCTTCGGGGAAGGGTTAGGGTTAGGGTTCGGGCTGGGGTTAAGGTTAGGGGCCGGGGACGGTTTAGGGTCCAGGGGAGGGTACGACAACACTTCAGGGGGAGCGTACGTGTGAGGGCGCGGGTTAGTGTTAGCGTACGGGTTAGGATTAGGGGACGGGTGAGGGTCAGGCTTCGGGGAAGGGTTAGGGTTAGGGTTCGGGCTAGGGTTAGGGTTAGGGGACGGGGACGGCTTCGGGTCCAGGGGAGGGTACGACAACGCTTTAGAGGGAGCGTAGGTGTGAGGGCGTGGGTTAGTGTTAGCGTACGGGTTAGGATTAGGGGACGGGTGAGGGTCAGGCTTCAGGGAAGGCTTAGGGTTATGGTTCGGGCTAGGGTTAGGGTTAGGGGACGGGGACGGTTTAGGGTCCAGGGGAGGGTACGACAACGCTTTAGGGGGAGCGTACGTGTGAGGGCGCTGGTTAGGGTTAGCGTACGGTTTAGGATTAGGGGACTGGTGAGAGTCAGGCTTCGGGGAAGCGTTAGGGTTAGGGTTCGGGCTAGGGTTAGGGTTAGGGGACGGGGACGGTTTAGGGTCCAGGGGAGGGTACGACAACGCTTTAGGGGGAGCGTACGTGTGAGGGCGCAGGTCAGTGTTAGCGTACGGGTTAGGATTAGGGGACGGGTGAGGGTCAGGCTTCGGGGAAGGGTTAGGGTTAGGGTTCCGGCTAGGGTTAGGTTTAGGGGACGGGGACGGTTTAGGGTCCAGGGGAGGGTACGACAACGCTTTAGGGGAAGTGTACGTGTCAGGGCGCGGGTTAGTGTTAGCGTACGGGTTAGGATTAGGGGACGGGTGAGGGTCAGGCTTCGGGGAAGTGTTAGGGTTAGGGTTCGGGCTAGGGTTAGGGTTAGGGGACGGGGACGGTTTAGGGTCCAGGGGAGGGTACGACAACGTTTTAGGGGGAGCGTACGTGTGAGGGCGCGGGTTAGTGTTAGCGTACGGGTTAGGATTAGGGGACGGGTGAGGGTCAGGCTTCGGGGAAGGGTTAGGGTTAGGGTTAGGGGACGGGGACGGTTTAGGGTCCAGGGGAGGGTACGAAAACGCTTTAGGGGGAGCGTACGTGTGAGGGTGCGGGTTAGTGTTAGCGTACGGGTTAGGATTAGGGGACGGGTGAGGTTCAGGCTTCGGGGAATGGTTAGGGTTAGGGTTCGGGCTAGGGTTAGGTTTAGGAGACGGGGACGGCTTATGGTCCAGGGGAGGGTACGATAATGCTTTAGGGGGAGCGTACGTGTCAGGGCGCTGGTTAGTGTTAGCGTACGCGTTAGGATTAGGGGACGGGTGAGGGTCAGGCTTCGGGGAAGTGTTAGGGTTAGGTTTCGGGCTAGGGTTAGGGTTAGGGGACGGGGACGGCTTAGGGTCCAGGGGAGGGTACGACAACGCTTTAGGGGGAGCGTACGTGTGAGGGCACGGGTTAGTGTTAGCATACGGGTTAGGATTAGGGGACGGGTGAGGGTCAGGCTTCGGGGAAGGTTTAGGGTTAGGGTTCGGGCTAGGGTTAGGGTTAGGGGACGGGGACGGCTTAGGGTCCAGGGGAGGGTACGACAACGCTTTAGGGGGAGCGTACGTGTGAGGGCGCGGGTTAGTGTTAGCGTACGGGTTAGGATTAGGGGACGGGTGAGGGTCAGGCTTCGGAGAAGGGTTAGGGTTAGGGTTCGGGCTAGGGTTAGGGTTAGGGGACGGGGACGGCTTAGGGTCCAGGGGAGGGTACGACAACGCTTTAGGGGGAGCGTACGTGTGAGGGCGCGGGTTAGTGTTAGCGTACCGGTTAGGATTAGGGGACGGGTGAGGTTCAGGCTTCGGGGAAGGGTTAGGGTTAGGGTTCGGGCTAGGGTTAGGGTTAGGGGACGGGGACGGCTTATGGTCCAGGGGAGGGTACGATAATGCTTTAGGGGGAGCGTACGTGTCAGGGCGCGGGTTAGTGTTAGCGTACGTGTTAGGATTAGGGGACGGGTGAGGGTCAGGCTTCGGGGAAGGTTTAGGGTTAGGGTTCGGGCTAGGGTTAGGGTTAGGGGACGGGGACGGCTTAGGGTCCAGGGGAGGGTACGACAACGCTTTAGGGGGAGCGTACGTGTGAGGGCACGGGTTAGTGTTAGCGTACGGGTTAGGATTAGGGGACGGGTGAGGCTCAGGCTTCGGGGAGGGGGTAGGGTTAGGGTTCGGGCTAGGGTTAGGGTTAGGGGACGGGGACGGTTTAGGGTCCAGGGGAGGGTACGACAACGCTTTAGTGGGAGCGTACGTGTGAGGGCGGGGGTTAGTGTTAGCGTACGGGTGAGGAATAGGGGACGGGTGAGGGTAAGGCTTCGGGGAAGTGTTAGGGTTAGGGTTCGGGCAAGGGTTAGGGTTAGGGGACGGGGACGGTTTAGGGTCCAGGGGAAGGTACGACAACGCTTTAAGGCGAGCGTACATGTGAGGGCGCGGGTTAGTGTTAGCCTACGGGTTAGGATTAGGGGACGGGTGATGGTCAGGCTTCGGGGAAGGGTTAGGGTTAGGGTTCGGGCTAGGGTTAGGGTTAGGGGATGGGGACGGTTTAGGGTCCAGGGGAGGGTATGACAACACTTTAGGGGGAGCGTACGTGTGAGGGCGCGGGTTAGTGTTAGCGTACGGGTTAGGATTAGTGGACGGGTGAGGGTCAGGCTTCGGGGAAGCGTTAGGGTTAGGGTTCGGGCTAGGGTTAGGGTTAGGGGACGGGGATGGTTTAGGGTCCAGGGGAGGGTACGACAATGCTTTAGGGGGAGCGTACACCTGAGGGCGCGGGTTAGTGTTAGCGTACGGGTTAGGATTAGGGGTCGGGTGAGGGTCAGGCTTCGGGGAAAGTTTAGGGGTAGGGTTCCGGCTAGGGTTAGGGTTAGGGGACGGGTACGGTTTAGGGTCCAGGTGAGGGTACGATAATGCTTTAGGGGGAGCGTACGTGTGAGGGCGCGGGTTAGTGTTAGCGTACGGGTTAGGATTAGGGGACAGGTGAGGGTTAGGGTTCGGGGAAGGGTTAAGGTTAGGGTTCGGGCTAGGGTTAGGGTTAGGGGACGGGGACGGTTTCGGGTCAAGGGGAGGGTACCACAACGCATTAGGGGGAGCGTACGTGTGAGGGCGCGGGTTAGTGTTAGCGTACGGGTTAGGATTAGGGGACGGTGAGGGTCAGGCTTCGGGGAAGGGTTAGGGTTAGGGTTCGGGCTACGGTTAGGGTTAGGGGACGGGGACGGTTTAGGGACCAGGGGAGGGTAGGACAACGCTTTAGGGGGAGCGTACGTTTGAGGGCGCGGGTTAGTGTTAGCGTACGGGTTAGGATTAGGGGACGGGTGAGGGTCAGGCTTCGGGGAAGTGTTAGGGTTACGGTTCGGGCTAGGGTTAGGGTTAGGGGACGGGGACGGTTTAGGGTCCAGGGGAGGGTACGACAACACTTTAGGGGGAGCGTACGTGTGAGGGCACGGGTTAGTGTTAGCGTACGGGTTAGGATTAGGGGACGAGTGAGGGTCAGGCTTCGGGGAAGGGTTAGGGTTAGGGTTCGTGCTAGGGTTACGGTTAGGGGACGGGGACGGTTTAGCGTCCAGGGGAGGGTACGACAACGCTTTAGGGGGAGCGTACGTGTGAGGGCGCGGGTTAGTGTTAGCGTACGGGTTAGGATTAGGGGACGGGTGAGGGTCAGGCTTCGGGGAAGGGTTAGGGTTAGGGTTCGGGCTAGGGTTAGGTTCAGGGGATGGGGACGGTTTAGGGTCCAGGGGAGGGTACGACAATGCTTTAGGGGGAGCGTACGTGTGAGGGCGTGGATTAGTGTTAGCGTACGGGTGAGGATGAGGGGACGGGTGAGGGTCAGGCTTCGGGGAAGGGTTAGGGTTAGGGTTCGGGCTAGGGTTAGGGTTAGGGGACGGGGACGGTTTAGGGTCCAGGGGAGGGTATGACAACGCTTTAGGGGGAGCGTACGTGTGAGGGTGCGGGTTAGTGTTAGCGTACGGGTTAGGATTAGGGGACGGGTGAGGGTCAGTCTTCGGGGAAGGGTTAGGGTTAGGGTTCGTGCTAGGGTTAGGGTTAGGGGACGGGGACGGTTTAGGGTCCAGAGGAGGGTACGACAACGCTTTAGGGGGAGCGTACGTGTGAGGGCGCGGGTTAGTGTTAGCGTACGGGTTAGGATTAGGGGACGGGTGAGGGTCAGGCTTCGGGGAAGGCTTATGGTTAGGGTTCGGGCTAGGGTTAGGGTTAGGGGACGGGGACGTTTTAGGGTCCAGGGGAGGGTACGACAACGCTTTAGGGGGAGCGTACGTGTGAGGGCGCGGGTTAGTGTTAGCGTACGGGTTAGGATTAGGGGACGGGTGAGGGTCAGGCTTCGGGGAAGGGTTAGGGTTAGGTTTCGGGCTAGGGTTAGGGTTAGGGGACGGGGACGGTTTAGGGTCCAGGGGAGGGTACGACAACGCTTTAGGGGGAGCGTACGTGTGAGGGCGCGGGTTAGTGTTAGCGTACGGGTTAGGATTAGGGGACGGGTGAGGGTCAGGCTTCGGGGAAGTGTTAGGGTTACGGTTCGGGCTAGGGTTAGGGTTAGGGGACGGGGACGGTTTAGGGTCCAGGGGAGGGTACGACAACGCTTTAGGGGGAGCGTACGTGTGAGGGCCCGGGTTAGTGTTAGCGTACGGGTGAGGATTAGGGGACGGGTGAGGGTCAGGCTTCGTGGAAGGGTTAGGGTTAGGGTTCGGGCTAGGGTTAGGGTTAGGGGACGGGGACAGTTTAGGGTCAAGGGGAGGGTACGACAATGCTTTAGGGGGAGCGTACGTGTGAGGAAGCGGGTTAGTGTTAGCGTACGGGTGAGGATGATGGGACGGGTGAGGGTCAGGCTTCGGGGAAGGGTTAGGGTTAGGGTTCGGGCTAGGGTTAGGGTTAGGGGACGGGGACGGTTTAGGGTCCAGGGGAGGGTACGACAACGCTTTAGGGGGAGCGTACGTGTGAGGGCGCGGGTTAGTGTTAGCGTACGGGTTAGGATTAGGGGACGGGTGAGGGTCAGGCTTCGGGGAAGGCTTAGGGTTAGGGTTCGGGCTAGGGTTAGGGTTAGGGGACGGGGACGGTTTAGGGTCCAGGGGAGGGTACGACAACACTTTAGGGGGAGTGTACATGTGAGGGCGCGGGTTAGTGTTAGCGTACGGGTTAGGATTAGGGGATGGGTGAGGGTCAGGCTTCGGGGAAGGGTTAGGGTTAGGGTTAGGGCTAGGGTTAGGGTTAGGGGACGGTGACGGTGTAGGGTCCAGGGGAGGGTACGACAACGCTTTAGGGGGAGCGTACGTGTGAGAGCGTGGGTTAGTGTTAGCGTACGGGTTAGGATTAGGGGACGGGTGAGGGTCAGGCTTCGGGGAAGGTTTAGGGTTAGGGTTCGGGCTAGGGTTAGGGTTAGGGGACGGGGACGGTTTAGGGTCCAGGGGAGGGTACGACAACGCTTTAGGGGGAGCGTACGTGTGAGGGCGCGGGTTAGTGTTAGCGTACGGGTTAGGATTAGGGGACGGGTGAGGGTCAGGCTTCGGGGAAGGGTTAGGGTTAGGGTTCGGGCTAGGATTAGGGTTAGGGGACGGGGACGGCTTAGGGTCCAGGGGAGGGTACGACAACGCTTTAGGGGGAGCGTAAGTGTGAGGGCGCGGGTTAGTGTTAGCGTATGGGTTAGGATTAGGGGATGGGTGAGGGTCAGGCTTCGGGGAAGGCTTAGGGTTAGGATTCGGGCTAGGGTTAGGGTTAGGGGACGGGGACGGTTTAGGGTCCAGGGGAGGGTACGACAACGCTTTAGGGGGAGTGTACGTGTGAGGGCGCGGGTTAGTGTTAGCGTACGGGTTAGGATAAGGGGACGGGTGAGGGTCAGGCTTCGGGGAAGGGTTAGGGTTAGGGTTCAGGCTAGGGTTAGGGTTAGGGGACGGGGACGGTTTAGGGTCCAGGGGAGGGTACGACAACGCTTTAGGGGGAGCGTACAAGTGAGGGCGCGGGTTAGTGTTAGCGTACGGTTTAGGATTAGGGGACGGGTGAGGGTCAGGCTTCGGGGAAGGGTTAGGGTTAGGGTTCGGGCTGGGGTTAAGGTTAGGGGCCGGGGACGGTTTAGGGTCCAGGGGAGGGTACGACAACGCTTCAGGGGGAGCGTACGTGTGAGGGCGCGGGTTAGTGTTAGCGTACGGGTTAGGATTAGGGGACGGGTGAGGGTCAGGCTTCGGGGAAGGGTTAGGGTTAGGGTTCGGGCTAGGGTTAGGGTTAGGGGACGGGGACGGCTTCGGGTCCAGGGGAGGGTACGACAACGCTTTAGAGGGAGCGTAGGTGTGAGGGCGTGGGTTAGTGTTAGCGTACGGGTTAGGATTAGGGGACGGGTGAGGGTCAGGCTTCGGGGAAGGCTTAGGGTTATGGTTCGGGCTAGGGTTAGGGTTAGGGGACGGGGACGGTTTAGGGTCCAGGGGAGGGTACGACAACGCTTTAGGGGGAGCGTACGTGTGAGGGCGCTGGTTAGGGTTAGCGTACGGTTTAGGATTAGGGGACTGGTGAGAGTCAGGCTTCGGGGAAGCGTTAGGGTTAGGGTTCGGGCTAGGGTTAGGGTTAGGGGACGGGGACGGTTTAGGGTCCAGGGGAGGGTACGACAACGCTTTAGGGGGAGCGTACGTGTGAGGGCGCAGGTCAGTGTTAGCGTACGGGTTAGGATTAGGGGACGGGTGAGGGTCAGGCTTCGGGGAAGGGTTAGGGTTAGGGTTCCGGCTAGGGTTAGGTTTAGGGGACGGGGACGGTTTAGGGTCCAGGGGAGGGTACGACAACGCTTTAGGGGAAGTGTACGTGTCAGGGCGCGGGTTAGTGTTAGCGTACGGGTTAGGATTAGGGGACGGGTGAGGGTCAGGCTTCGGGGAAGTGTTAGGGTTAGGGTTCGGGCTAGGGTTAGGGTTAGGGGACGGGGACGGTTTAGGGTCCAGGGGAGGGTACGACAACGTTTTAGGGGGAGCGTACGTGTGAGGGCGCGGGTTAGTGTTAGCGTACGGGTTAGGATTAGGGGACGGTTGAGGGTCAGGCTTCGGGGAAGGGTTAGGGTTAGGGTTCGGGCTAGGGTTAGGGTGAGGGGACGGGGACGGTTTAGGGTCCAGAGGAGGGTACGATAACGCTTTAGGGGGAGCGTACGTGTGAGGGCATGGGTTAGTGTTAGCGTACGGGTTAGGATTAGGGGACGGGTGAGGGTCAGGCTTCGGGGAAGGGTTAGGGTTAGGGTTAGGGGACGGGGACGGTTTAGGGTCCAGGGGAGGGTACGAAAACGCTTTAGGGGGAGCGTACGTGTGAGGGTGCGGGTTAGTGTTAGCGTACGGGTTAGGATTAGGGGACGGGTGAGGTTCAGGCTTCGGGGAAGGGTTAGGGTTAGGGTTCGGGCTAGGGTTAGGGTTAGGGGACGGGGACGGCTTATGGTCCAGGGGAGGGTACGATAATGCTTTAGGGGGAGCGTACGTGTCAGGGCGCTGGTTAGTGTTAGCGTACGCGTTAGGATTAGGGGACGGGTGAGGGTCAGGCTTCGGGGAAGTGTTAGGGTTAGGTTTCGGGCTAGGGTTAGGGTTAGGGGACGGGGACGGCTTAGGGTCCAGGGGAGGGTACGACAACGCTTTAGGGGGAGCGTACGTGTGAGGGCACGGGTTAGTGTTAGCATACGGGTTAGGATTAGGGGACGGGTGAGGGTCAGGCTTCGGGGAAGGTTTAGGGTTAGGGTTCGGGCTAGGGTTAGGGTTAGGGGACGGGGACGGCTTAGGGTCCAGGGGAGGGTACGACAACGCTTTAGGGGGAGCGTACGTGTGAGGGCGGGGGTTAGTGTTAGCGTACGGGTGAGGAATAGGGGACGGGTGAGGGTAAGGCTTCGGGGAAGTGTTAGGGTTAGGGTTCGGGCAAGGGTTAGGGTTAGGGGACGGGGACGGTTTAGGGTCCAGGGGAAGGTACGACAACGCTTTAAGGCGAGCGTACATGTGAGGGTGCGGGTTAGTGTTAGCCTACGGGTTAGGATTAGGGGACGGGTGATGGTCAGGCTTCGGGGAAGGGTTAGGGTTAGGGTTCGGGCTAGGGTTAGGGTTAGGGGATGGGGACGGTTTAGGGTCCAGGGGAGGGTATGACAACACTTTAGGGGGAGCGTACGTGTGAGGGCGCGGGTTAGTGTTAGCGTACGGGTTAGGATTAGTGGACGGGTGAGGGTCAGGCTTCGGGGAAGCGTTAGGGTTAGGGTTCGGGCTAGGGTTAGGGTTAGGGGACGGGGATGGTTTAGGGTCCAGGGGAGGGTACGACAATGCTTTAGGGGGAGCGTACACCTGAGGGCGCGGGTTAGTGTTAGCGTACGGGTTAGGATTAGGGGTCGTGTGAGGGTCAGGCTTCGGGGAAAGTTTAGGGGTAGGGTTCCGGCTAGGGTTAGGGTTAGGGGACGGGTACGGTTTAGGGTCCAGGTGAGGGTACGATAATGCTTTAGGGGGAGCGTACGTGTGAGGGCGCGGGTTAGTGTTAGCGTACGGGTTAGGATTAGGGGACGGGTGAGGGTCAGGCTTCGGGGAAGGGTTAGGGTTAGGGTTCGGGCTAGGGTTAGGGTTAGGGGACGGGGACGGTTTAGGGTCCAGGGGAGGGTATGAGAACGCTTTAGGGGGAGCGTACGTGTGAGGGCGCAGTTTAGTGTTAGCATACAGGTGAGGAATAGGGGACGGGTGAGGGTCAGGCTTCGGGGAAGGGTTAGGGTTAGGGTTCGGGCTACGGTTAGGGTTAGGGGACGGGGACGGCTTATGGTCCAGGGGAGGGTACGATAATGCTTTAGGGGGAGCGTACGTGTCAGGGCGTGGGTTAGTGTTAGCGTACGCGTTAGGATTAGGGGACGGGTGAGGGTCAGGCTTCGGGGAAGTGTTAGGGTTAGGGTTCGGGCTAGGGTTAGGGTTAGGGGACGGGGACGGTTTAGGGTCCAGGGGAGGGTACGACAACGCTTTAGGGGAAGTGTACGTGTCAGGGCGCGGGTTAGTGTTAGCGTACGGGTTAGGATTAGGGGACGGGTGAGGGTCAGGCTTCGGGGAAGTGTTAGGGTTAGGGTTCGGGCTAGGGTTAGGGTTAGGGGACGGGGACGGTTTAGGGTCCAGGGGAGGGTACGACAACGTTTTAGGGGGAGTGTACGTGTGAGGGCGCGGGTTAGTGTTAGCGTACGGGTTAGGATTAGGGGACGGGTGAGGGTCAGGCTTCGGGGAAGGGTTAGGGTTAGGGTTCGGGCTAGGGTTAGGGTTAGGGGACGGGGACGGCTTCGGGTCCAGGGGAGGGTACGACAACGCTTTAGAGGGAGCGTAGGTGTGAGGGCGTGGGTTAGTGTTAGCGTACGGGTTAGGATTAGGGGACGGGTGAGGGTCAGGCTTCGGGGAAGGCTTAGGGTTATGGTTCGGGCTAGGGTTAGGGTTAGGGGACGGGGACGGTTTAGGGTCCAGGGGAGGGTACGACAACGCTTTAGGGGGAGCGTACGTGTGAGGGCGCTGGTTAGGGTTAGCGTACGGTTTAGGATTAGGGGACTGGTGAGAGTCAGGCTTCGGGGAAGCGTTAGGGTTAGGGTTCGGGCTAGGGTTAGGGTTAGGGGACGGGGACGGTTTAGGGTCCAGGGGAGGGTACGACAACGCTTTAGGGGGAGCGTACGTGTGAGGGCGCGGGTCAGTGTTAGCGTACGGGTTAGGATTAGGGGACGGGTGAGGGTCAGGCTTCGGGGAAGGGTTAGGGTTAGGGTTCCGGCTAGGGTTAGGTTTAGGGGACGGGGACGGTTTAGGGTCCAGGGGAGGGTACGACAACGCTTTAGGGGAAGTGTACGTGTCAGGGCGCGGGTTAGTGTTAGCGTACGGGTTAGGATTAGGGGACGGGTGAGGGTCAGGCTTCGGGGAAGTGTTAGGGTTAGGGTTCGGGCTAGGGTTAGGGTTAGGGGACGGGGACGGTTTAGGGTCCAGGGGAGGGTACGACAACGTTTTAGGGGGAGCGTACGTGTGAGGGCGCGGGTTAGTGTTAGCGTACGGGTTAGGATTAGGGGACGGTTGAGGGTCAGGCTTCGGGGAAGGGTTAGGGTTAGGGTTCGGGCTAGGGTTAGGGTGAGGGGACGGGGACGGTTTAGGGTCCAGAGGAGGGTACGATAACGCTTTAGGGGGAGCGTACGTGTGAGGGCATGGGTTAGTGTTAGCGTACGGGTTAGGATTAGGGGACGGGTGAGGGTCAGGCTTCGGGGAAGGGTTAGGGTTAGGGTTAGGGGACGGGGACGGTTTAGGGTCCAGGGGAGGGTACGAAAACGCTTTAGGGGGAGCGTACGTGTGAGGGTGCGGGTTAGTGTTAGCGTACGGGTTAGGATTAGGGGACGGGTGAGGTTCAGGCTTCGGGGAAGGGTTAGGGTTAGGGTTCGGGCTAGGGTTAGGGTTAGGGGACGGGGACGGCTTATGGTCCAGGGGAGGGTACGATAATGCTTTAGGGGGAGCGTACGTGTCAGGGCGCTGGTTAGTGTTAGCGTACGCGTTAGGATTAGGGGACGGGTGAGGGTCAGGCTTCGGGGAAGTGTTAGGGTTAGGTTTCGGGCTAGGGTTAGGGTTAGGGGACGGGGACGGCTTAGGGTCCAGGGGAGGGTACGACAACGCTTTAGGGGGAGCGTACGTGTGAGGGCACGGGTTAGTGTTAGCATACGGGTTAGGATTAGGGGACGGGTGAGGGTCAGGCTTCAGGGAAGGTTTAGGGTTAGGGTTCGGGCTAGGGTTAGGGTTAGGGGACGGGGACGGCTTAGGGTCCAGGGGAGGGTACGACAACGCTTTAGGGGGAGCGTACGTGTGAGGGCGGGGGTTAGTGTTAGCGTACGGGTGAGGAATAGGGGACGGGTGAGGGTAAGGCTTCGGGGAAGTGTTAGGGTTAGGGTTCGGGCAAGGGTTAGGGTTAGGGGACGGGGACGGTTTAGGGTCCAGGGGAAGGTACGACAACGCTTTAAGGCGAGCGTACATGTGAGGGTGCGGGTTAGTGTTAGCCTACGGGTTAGGATTAGGGGACGGGTGATGGTCAGGCTTCGGGGAAGGGTTAGGGTTAGGGTTCGGGCTAGGGTTAGGGTTAGGGGATGGGGACGGTTTAGGGTCCAGGGGAGGGTATGACAACACTTTAGGGGGAGCGTACGTGTGAGGGCGCGGGTTAGTGTTAGCGTACGGGTTAGGCTTAGTGGACGGGTGAGGGTCAGGCTTCGGGGAAGCGTTAGGGTTAGGGTTCGGGCTAGGGTTAGGGTTAGGGGACGGGGATGGTTTAGGGTCCAGGGGAGGGTACGACAATGCTTTAGGGGGAGCGTACACCTGAGGGCGCGGGTTAGTGTTAGCGTACGGGTTAGGATTAGGGGTCGTGTGAGGGTCAGGCTTCGGGGAAAGTTTAGGGGTAGGGTTCCGGCTAGGGTTAGGGTTAGGGGACGGGTACGGTTTAGGGTCCAGGTGAGGGTACGATAATGCTTTAGGGGGAGCGTACGTGTGAGGGCGCGGGTTAGTGTTAGCGTACGGGTTAGGATTAGGGGACGGGTGAGGGTCAGGCTTCGGGGAAGGGTTAGGGTTAGGGTTCGGGCTAGGGTTAGGGTTAGGGGACGGGGACGGTTTAGGGTCCAGGGGAGGGTATGAGAACGCTTTAGGGGGAGCGTACGTGTGAGGGCGCAGTTTAGTGTTAGCATACAGGTGAGGAATAGGGGACGGGTGAGGGTCAGGCTTCGGGGAAGGGTTAGGGTTAGGGTTCGGGCTACGGTTAGGGTTAGGGGACGGGGACGGCTTATGGTCCAGGGGAGGGTACGATAATGCTTTAGGGGGAGCGTACGTGTCAGGGCGTGGGTTAGTGTTAGCGTACGCGTTAGGATTAGGGGACGGGTGAGGGTCAGGCTTCGGGGAAGTGTTAGGGTTAGGGTTCGGGCTAGGGTTAGGGTTAGGGGACGGGGACGGTTTAGGGTCCAGGGGAGGGTACGACAACGCTTTAGGGGGAGCGTACGTGTGAGGGCGCGGGTTAGTGTTAGCGTACGGTTTAGGATTAGGGGACGGGTGAGGGTCAGGCTTCGGGGAAGTGTTAGGGTTAGGGTTCGGGCTAGGGTTAGGGTTAGGGAACGGGGACGGTTTAGGGTCCAGGGGAGGGTATGAGAACGCTTTAGGGGGAGCGTACGTGTGAGGGCGCAGTTTAGAGTTAGCGTACAGGTGAGGAATAGGGGAAGGGTGAGGGTCAGGCTTCGGGGAAGGGTTAGGGTTAGGGTTCGGGCAAGGGTTAGGGTTAGGGGACGGGGACGGTTTAGGGTCCAGGGGAGGGTACGACAACGCTTTAGGGGGAGCGTACGTGTGAGGGCGCGGGTTAGTGTTAGCGTACGGGTTAGGATTAGGGGACAGGTGAGGGTTAGGGTTCGGGGAAGGGTTAAGGTTAGGGTTCGGGCTAGGGTTAGGGTTAGGGGACGGGGACGGTTTCGGGTCAAGGGGAGGGTACGACAACGCATTAGGGGGAGCGTACGTGTGAGGGCGCGGGTTAGTGTTAGCGTACGGGTTAGGATTAGGGGACGGTGAGGGTCAGGCTTCGGGGAAGGGTTAGGGTTAGGGTTCGGGCTACGGTTAGGGTTAGGGGACGGGGACGGTTTAGGGTCCAGGGGAGGGTAGGACAACGCTTTAGGGGGAGCGTACGTTTGCGGGCGCGGGTTAGTGTTAGCGTACGGGTTAGGATTAGGGGACGGGTGAGGGTCAGGCTTCGGGGAAGTGTTAGGGTTACGGTTCGGGCTAGGGTTAGGGTTAGGGGACGGGGACGGTTTAGGGTCCAGGGGAGGGTACGACAACACTTTAGGGGGAGCGTACGTGTGAGGGCACGGGTTAGTGTTAGCGTACGGGTTAGGATTAGGGGACGAGTGAGGGTCAGGCTTCGGGGAAGGGTTAGGGTTAGGGTTCGTGCTAGGGTTACGGTTAGGGGACGGGGACGGTTTAGCGTCCAGGGGAGGGTACGACAACGCTTTAGGGGGAGCGTACGTGTGAGGGCGCGGGTTAGTGTTAGCGTACGGGTTAGGATTAGGGGACGGGTGAGGGTCAGGCTTCGGGGAAGGGTTAGGGTTAGGGTTCGGGCTAGGGTTAGGTTCAGGGGATGGGGACGGTTTAGGGTCCAGGGGAGGGTACGACAATGCTTTAGGGGGAGCGTACGTGTGAGGGCGTGGATTAGTGTTAGCGTACGGGTGAGGATGAGGGGACGGGTGAGGGTCAGGCTTCGGGGAAGGGTTAGGTTTAGGGTTCGGGCTAGGGTTAGGGTTAGGGGACGGGGACGGTTTAGGGTCCAGGGGAGGGTATGACAACGCTTTAGGGGGAGCGTACGTGTGAGGGTGCGGGTTAGTGTTAGCGTACGGGTTAGGATTAGGGCACGGGTGAGGGTCAGTCTTCGGGGAAGGGTTAGGGTTAGGGTTCGTGCTAGGTTTAGGGTTAGGGGACGGGGACGGTTTAGGGTCCAGAGGAGGGTACGACAACGCTTTAGGGGGAGCGTACGTGTGAGGGCGCGGGTTAGTGTTAGCGTACGGGTTAGGATTAGGGGACGGGTGAGGGTCAGGTTTCGGGGAAGGGTTAGGGTTAGGGTTCGGGCTAGGGTTAGGGTTACGGGATGGGGACGGCTTAGGGTCCAGGGGAGGGTACGACAACGCTATAGGGGGAGCGTACGTGTGAGGGGGCAGGTTAGTGTTAGCGTACGCGTTAGGATTAGGGGACGGGTGAGGCTCAGGCTTCGGGGAAGGCTTAGGGTTAGGGTTCGGGCTAGGGTTAGGTTTAGGGGACGGGGACGGTTTAGGGTCCAGGGGAGGGTACGACAACGCTTTAGGGGGAGCGTACGTGTGAGGGCGCGGGTTAGTGTTAGCGTACGGGTTAGGATTAGGGGACGGGTGAGGGTCAGGCTTCGGGGAAGGCTTATGGTTATGGTTCGGGCTAGGGTTAGGGTTAGGGGACGGGGACGGTTTAGGGTCCAGGGGAGGGTACGACAACGCTTTAGGGGGAGCGTACGTGTGAGGGCGCGGGTTAGTGTTAGCGTACGGGTTAGGATTAGGGGACGGGTGAGGGTCAGGCTTCGGGGAAGGGTTAGGGTTAGGTTTCGGGCTAGGGTTAGGGTTAGGGGACGGGGACGGTTTAGGGTCCAGGGGAGGGTACGACAACGCTTTAGGGGGAGCGTACGTGTGAGGGCGTGGGTTAGTGTTAGCGTACGGGTTAGGATTAGGGGACGGGTGAGGGTCAGGCTTCGGGGAAGTGTTAGGGTTACGGTTCGGGCTAGGGTTAGGGTTAGGGGACGGGGACGGTTTAGGGTCCAGGGGAGGGTACGACAACGCTTTAGGGGGAGCGTACGTGTGAGGGCCCGGGTTAGTGTTAGCGTACGGGTGAGGATTAGGGGACGGGTGAGGGTCAGGCTTCGTGGAAGGGTTAGGGTTAGGGTTCGGGCTAGGGTTAGGGTTAGGGGATGGGGACAGTTTAGGGTCAAGTGGAGGGTACGACAATGCTTTAGGGGGAGCGTACGTGTGAGGAAGCGGGTTAGTGTTAGCGTACGGGTGAGGATGAGGGGACGGGTGAGGGTCAGGCTTCGGGGAAGGGTTAGGGTTAGGGTTCGGGCTAGGGTTAGGGTTAGGGGACGGGGACGGTTTAGGGTCCAGGGGAGGGTACGACAACGCTTTAGGTGGAGCGTACGTGTGAGGGTGCGGGTTAGTGTTAGCGTACGGGTTAGGATTAGGGGACGGGTGAGGGTCAGTCTTCGGGGAAGGGTTAGGGTTAGGGTTCGTGCTAGGGTTAGGGTTAGGGGACGGGGACGGTTTAGGGTCCAGGTGAGGGTACGACAACGCTTTAGGTGGAGCGTACGTGTGAGGGCGCAGGTTAGTGTTAGCGTACGGGTTAGGATTAGGGGACGGGTGAGGGTCAGGTTTCGGGGAAGTGTTAGGGTTAGGGTTCGGGTTAGGGTTAGGGTTACGGGATGGGGACGGCTTAGGGTCCAGGGGAGGGTACGACAACGCTTTAGGGGGAGCGTACGTGTGAGGGCGCGGGTTAGTGTTAGCGTACGCGTTAGGATTAGGGGACGGGTGAGGCTCAGGCTTCGGGGAAGGCTTAGGGTTAGGGTTCGGGCTAGGGTTAGGGTTAGGGGACGGGGACGGTTTAGGGTCCAGGGGAGGGTACGACAACGCTTTAGGGGGAGCGTACGTGTGAGGGCGCGCTTTAGTGTTAGCGTACGGGTTAGGATTAGGGGACGGGTGAGGGTCAGGCTTCGGGGAAGGCTTAGGGTTAGGGTTCGGGCTAGGGTTAGGGTTAGGGGACGGGGACGGTTTAGGGTCCAGGGGAGGGTACGACAACGCTTTAGGGGGAGTGTACGTGTGAGGGCGCGGGTTAGTGTTAGCGTACGGGTTAGGATTAGGGGATGGCTGAGGGTCAGGCTTCGGGGAAGGGTTAGGGTTAGGGTTAGGGCTAGGGTTAGGGTTAGGGGACGGTGACGGTGTAGGGTCCAGGGGAGGGTACGACAACGCTTTAGGGGGAGCGTACGTGTGAGAGCGTGGGTTAGTGTTAGCGTACGGGTTAGGATTAGGGGACGGGTGAGGGTCAGGCTTCGGGGAAGGTTTAGGGTTAGGGTTCGGGCTAGGGTTAGGGTTAGGGGACGGGGACGGTTTAGGGTCCAGGGGATGGTACGACAACGCTTTAGGGGGAGCGTACGTGTGAGGGCGCGGGTTAGTGTTAGCGTACGGGTTAGGATTAGGGGACGGGTGAGGGTCAGGCTTCGGGGAAGGGTTAGGGTTAGGGTTCGGGCTAGGATTAGGGTTAGGGGACGGGGACGGCTTAGGGTCCAGGGGAGGGTACGACAACGCTTTAGGGGGAGCGTAAGTGTGAGGGCGCGGGTTAGTGTTAGCGTACGGGTTAGGATTAGTGGACGGGTGAGGGTCAGGCTTCGGGGAAGCGTTAGGGTTAGGGTTCGGGCTAGGGTTAGGGTTAGGGGACGGGGACGGTTTAGGGTCCAGGGGAGGGTACGAAAACGCTTTAGGGGGAGCGTACGTGTGAGGGTGCGGGTTAGTGTTAGCGTACGGGTTAGGATTAGGGGACGGGTGAGGTTCAGGCTTCGGGGAAGGGTTAGGGTTAGGGTTCGGGGTAGGGTTAGGGTTAGGGGACGGGGACGGCTTATGGTCCAGGGGAGGGTACGATAATGCTTTAGGGGGAGCGTACGTGTCAGGGCGCTGGTTAGTGTTAGCGTACGCGTTAGGATTAGGGGACGGGTGAGGGTCAGGCTTCGGGGAAGTGTTAGGGTTAGGTTTCGGGCTAGGGTTAGGGTTAGGGGACGGGGACGGCTTAGGGTCCAGGGGAGGGTACGACAACGCTTTAGGGGGAGCGTACGTGTGAGGGCACGGGTTAGTGTTAGCGTACGGGTTAGGATTAGGGGACGGGTGAGGGTCAGGCTTCGGGGAAGGTTTAGGGTTAGGGTTCGGGCTAGGGTTAGGGTTAGGGGACGGGGACGGCTTAGGGTCCAGGGGAGGGTACGACAACGCTTTAGGGGGAGCGTACGTGTGAGGGCGCGGGTTAGTGTTAGCGTACGGGTTAGGATTAGGGGATGGGTGAGGGTCAGGCTTCGGGGAAGGCTTAGGGTTAGGGTTCGGGCTAGGGTTAGGGTTAGGAGACGGGGACGGTTTAGGGTCCAGGGGAGGGTACGACAACGCTTTAGGGAGAGCGTACGTGTGAGGGCGCGGGTTAGTGTTAGCGTACGGGTTAGGATTAGGGGACGGGTGAGGGTCAGGCTTCGGGGAAGGGTTAGGGTTAGGGTTCGGGCTAGGGTTAGGTTTAGGGGACGGGGATGGTTTAGGGTCCAGGGGAGGGTACGACAACGCTTTAGGGGAAGTGTACGTGTGAGGGCGCGGGTTAGTGTTAGCGTACGGGTTAGGATTAGGGGACGGGTGAGGGTCAGGCTTCGGGGAAGGGTTAGGGTTAGGGTTCGGGCTAGGGTTAGGGTTAGGGGACGGGGACGGTTTAGGGTCCAGGGGAGGGTACGACAACGCTTCAGGGGGAGCGTACGTGTGAGGGCGTGGGTTAGTGTTAGCGTACGGGTTAGGATTAGGGGATGGGTGAGGGTCAGGCTTCGGGGAAGGGTTAGGGTTACGGTTCGGGCTAGGGTTAGGGTTAGGGGACGGGGACGGTTTAGGGTCCAGGGGAGGGTACGACAACGCTTTAGGGGGAGCGTACGTGTGAGGGCACGGGTTAGTTTTAGCGTACGGTTTAGGATTAGGGGACGGGTGAGGGTCAGGCTTCGGGGAAGGGTTAGGGTTAGGGTTCGGGCTAGGGTTAGGGTTAGGGGACGGGGACGGTTTAGGGTCCAGGGGAGGGTACGACAACGCTTTAGGGGGAGCGTACGTGTGAGGGCTTGGGTTAGTGTTAGCGTACGGGTTAGGATTAGTGGGCGGGTGAGGGTCAGGCTTCGGGGAAGGGTTAGGGTTAGGGTTCGGGCTAGGGTTAGGGTTAGGGGACGGGGACGGTTTAGGGTCCAGGGGAGGGTACGACAACGCTTTAAGGCGAGCGTACATGTGAGGGCGCGGGTTAGTGTTAGCGTACGGGTTAGGATTAGGGGACGGGTGATGGTCAGGCTTCGGGGAAGGGTTAGGGTTAGGGTTCGGGCTAGGGTTAGGGTTAGGGGATGGGGACGGTTTAGGGTCCAGGGGAGGGTATGACAACGCTTTAGGGGGAGCGTACGTGTGAGGGCGCGGGTTAGTGTTAGCGTACGGGTTAGGATTAGTGGACGGGTGAGGGTCAGGCTTCGGGGAAGCGTTAGGGTTAGGGTTCGGGCTAGGGTTAGGTTTAGGGGACGGGGATGGTTTAGGGTCCAAGGGAGGGTACGACAATGCTTTAGGGGGAGCGTACACCTGAGGGCGCGGGTTAGTGTTAGCGTACGGGTTAGGATTAGGGGTCGGGTGAGGGTCAGGCTTCGGGGAAAGTTTAGGGGTAGGGTTCCGTCTAGGGTTAGGGTTAGGGGACGGGTACGGTTTAGGGTCCAGGTGAGTGTACGATAATGCTTTAGGGGGAGCGTACGTGTGAGGGCGCGGGTTAGTGTTAGCGTACGGGTTAGGATTAGGGGACGGGTGAGGGTCAGGCTTCGGGGAAGGGTTAGGGTTAGGGTTCGGGCTAGGGTTAGGGTTAGGGGACGGGGACGGTTTAGGGTCCAGGGGAGGGTATGAGAACGCTTTAGGGGGAGCGTACGTGTGAGGGCGCAGTTTAGAGTTAGCGTACAGGTGAGGAATAGGGGAAGGGTGAGGGTCAGGCTTCGGGGAAGGGTTAGGGTTAGGGTTCGGGCAAGGGTTAGGGTTAGGGGACGGGGACGGTTTAGGGTCCAGGGGAGGGTACGACAACGCTTTAGGGGGAGCGTACGTGTGAGGGCGCGGGTTAGTGTTAGCGTACGGGTTAGGATTAGGGGACAGGTGAGGGTTAGGGTTCGGGGAAGGGTTAAGGTTAGGGTTCGGGCTAGGGTTAGGGTTAGGGGACGGGGACGGTTTCGGGTCAAGGGGAGGGTACGACAACGCATTAGGGGGAGCGTACGTGTGAGGGCGCGGGTTAGTGTTAGCGTACGGGTTAGGATTAGGGGACGGTGAGGGTCAGGCTTCGGGGAAGGGTTAGGGTTAGGGTTCGGGCTACGGTTAGGGTTAGGGGACGGGGACGGTTTAGGGTCCAGGGGAGGGTAGGACAACGCTTTAGGGGGAGCGTACGTTTGCGGGCGCGGGTTAGTGTTAGCGTACGGGTTAGGATTAGGGGACGGGTGAGGGTCAGGCTTCGGGGAAGTGTTAGGGTTACGGTTCGGGCTAGGGTTAGGGTTAGGGGACGGGGACGGTTTAGGGTCCAGGGGAGGGTACGACAACACTTTAGGGGGAGCGTACGTGTGAGGGCACGGGTTAGTGTTAGCGTACGGGTTAGGATTAGGGGACGAGTGAGGGTCAGGCTTCGGGGAAGGGTTAGGGTTAGGGTTCGTGCTAGGGTTACGGTTAGGGGACGGGGACGGTTTAGCGTCCAGGGGAGGGTACGACAACGCTTTAGGGGGAGCGTACGTGTGAGGGCGCGGGTTAGTGTTAGCGTACGGGTTAGGATTAGGGGACGGGTGAGGGTCAGGCTTCGGGGAAGGGTTAGGGTTAGGGTTCGGGCTAGGGTTAGGTTCAGGGGATGGGGACGGTTTAGGGTCCAGGGGAGGGTACGACAATGCTTTAGGGGGAGCGTACGTGTGAGGGCGTGGATTAGTGTTAGCGTACGGGTGAGGATGAGGGGACGGGTGAGGGTCAGGCTTCGGGGAAGGGTTAGGTTTAGGGTTCGGGCTAGGGTTAGGGTTAGGGGACGGGGACGGTTTAGGGTCCAGGGGAGGGTATGACAACGCTTTAGGGGGAGCGTACGTGTGAGGGTGCGGGTTAGTGTTAGCGTACGGGTTAGGATTAGGGCACGGGTGAGGGTCAGTCTTCGGGGAAGGGTTAGGGTTAGGGTTCGTGCTAGGTTTAGGGTTAGGGGACGGGGACGGTTTAGGGTCCAGAGGAGGGTACGACAACGCTTTAGGGGGAGCGTACGTGTGAGGGCGCGGGTTAGTGTTAGCGTACGGGTTAGGATTAGGGGACGGGTGAGGGTCAGGTTTCGGGGAAGGGTTAGGGTTAGGGTTCGGGCTAGGGTTAGGGTTACGGGATGGGGACGGCTTAGGGTCCAGGGGAGGGTACGACAACGCTATAGGGGGAGCGTACGTGTGAGGGGGCAGGTTAGTGTTAGCGTACGCGTTAGGATTAGGGGACGGGTGAGGCTCAGGCTTCGGGGAAGGCTTAGGGTTAGGGTTCGGGCTAGGGTTAGGTTTAGGGGACGGGGACGGTTTAGGGTCCAGGGGAGGGTACGACAACGCTTTAGGGGGAGCGTACGTGTGAGGGCGCGGGTTAGTGTTAGCGTACGGGTTAGGATTAGGGGACGGGTGAGGGTCAGGCTTCGGGGAAGGCTTATGGTTATGGTTCGGGCTAGGGTTAGGGTTAGGGGACGGGGACGGTTTAGGGTCCAGGGGAGGGTACGACAACGCTTTAGGGGGAGCGTACGTGTGAGGGCGCGGGTTAGTGTTAGCGTACGGGTTAGGATTAGGGGACGGGTGAGGGTCAGGCTTCGGGGAAGGGTTAGGGTTAGGTTTCGGGCTAGGGTTAGGGTTAGGGGACGGGGACGGTTTAGGGTCCAGGGGAGGGTACGACAACGCTTTAGGGGGAGCGTACGTGTGAGGGCGTGGGTTAGTGTTAGCGTACGGGTTAGGATTAGGGGACGGGTGAGGGTCAGGCTTCGGGGAAGTGTTAGGGTTACGGTTCGGGCTAGGGTTAGGGTTAGGGGACGGGGACGGTTTAGGGTCCAGGGGAGGGTACGACAACGCTTTAGGGGGAGCGTACGTGTGAGGGCCCGGGTTAGTGTTAGCGTACGGGTGAGGATTAGGGGACGGGTGAGGGTCAGGCTTCGTGGAAGGGTTAGGGTTAGGGTTCGGGCTAGGGTTAGGGTTAGGGGATGGGGACAGTTTAGGGTCAAGTGGAGGGTACGACAATGCTTTAGGGGGAGCGTACGTGTGAGGAAGCGGGTTAGTGTTAGCGTACGGGTGAGGATGAGGGGACGGGTGAGGGTCAGGCTTCGGGGAAGGGTTAGGGTTAGGGTTCGGGCTAGGGTTAGGGTTAGGGGACGGGGACGGTTTAGGGTCCAGGGGAGGGTACGACAACGCTTTAGGTGGAGCGTACGTGTGAGGGTGCGGGTTAGTGTTAGCGTACGGGTTAGGATTAGGGGACGGGTGAGGGTCAGTCTTCGGGGAAGGGTTAGGGTTAGGGTTCGTGCTAGGGTTAGGGTTAGGGGACGGGGACGGTTTAGGGTCCAGGTGAGGGTACGACAACGCTTTAGGTGGAGCGTACGTGTGAGGGCGCAGGTTAGTGTTAGCGTACGGGTTAGGATTAGGGGACGGGTGAGGGTCAGGTTTCGGGGAAGTGTTAGGGTTAGGGTTCGGGTTAGGGTTAGGGTTACGGGATGGGGACGGCTTAGGGTCCAGGGGAGGGTACGACAACGCTTTAGGGGGAGCGTACGTGTGAGGGCGCGGGTTAGTGTTAGCGTACGCGTTAGGATTAGGGGAC
This sequence comes from Grampus griseus, assembly GCF_964374135.1. Lineage (NCBI taxonomy): Eukaryota > Metazoa > Chordata > Mammalia > Artiodactyla > Delphinidae > Grampus > Grampus griseus. The sequence goes on along the minus strand of NW_028133104.1, from coordinate 215,505 downwards.
GGGTGAGGCTCAGGCTTCGGGGAAGGCTTAGGGTTAGGGTTCGGGCTAGGGTTAGGGTTAGGGGACGGGGACGGTTTAGGGTCCAGGGGAGGGTACGACAACGCTTTAGGGGGAGCGTACGTGTGAGGGCGCGCTTTAGTGTTAGCGTACGGGTTAGGATTAGGGGACGGGTGAGGGTCAGGCTTCGGGGAAGGCTTAGGGTTAGGGTTCGGGCTAGGGTTAGGGTTAGGGGACGGGGACGGTTTAGGGTCCAGGGGAGGGTACGACAACGCTTTAGGGGGAGTGTACGTGTGAGGGCGCGGGTTAGTGTTAGCGTACGGGTTAGGATTAGGGGATGGCTGAGGGTCAGGCTTCGGGGAAGGGTTAGGGTTAGGGTTAGGGCTAGGGTTAGGGTTAGGGGACGGTGACGGTGTAGGGTCCAGGGGAGGGTACGACAACGCTTTAGGGGGAGCGTACGTGTGAGAGCGTGGGTTAGTGTTAGCGTACGGGTTAGGATTAGGGGACGGGTGAGGGTCAGGCTTCGGGGAAGGTTTAGGGTTAGGGTTCGGGCTAGGGTTAGGGTTAGGGGACGGGGACGGTTTAGGGTCCAGGGGATGGTACGACAACGCTTTAGGGGGAGCGTACGTGTGAGGGCGCGGGTTAGTGTTAGCGTACGGGTTAGGATTAGGGGACGGGTGAGGGTCAGGCTTCGGGGAAGGGTTAGGGTTAGGGTTCGGGCTAGGATTAGGGTTAGGGGACGGGGACGGCTTAGGGTCCAGGGGAGGGTACGACAACGCTTTAGGGGGAGCGTAAGTGTGAGGGCGCGGGTTAGTGTTAGCGTACGGGTTAGGATTAGTGGACGGGTGAGGGTCAGGCTTCGGGGAAGCGTTAGGGTTAGGGTTCGGGCTAGGGTTAGGGTTAGGGGACGGGGACGGTTTAGGGTCCAGGGGAGGGTACGAAAACGCTTTAGGGGGAGCGTACGTGTGAGGGTGCGGGTTAGTGTTAGCGTACGGGTTAGGATTAGGGGACGGGTGAGGTTCAGGCTTCGGGGAAGGGTTAGGGTTAGGGTTCGGGGTAGGGTTAGGGTTAGGGGACGGGGACGGCTTATGGTCCAGGGGAGGGTACGATAATGCTTTAGGGGGAGCGTACGTGTCAGGGCGCTGGTTAGTGTTAGCGTACGCGTTAGGATTAGGGGACGGGTGAGGGTCAGGCTTCGGGGAAGTGTTAGGGTTAGGTTTCGGGCTAGGGTTAGGGTTAGGGGACGGGGACGGCTTAGGGTCCAGGGGAGGGTACGACAACGCTTTAGGGGGAGCGTACGTGTGAGGGCACGGGTTAGTGTTAGCGTACGGGTTAGGATTAGGGGACGGGTGAGGGTCAGGCTTCGGGGAAGGTTTAGGGTTAGGGTTCGGGCTAGGGTTAGGGTTAGGGGACGGGGACGGCTTAGGGTCCAGGGGAGGGTACGACAACGCTTTAGGGGGAGCGTACGTGTGAGGGCGCGGGTTAGTGTTAGCGTACGGGTTAGGATTAGGGGATGGGTGAGGGTCAGGCTTCGGGGAAGGCTTAGGGTTAGGGTTCGGGCTAGGGTTAGGGTTAGGAGACGGGGACGGTTTAGGGTCCAGGGGAGGGTACGACAACGCTTTAGGGAGAGCGTACGTGTGAGGGCGCGGGTTAGTGTTAGCGTACGGGTTAGGATTAGGGGACGGGTGAGGGTCAGGCTTCGGGGAAGGGTTAGGGTTAGGGTTCGGGCTAGGGTTAGGTTTAGGGGACGGGGATGGTTTAGGGTCCAGGGGAGGGTACGACAACGCTTTAGGGGAAGTGTACGTGTGAGGGCGCGGGTTAGTGTTAGCGTACGGGTTAGGATTAGGGGACGGGTGAGGGTCAGGCTTCGGGGAAGGGTTAGGGTTAGGGTTCGGGCTAGGGTTAGGGTTAGGGGACGGGGACGGTTTAGGGTCCAGGGGAGGGTACGACAACGCTTCAGGGGGAGCGTACGTGTGAGGGCGTGGGTTAGTGTTAGCGTACGGGTTAGGATTAGGGGATGGGTGAGGGTCAGGCTTCGGGGAAGGGTTAGGGTTACGGTTCGGGCTAGGGTTAGGGTTAGGGGACGGGGACGGTTTAGGGTCCAGGGGAGGGTACGACAACGCTTTAGGGGGAGCGTACGTGTGAGGGCACGGGTTAGTTTTAGCGTACGGTTTAGGATTAGGGGACGGGTGAGGGTCAGGCTTCGGGGAAGGGTTAGGGTTAGGGTTCGGGCTAGGGTTAGGGTTAGGGGACGGGGACGGTTTAGGGTCCAGGGGAGGGTACGACAACGCTTTAGGGGGAGCGTACGTGTGAGGGCTTGGGTTAGTGTTAGCGTACGGGTTAGGATTAGTGGGCGGGTGAGGGTCAGGCTTCGGGGAAGGGTTAGGGTTAGGGTTCGGGCTAGGGTTAGGGTTAGGGGACGGGGACGGTTTAGGGTCCAGGGGAGGGTACGACAACGCTTTAAGGCGAGCGTACATGTGAGGGCGCGGGTTAGTGTTAGCGTACGGGTTAGGATTAGGGGACGGGTGATGGTCAGGCTTCGGGGAAGGGTTAGGGTTAGGGTTCGGGCTAGGGTTAGGGTTAGGGGATGGGGACGGTTTAGGGTCCAGGGGAGGGTATGACAACGCTTTAGGGGGAGCGTACGTGTGAGGGCGCGGGTTAGTGTTAGCGTACGGGTTAGGATTAGTGGACGGGTGAGGGTCAGGCTTCGGGGAAGCGTTAGGGTTAGGGTTCGGGCTAGGGTTAGGTTTAGGGGACGGGGATGGTTTAGGGTCCAAGGGAGGGTACGACAATGCTTTAGGGGGAGCGTACACCTGAGGGCGCGGGTTAGTGTTAGCGTACGGGTTAGGATTAGGGGTCGGGTGAGGGTCAGGCTTCGGGGAAAGTTTAGGGGTAGGGTTCCGTCTAGGGTTAGGGTTAGGGGACGGGTACGGTTTAGGGTCCAGGTGAGTGTACGATAATGCTTTAGGGGGAGCGTACGTGTGAGGGCGCGGGTTAGTGTTAGCGTACGGGTTAGGATTAGGGGACGGGTGAGGGTCAGGCTTCGGGGAAGGGTTAGGGTTAGGGTTCGGGCTAGGGTTAGGGTTAGGGGACGGGGACGGTTTAGGGTCCAGGGGAGGGTATGAGAACGCTTTAGGGGGAGCGTACGTGTGAGGGCGCAGTTTAGTGTTAGCGTACAGGTGAGGAATAGGGGACGGGTGAGGGTCAGGCTTCGGGGAAGGGTTAGGGTTAGGGTTCGGGCTACGGTTAGGGTTAGGGGACGGGGACGGCTTATGGTCCAGGGGAGGGTACGATAATGCTTTAGGGGGAGCGTACGTGTCAGGGCGCGGGTTAGTGTTAGCGTACGCGTTAGGATTAGGGGACGGGTGAGGGTCAGGCTTCGGGGAAGGGTTAGGGTTAGGGTTCGGGCTAGGGTTAGGGTTAGGGGACGGGGACGGCTTAGGGTCCAGGGGAGGGTACGACAACGCTTTAGAGGGAACGTAGGTGTGAGGGCGTGGGTTAGTGTTAGCGTACGGGTTAGGATTAGGGGACGGGTGAGGGTCAGGCTTCGGGGAAGGCTTAGGGTTAGGGTTCGGGCTAGGGTTAGGGTTAGGGGACGGGGACGGTTTAGGGTCCAGGAGAGGGTACGACAACGCTTCAGGGGGAGCGTACGTGTGAGGGCGCGGGTTAGTGTTAGCGTACGGGTTAGGATTAGGGGACGGGTGAGGGTCAGGCTTCGGGGAAGGCTTAGGGTTAGGGTTCGGGCTAGGGTTAGGGTTAGGGGACGGGGACGGTTTAGGGTCCAGGGGAGGGTACGACAACGCTTTAGGGGGAGCGTACGTGTGAGGGCGCTGGTTAGGGTTAGCGTACGGGTTAGGATTAGGGGACGGGTGAGGGTCAGGCTTCGGGGAAGCGTTAGGGTTAGGGTTCGGGCTAGGGTTAGGGTTAGGGGACGGGGACGGTTTAGGGTCCAGGGGAGGGTACGATAACGATTTAGCGGGAGCGTACGTGTGAGGGCGCGGGTCAGTGTTAGCGTACGGGTTAGGATTAGGGGACGGGTGAGGATCAGGCTTCGGGGAAGGGTTAGGGTTAGGGTTCGGGCTAGGGTAAGGTTTGGGGGACGGGGACGGTTTAGGGTCCAGGGGAGGGTATGACAACGCTTTAGGGGGAGCGTACGTGTGAGGGCGCGGGTTAGTGTTAGCGTACGGGTTAGGATTAGGGGTCGGGTGAGGGTCAGGCTTCGGGGAAAGTTTAGGGGTAGGGTTCCGGCTAGGGTTAGGGTTAGGGGACGGGTACGGTTTAGGGTCCAGGTGAGGGTACGATAATGCTTTAGGGGGAGCGTACGTGTGAGGGTGCGGGTTAGTGTTAGCGTACGGGTTAGGATTAGGGGACGGGTGAGGGTCAGGCTTCGGGGAAGGGTTAGGGTTAGGGTTCGGGCTAGGGTTAGTGTTAGGGGACGGGGACGGTTTAGGGTCCAGGGGAGGGTATGAGAACGCTTTAGGGGGAGCGTACGTGTGAGGGCGCAGTTTAGTGTTAGCGTACAGGTGAGGAATAGGGGACGGGTGAGGGTCAGGCTTCGGGGAAGGGTTAGGGTTAGGGTTCGGGCTACGGTTAGGGTTAGGGGACGGGGACGGCTTATGGTCCAGGGGAGGGTACGATAATGCTTTAGGGGGAGCGTACGTGTCAGGGCGCGGGTTAGTGTTAGCGTACGCGTTAGGATTAGGGGACGGGTGAGGGTCAGGCTTCGGGGAAGGGTTAGGGTTAGGGTTCGGGCTAGGGTTAGGGTTAGGGGACGGGGACGGCTTAGGGTCCAGGGGAGGGTACGACAACGCTTTAGAGGGAGCGTAGGTGTGAGGGCGTGGGTTAGTGTTAGCGTACGGGTTAGGATTAGGGGACGGGTGAGGGTCAGGCTTCGGGGAAGGCTTAGGGTTAGGGTTCGGGCTAGGGTTAGGGTTAGGGGACGGGGACGGTTTAGGGTCCAGGGGAGGGTACGACAACGCTTTAGGGGGAGCGTACGTGTGAGGCGCGGGTTAGTGTTAGCGTACGGGTTAGGATTAGGAGACGGGTGAGGGTCAGGCTTCGGGGAAGGCTTAGGTTTAGGGTTCGGGCTAGGGTTAGGGTTAGGGGACGGGTACGGTTTAGGGTCCGGGGGAGGGTACGACAACGCATTAGGGGGAGCGTACGTGTGATGGCGCTGGTTAGGGTTAGCGTACGGGTTATGATTAGGGGACGGGTGAGGGTCAGGCTTCGGGGAAGGGTTAGGGTTAGGGTTCGGGCTAGGGTTAGGGTTAGGGGACGGGGACGGTTTAGGGTCCACGGGAGGGTACGACAACGCTTTAGGGGGAGCGTACGTGTGAGGGCGCGGGTCAGTGTTAGCGTACGGGTTAGGATTAGGGGACGGGTGAGGGTCAGGCTTCGGTGAAGGGTTAAGGTTAGGGTTCGGGCTAGGGTTAGGGTTAGGGGACGGGGACGGTTTAGGGTCCAGGGGAGGGTACGACAACGCTTTAAGGGGAGCGTACGTGTGAGGGCGCGGGTTAGTGTTAGCGTACGGGTTAGGATTAGGGGACGGGTGAGGGTCAGACTTCGGGGAAGGGTTAGGGTTAGGGTTCGTGCTAGGGTTAGGGTTAGGGGACGGGGACGGTTTAGGGTCCAGGTGAGGGTACGACAACGCTTTAGGGAGAGCGTACGTGTGAGGGCTCGGGTTAGTGTTAGCCTACGGGTTAGGATTAGGGGACGGGTGAGGGTCAGGCTTCGGGGAAGGGTTAGGGTTAGGGTTCGGGCTAGGGTTAGGGTTAGGGGACGGGGACGGCTTAGGGTCCAGGAGAGGGTAGGACAACGCTTTAGGGGGAGCGTACGTGTGAGGGCGCGGGTTAGTGTTAGCGTACGCGTTAGGATTGGGGGACGGGTGGGGCTCAGGCTTCGGGGAAGGCTTATGGTTAGGGTTCGGGCTAGGGTTAGGGTTAGGGGACGGGGACGGTTTAGGGTCCAGGGGAGGGTACGACAACGCTTTAGGGGGAGCGTACGTGTGAGGGCGCGGGTTAGTGTTAGCGTACGGTTTAGGATTAGGGGACGGGTGAGGGTCAGGCTTCGGGGAAGGGTTAGGGTTAGGTTTTGGGCTAGGTTTAGGGTTAGGGGACGGGGATGGTTTAGGGTCCAGGGGAGGGTACGACAACGCTTTAGGGGGAGCGTACGTGTGAGGGCGCGGGTTAGTGTTAGCGTACGGGTTAGGATTAGGGGACGGGTGAGGGTCAGGCTTCGGGGCAGTGTTAGGGTTACGGTTCGGGCTAGGGTTAGGGTTAGGGGACGGGGACGGTTTAGGGTCTAGGGGAGGGTACGACAACGCTTTAGGGGGAGCGTACGTGTGAGGGCACGGGTTAGTGTTAGCGTACGGGTTAGGATTAGGGGACGGGTTAGGGTCAGGCTTCGTGGAAGGGTTAGGGTTAGTGTTCGGGCTAGGGTTAGGGTTAGGGGACGGGGACAGTTTAGGGTCAAGGGGAGGGTACGACAATGCTTTAGGGGGAGCGTACGTGTGAGGGAGCGGGTTAGTGTTAGCGTACGGGTGAGGATTAGGGGACGGGTGAGGGTCAGCCTTCGGGGAAGGCTTAGGGTTAGGGTTCGGGCTAGGGTTAGGGTTAGGGGACGGGGACGGTTTAGGGTCCAGGGGAGGGTACGACAACGCTTTAGGGGGAGCGTACGTGTGAGGCGCGGGTTAGTGTTAGCGTACGGGTTAGGATTAGGGGACGGGTGAGGGTCAGGCTTCGGGGAAGGCTTAGGTTTAGGGTTCGGGCTAGGGTTAGGGTTAGGGGACGGGTACGGTTTAGGGTCCGGGGGAGGGTACGACAACGCATTAGGGGGAGCGTACGTGTGATGGCGCTGGTTAGGGTTAGCGTACGGGTTATGATTAGGGGACGGGTGAGGGTCAGGCTTCGGGGAAGGGTTAGGGTTAGGTTTCGGGCTAGGGTTAGGGTTAGGGGACGGGGACGGTTTAGGGTCCACGGGAGGGTACGACAACGCTTTAGGGGGAGCGTACGTGTGAGGGCGCGGGTCAGTGTTAGCGTACGGGTTAGGATTAGGGGACGGGTGAGGGTCAGGCTTCGGGGAAGGGTTAGGGTTAGGGTTCGGGCTAGGGTTAGGTTTAGGGGACGGGGACGGTTTAGGGTCCAGGGGAGGGTACGACAACGCTTTAGGGGGAGTGTACGTGTGAGGGCGTGGGTTAGTGTTAGCGTACGGGTTAGGATTAGGGGACGGGTGAGGGTCAGGCTTCGGGGAAGGGTTAGGGTTAGGGTTCGGGCTAGGGTTAGTGTTAGGGGACGGGGACGGTTTAGGGTCCAGGGGAGGGTATGAGAACGCTTTAGGGGGAGCGTACGTGTGAGGGCGCAGTTTAGTGTTAGCGTACAGGTGAGGAATAGGGGAGGGGTGAGGGTCAGGCTTCGGGGAAGGGTTAGGGTTAGGGTTCGGGCTACGGTTAGGGTTAGGGGACGGGGACGGCTTATGGTCCAGGGGAGGGTACGATAACGCTTTAGGGGGAGCGTACGTGTCAGGGCGCGGGTTAGTGTTAGCGTACGCGTTAGGATTAGGGGACGGGTGAGGGTCAGGCTTCGGGGAAGGGTTAGGGTTAGGGTTCGGGCTAGGGTTAGGGTTAGGGGTCGGGGACGGCTTAGGGTCCAGGGGAGGGTACGACAACGCTTTAGAGGGAGCGTAGGTGTGAGGGCGTGGGTTAGTGTTAGCGTACGGGTTAGGATTAGGGGACGGGTGAGGGTCAGGCTTCGGGGAAGGCTTAGGGTTAGGGTTCGGGCTAGGGTTAGGGTTAGGGGACGGGGACGGTTTAGGGTCCAGGGGAGGGTACGACAACGCTTTAGGGGGAGCGTACGTGTGAGGCGCGGGTTAGTGTTAGCGTACGGGTTAGGATTAGGAGACGGGTGAGGGTCAGGCTTCGGGGAAGGCTTAGGTTTAGGGTTCGGGCTAGGGTTAGGGTTAGGGGACGGGTACGGTTTAGGGTCCGGGGGAGGGTACGACAACGCATTAGGGGGAGCGTACGTGTGATGGCGCTGGTTAGGGTTAGCGTACGGGTTATGATTAGGGGACGGGTGAGGGTCAGGCTTCGGGGAAGGGTTAGGGTTAGGGTTCGGGCTAGGGTTAGGGTTAGGGGACGGGGACGGTTTAGGGTCCACGGGAGGGTACGACAACGCTTTAGGGGGAGCGTACGTGTGAGGGCGCGGGTCAGTGTTAGCGTACGGGTTAGGATTAGGGGACGGGTGAGGGTCAGGCTTCGGGGAAGGTTTAAGGTTAGGGTTCGGGCTAGGGTTAGGGTTAGGGGACGGGGACGGTTTAGGGTCCAGGGGAGGGTACGACAACGCTTTAAGGGGAGTGTACGTGTGAGGGCGCGGGTTAGTGTTAGCGTACGGGTTAGGATTAGGGGACGGGTGAGGGTCAGACTTCGGGGAAGGGTTAGGGTTAGGGTTGGTGCTAGGGTTAGGGTTAGGGGACGGGGACGGTTTAGGGTCCAGGTGAGGGTACGACAACGCTTTAGGGAGAGCGTACGTGTGAGGGCTCGGGTTAGTGTTAGCCTACGGGTTAGGATTAGGGGACGGGTGAGGGTCAGGCTTCGGGGAAGGGTTAGGGTTAGGGTTCGGGCTAGGGTTAGGGTTAGGGGACGGGGACGGCTTAGGGTCCAGGAGAGGGTACGACAACGCTTTAGGGGGAGCGTACGTGTGAGGGCGCGGGTTAGTGTTAGCGTACGCGTTAGGATTGGGGGACGGGTGGGGCTCAGGCTTCGGGGAAGGCTTATGGTTAGGGTTCGGGCTAGGGTTAGGGTTAGGGACGGGGACGGTTTAGGGTCCAGGGGAGGGTACGACAACGCTTTAGGGGGAGCGTACGTGTGAGGGCGCGGGTTAGTGTTAGCGTACGGTTTAGGATTAGGGGACGGGTGAGGGTCAGGCTTCGGGGAAGGGTTAGGGTTAGGTTTCGGGCTAGGTTTAGGGTTAGGGGACGGGGATGGTTTAGGGTCCAGGGGAGGGTACGACAACGCTTTAGGGGGAGCGTACGTGTGAGGGCGCGGGTTAGTGTTAGCGTACGGGTTAGGATTAGGGGACGGGTGAGGGTCAGGCTTCGGGGAAGTGTTAGGGTTACGGTTCGGGCTAGGGTTAGGGTTAGGGGACGGGGACGGTTTAGGGTCTAGGGGAGGGTACGACAACGCTTTAGGGGGAACGTACGTGTGAGGGCACGGGTTAGTGTTAGCGTACGGGTTAGGATTAGGGGACGGGTGAGGGTCAGGCTTCGTGGAAGGGTTAGGGTTAGGGTTCGGGCTAGGGTTAGGGTTAGGGGACGGGGACAGTTTAGGGTCAAGGGGAGGGTACGACAATGCTTTAGGGGGAGCGTACGTGTGAGGGAGCGGGTTAGTGTTAGCGTACGGGTGAGGATTAGGGGACGGGTGAGGGTCAGGCTTCGGGGAAGGCTTAGGGTTAGGGTTCGGGCTAGGGTTAGGGTTAGGGGACGGGGACGGTTTAGGGTCCAGGGGAGGGTACGACAACGCTTTAGGGGGAGCGTACGTGTGAGGCGCGGGTTAGTGTTAGCGTACGGGTTAGGATTAGGGGACGGGTGAGGGTCAGGCTTCGGGGAAGGCTTAGGTTTAGGGTTCGGGCTAGGGTTAGGGTTAGGGGACGGGTACGGTTTAGGGTCCGGGGGAGGGTACGACAACGCATTAGGGGGAGCGTACGTGTGATGGCGCTGGTTAGGGTTAGCGTACGGGTTATGATTAGGGGACGGGTGAGGGTCAGGCTTCGGGGAAGGGTTAGGGTTAGGTTTCGGGCTAGGGTTAGGGTTAGGGGATGGGGACGGTTTAGGGTCCACGGGAGGGTACGACAACGCTTTAGGGGGAGCGTACGTGTGAGGGCGCGGGTCAGTGTTAGCGTACGGGTTAGGATTAGGGGACGGGTGAGGGTCAGGCTTCGGGGAAGGGTTAGGGTTAGGGTTCGGGCTAGGGTTAGGTTTAGGGGACGGGGACGGTTTAGGGTCCAGGGGAGGGTACGACAACGCTTTAGGGGGAGTGTACGTGTGAGGGCGTGGGTTAGTGTTAGCGTACGGGTTAGGATTAGGGGACGGGTGAGGGTCAGGCTTCGGGGAAGGGTTAGGGTTAGGGTTCGGGCTAGGGTTAGGGTTAGGGGACGGGGACGGTTTAGGGTCCAGGGGAGGGTAGGATAACGCTTTAGGGAGAGCGTACGTGTGAGGGCACGGGTTAGTGTTAGCGTACGGGTTAGGATTAGTGGACGAGTGAGGGTCAAGCTTCGGGGAAGGGTTAGGCTTAGGGTTCGTGCTAGGATTAGGTTTAGGGGACGGGGACGGTTTAGGGTCCAGGGGAGGGTACGACAACGCTTTAGGGGGAGCGTACGTGTGAGGGCACGGGTTAGTGTTAGCGTACGGGTTAGGATTAGGGGACGGGTGAGGCTCAGGCTTCGGGGAAGTGTTAGGGTTAGGGTTCGGGCTAGGGTTAGGGTTAGGGGACGGGGACGGTTTAGGTTCCAGGGGAGGGTACGACAATGCTTTAGGGGGAGCGTACGTGTGAGGGCGCGGGTTAGTGTTAGCGTACGGGTGAGGATGAGGGGACGGGTGAGGGTCAGGCTTCGGGGAAGGGTTAAGGTTAGGGTTCGGGGTAGGGTTAGGGTTAGGGGACGGGGACGGTTTAGGGTCCAGGGGAGGGTACGACAACGCTTTAGGGGGAGTGTACGTGTGAGGGCGCGGGTTAGTGTTAGCGTACGGGTTAGGATTAGGGGATGGGTGAGGGTCAGGCTTCGGGGAAGGGTTAGGGTTAGGGTTAGGGCTAGGGTTAGGTTTAGGGGACGGGGACGGTTTAGGGTCCAGGGGAGGGTACGACAACGCTTTAGGGGAAGTGTACGTGTCAGGGCGCGGGTTAGTGTTAGCGTACGGGTTAGGATTAGGGGACGGGTGAGGGTCAGGCTTCGGGGAAGTGTTAGGGTTAGGGTTCGGGCTAGGGTTAGGGTTAGGGGACGGGGACGGTTTAGGGTCCAGGGGAGGGTACGACAACGTTTTAGGGGGAGCGTACGTGTGAGGGCGCGGGTTAGTGTTAGCGTACGGGTTAGGATTAGGGGACGGGTGAGGGTCAGGCTTCGGGGAAGGGTTAGGGTTAGGGTTCGGGCTAGGGTTAGGGTTAGGGGACGGGGACGGTTTAGGGTTCAGAGGAGGGTACGACAACGCTTTAGGGGGAGCGTACGTGTGAGGGCATCGGTTAGTGTTAGCGAACGGGTTAGGATTAGGGGACGGGTGAGGGTCAGGCTTCGGGGAAGGGTTAGGGTTAGGGTTAGGGGACGGGGACGGTTTAGGGTCCAAGGGAGGGTACGACAACGCTTTAGGGGGAGCGTACGTGTGAGGGCGCGGGTTAGTGTTAGCGTACGGGTTAGGATTAGGGGACGGGTGAGGGTCAGGCTTCGGGGAAGGCTTAGGGTTAGGGTTCGGGCTAGGGTTAGGGTTAGGGGACGGGGACGGTTTAGGGTCCAGGGGAGGGTACGACAACGCTTTAGGGGGAGTGTACGTGTGAGGGCGCGGGTTAGTGTTAGCGTACGGGTTAGGATTAGGGGATGGGTGAGGGTCAGGCTTCGGGGAAGGGTTAGGGTTAGGGTTAGGGCTAGGGTTAGGGTTAGGGGACGGTGACGGTGTAGGGTCCAGGGGAGGGTACGACAACGCTTTAGGGGGAGCGTACGTGTGAGGGCGTGGGTTAGTGTTAGCGTACGGGTTAGGATTAGGGGACGGGTGAGGGTCAGGCTTCGGGGAGGGTTTAGGGTTAGGGTTCGGGCTAGGGTTAGGGTTAGGGGACGGGGACGGTTTAGGGTCCAGGGGAGGGTACGACAACGCTTTAGGGGGAGCGTACGTGTGAGGGCGCGGGTTAGTGTTAGCGTACGGGTTAGGATAAGGGGACGGGTGAGGGTCAGGCTTCGGGGAAGGGTTAGGGTTAGGGTTCAGGCTAGGGTTAGGGTTAGGGGACGGGGACGGTTTAGGGTCCAGGGGAGGGTACGACAACGCTTTAGGGGGAGCGTACGAGTGAGGGCGCGGGTTAGTGTTAGCGTACGGGTTAGGATTAGGGGACGGGTGAGGGTCAGGCTTCGGGGAAGGGTTAGGGTTAGGGTTCGGGCTGGGGTTAAGGTTAGGGGCCGGGGACGGTTTAGGGTCCAGGGGAGGGTACGACAACGCTTCAGGGGGAGCGTACGTGTGAGGGCGAGGGTTAGTGTTAGCGTACGGGTTAGGATTAGGGGACGGGTGAGGGTCAGGCTTCGGGGAAGGGTTAGGGTTAGGGTTCGGGCTAGGGTTAGGGTTAGGGGACGGGGACGGCTTCGGGTCCAGGGGAGGGTACGACAACGCTTTAGAGGGAGCGTAGGTGTGAGGGCGTGGGTTAGTGTTAGCGTACGGGTTAGGATTAGGGGACGGGTGAGGGTCAGGCTTCGGGGAAGGCTTAGGGTTATGGTTCGGGCTAGGGTTAGGGTTAGGGGACGGGGACGGTTTAGGGTCCAGGGGAGGGTACGACAACGCTTTAGGGGGACCGTACGTGTGAGGGCGCTGGTTAGGGTTAGCGTACGGTTTAGGATTAGGGGACTGGTGAGAGTCAGGCTTCGGGGAAGCGTTAGGGTTAGGGTTCGGGCTAGGGTTAGGGTTAGGGGACGGGGACGGTTTAGGGTCCAGGGGAGGGTACGACAACGCTTTAGGGGGAGCGTACGTGTGAGGGCGCAGGTCAGTGTTAGCGTACGGGTTAGGATTAGGGGACGGGTGAGGGTCAGGCTTCGGGGAAGGGTTAGGGTTAGGGTTCGGGCTAGGGTTAGGTTTAGGGGACGGGGACGGTTTAGGGTCCAGGGGAGGGTACGACAACGCTTTAGGGGAAGTGTACGTGTCAGGGCGCGGGTTAGTGTTAGCGTACGGGTTAGGATTAGGGGACGGGTGAGGGTCAGGCTTCGGGGAAGTGTTAGGGTTAGGGTTCGGGCTAGGGTTAGGGTTAGGGGACGGGGACGGTTTAGGGTCCAGGGGAGGGTACGACAACGTTTTAGGGGGAGCGTACGTGTGAGGGCGCGGGTTAGTGTTAGCGTACGGGTTAGGATTAGGGGACGGGTGAGGGTCAGGCTTCGGGGAAGGGTTAGGGTTAGGGTTCGGGCTAGGGTTAGGGTTAGGGGACGGGGACGGTTTAGGGTTCAGAGGAGGGTACGACAACGCTTTAGGGGGAGCGTACGTGTGAGGGCATGGGTTAGTGTTAGCGAACGGGTTAGGATTAGGGGACGGGTGAGGGTCAGGCTTCGGGGAAGGGTTAGGGTTAGGGTTAGGGGACGGGGACGGTTTAGGGTCCAGGGGAGGGTACGACAACGCTTTAGGGGGAGCGTACGTGTGAGGGTGCGGGTTAGTGTTAGCGTACGGGTTAGGATTAGGGGACGGGTGAGGGTCAGGCTTCGGGGAAGGGTTAGGGTTAGGTTTCGGGCTAAGGTTAGGGTTAGGGGACGGGGATGGCTTAGGGTCCAGGGGAGGGTACGACAATGCTTTAGGGGGAGCGTACGTGTGAGGGCACGGGTTAGTGTTAGCATACGGGTTAGGATTAGGGGACGGGTGAGGGTCAGGCTTCGGGGAAGGTTTAGGGTTAGGGTTCGGGCTAGGGTTAGTGTTAGGGGACGGGGACGGCTTAGGGTCCAGGGGAGGGTACGACAACGCTTTAGGGGGAGCGTACGTGTGAGGGCGCGGGTTAGTGTTAGCGTACGGGTTAGGATTAGGGGAAGGGTAAGGTTCAGGCTTCGGGGAAGGGTTAGGTTTAGGGTTCGGGCTAGGGTTAGGGTTAGGGGACGGGGACGGCTTAGGGTCCAGGGGAGGGTACGACAACGCTTTAGGGGTAGCGTACGTGTGAGGGCGCGGGTTAGTGTTAGCGTACGGGTTAGGATTAGGGGACGGGTGAGGGTCAGGCTTCGGGGAAGTGTTAGGGTTACGGTTCGGGCTAGGGTTAGGGTTAGGGGACGGGGACGGTTTAGGGTCTAGGGGAGGGTACGACAACGCTTTAGGGGGAGCGTACGTGTGAGGGAGCGGGTTAGTGTTAGCGTACGGGTGAGGATTAGGGGACGGGTGAGGGTCAGGCTTCGGGGAAGGCTTAGGGTTAGGGTTCGGGCTAGGGTTAGGGTTAGGGGACGGGGACGGTTTAGGGTCCAGGGGAGGGTACGACAACGCTTTAGGGGGAGCGTACGTGTGAGGCGCGGGTTAGTGTTAGCGTACGGGTTAGGATTAGGGGACGGGTGAGGGTCAGGCTTCGGGGAAGGCTTAGGTTTAGGGTTCGGGCTAGGGTTAGGGTTAGGGGACGGGTACGGTTTAGGGTCCGGGGGAGGGTACGACAACGCATTAGGGGGAGCGTACGTGTGATGGCGCTGGTTAGGGTTAGCGTACGGGTTATGATTAGGGGACGGGTGAGGGTCAGGCTTCGGGGAAGGGTTAGGGTTAGGTTTCGGGCTAGGGTTAGGGTTAGGGGACGGGGACGGTTTAGGGTCCACGGGAGGGTACGACAACGCTTTAGGGGGAGCGTACGTGTGAGGGCGCGGGTCAGTGTTAGCGTACGGGTTAGGATTAGGGGACGGGTGAGGGTCAGGCTTCGGGGAAGGGTTAGGGTTAGGGTTCGGGCTAGGGTTAGGTTTAGGGGACGGGGACGGTTTAGGGTCCAGGGGAGGGTACGACAACGCTTTAGGGGGAGTGTACGTGTGAGGGCGTGGGTTAGTGTTAGCGTACGGGTTAGGATTAGGGGACGGGTGAGGGTCAGGCTTCGGGGAAGGGTTAGGGTTAGGGTTCGGGCTAGGGTTAGGGTTAGGGGACGGGGACGGTTTAGGGTCCAGGGGAGGGTAGGACAACGCTTTAGGGAGAGCGTACGTGTGAGGGCACGGGTTAGTGTTAGCGTACGGGTTAGGATTAGTGGACGAGTGAGGGTCAAGCTTCGGGGAAGGGTTAGGCTTAGGGTTCGTGCTAGGATTAGGTTTAGGGGACGGGGACGGTTTAGGGTCCAGGGGAGGGTACGACAACGCTTTAGGGGGAGCGTACGTGTGAGGGCACGGGTTAGTGTTAGCGTACGGGTTAGGATTAGGGGACGGGTGAGGCTCAGGCTTCGGGGAAGTGTTAGGGTTAGGGTTCGGGCTAGGGTTAGGGTTAGGGGACGGGGACGGTTTAGGTTCCAGGGGAGGGTACGACAATGCTTTAGGGGGAGCGTACGTGTGAGGGCGCGGGTTAGTGTTAGCGTACGGGTGAGGATGAGGGGACGGGTGAGGGTCAGGCTTCGGGGAAGGGTTAAGGTTAGGGTTCGGGCTAGGGTTAGGGTTAGGGGACGGGGACGGTTTAGGGTCCAGGGGAGGGTACGACAACGCTTTAGGGGGAGTGTATGTGTGAGGGCGCGGGTTAGTGTTAGCGTACGGGTTAGGATTAGGGGATGGGTGAGGGTCAGGCTTCGGGGAAGGGTTAGGGTTAGGGTTAGGGCTAGGGTTAGGTTTAGGGGACGGGGACGGTTTAGGGTCCAGGGGAGGGTACGACAACGCTTTAGGGGAAGTGTACGTGTCAGGGCGCGGGTTAGTGTTAGCGTACGGGTTAGGATTAGGGGACGGGTGAGGGTCAGGCTTCGGGGAAGTGTTAGGGTTAGGGTTCGGGCTAGGGTTAGGGTTAGGGGACGGGGACGGTTTAGGGTCCAGGGGAGGGTACGACAACGTTTTAGGGGGAGCGTACGTGTGAGGGCGCGGGTTAGTGTTAGCGTACGGGTTAGGATTAGGGGACGGGTGAGGGTCAGGCTTCGGGGAAGGGTTAGGGTTAGGGTTCGGGCTAGGGTTAGGGTTAGGGGACGGGGACGGTTTAGGGTTCAGAGGAGGGTACGACAACGCTTTAGGGGGAGCGTACGTGTGAGGGCATCGGTTAGTGTTAGCGAACGGGTTAGGATTAGGGGACGGGTGAGGGTCAGGCTTCGGGGAAGGGTTAGGGTTAGGGTTAGGGGACGGGGACGGTTTAGGGTCCAAGGGAGGGTACGACAACGCTTTAGGGGGAGCGTACGTGTGAGGGCGCGGGTTAGTGTTAGCGTACGGGTTAGGATTAGGGGACGGGTGAGGGTCAGGCTTCGGGGAAGGCTTAGGGTTAGGGTTCGGGCTAGGGTTAGGGTTAGGGGACGGGGACGGTTTAGGGTCCAGGGGAGGGTACGACAACGCTTTAGGGGGAGTGTACGTGTGAGGGCGCGGGTTAGTGTTAGCGTACGGGTTAGGATTAGGGGATGGGTGAGGGTCAGGCTTCGGGGAAGGGTTAGGGTTAGGGTTAGGGCTAGGGTTAGGGTTAGGGGACGGTGACGGTGTAGGGTCCAGGGGAGGGTACGACAACGCTTTAGGGGGAGCGTACGTGTGAGGGCGTGGGTTAGTGTTAGCGTACGGGTTAGGATTAGGGGACGGGTGAGGGTCAGGCTTCGGGGAGGGTTTAGGGTTAGGGTTCGGGCTAGGGTTAGGGTTAGGGGACGGGGACGGTTTAGGGTCCAGGGGAGGGTACGACAACGCTTTAGGGGGAGCGTACGTGTGAGGGCGCGGGTTAGTGTTAGCGTACGGGTTAGGATAAGGGGACGGGTGAGGGTCAGGCTTCGGGGAAGGGTTAGGG
This sequence comes from Grampus griseus, assembly GCF_964374135.1. Classification (NCBI taxonomy): domain Eukaryota; kingdom Metazoa; phylum Chordata; class Mammalia; order Artiodactyla; family Delphinidae; genus Grampus; species Grampus griseus. The sequence goes on along the minus strand of NW_028133104.1, from coordinate 198,900 downwards.
TTAGGGTTCAGGCTAGGGTTAGGGTTAGGGGACGGGGACGGTTTAGGGTCCAGGGGAGGGTACGACAACGCTTTAGGGGGAGCGTACGAGTGAGGGCGCGGGTTAGTGTTAGCGTACGGGTTAGGATTAGGGGACGGGTGAGGGTCAGGCTTCGGGGAAGGGTTAGGGTTAGGGTTCGGGCTGGGGTTAAGGTTAGGGGCCGGGGACGGTTTAGGGTCCAGGGGAGGGTACGACAACGCTTCAGGGGGAGCGTACGTGTGAGGGCGAGGGTTAGTGTTAGCGTACGGGTTAGGATTAGGGGACGGGTGAGGGTCAGGCTTCGGGGAAGGGTTAGGGTTAGGGTTCGGGCTAGGGTTAGGGTTAGGGGACGGGGACGGCTTCGGGTCCAGGGGAGGGTACGACAACGCTTTAGAGGGAGCGTAGGTGTGAGGGCGTGGGTTAGTGTTAGCGTACGGGTTAGGATTAGGGGACGGGTGAGGGTCAGGCTTCGGGGAAGGCTTAGGGTTATGGTTCGGGCTAGGGTTAGGGTTAGGGGACGGGGACGGTTTAGGGTCCAGGGGAGGGTACGACAACGCTTTAGGTGGACCGTACGTGTGAGGGCGCTGGTTAGGGTTAGCGTACGGTTTAGGATTAGGGGACTGGTGAGAGTCAGGCTTCGGGGAAGCGTTAGGGTTAGGGTTCGGGCTAGGGTTAGGGTTAGGGGACGGGGACGGTTTAGGGTCCAGGGGAGGGTACGACAACGCTTTAGGGGGAGCGTACGTGTGAGGGCGCAGGTCAGTGTTAGCGTACGGGTTAGGATTAGGGGACGGGTGAGGGTCAGGCTTCGGGGAAGGGTTAGGGTTAGGGTTCGGGCTAGGGTTAGGTTTAGGGGACGGGGACGGTTTAGGGTCCAGGGGAGGGTACGACAACGCTTTAGGGGAAGTGTACGTGTCAGGGCGCGGGTTAGTGTTAGCGTACGGGTTAGGATTAGGGGACGGGTGAGGGTCAGGCTTCGGGGAAGGGTTAGGGTTAGGGTTCGGGCTAGGGTTAGGGTTAGGGGACGGGGACGGTTTAGGGTTCAGAGGAGGGTACGACAACGCTTTAGGGGGAGCGTACGTGTGAGGGCATGGGTTAGTGTTAGCGAACGGGTTAGGATTAGGGGACGGGTGAGGGTCAGGCTTCGGGGAAGGGTTAGGGTTAGGGTTAGGGGACGGGGACGGTTTAGGGTCCAGGGGAGGGTACGACAACGCTTTAGGGGGAGCGTACGTGTGAGGGTACGGGTTAGTGTTAGCGTACGGGTTAGGATTAGGGGACGGGTGAGGGTCAGGCTTCGGGGAAGGGTTAGGGTTAGGTTTCGGGCTAAGGTTAGGGTTAGGGGACGGGGATGGCTTAGGGTCCAGGGGAGGGTACGACAATGCTTTAGGGGGAGCGTACGTGTGAGGGCACGGGTTAGTGTTAGCATACGGGTTAGGATTAGGGGACGGGTGAGGGTCAGGCTTCGGGGAAGGTTTAGGGTTAGGGTTCGGGCTAGGGTTAGTGTTAGGGGACGGGGACGGCTTAGGGTCCAGGGGAGGGTACGACAACGCTTTAGGGGGAGCGTACGTGTGAGGGCGCGGGTTAGTGTTAGCGTACGGGTTAGGATTAGGGGAAGGGTGAGGTTCAGGCTTCGGGGAAGGGTTAGGGTTAGGGTTCGGGCTAGGGTTAGGGTTAGGGGACGGGGACGGCTTAGGGTCCAGGGGAGGGTACGACAACGCTTTAGGGGTAGCGTACGTGTGAGGGCACGGGTTAGTGTTAGCGTACGGGTTAGGATTAGGGGATGGGTGAGGGTCAGGCTTCGGGGAAGGCTTAGGGTTAGGGTTCGGGCTAGGGTTAGGGTTAGGGGACGGGGACGGTTTAGGGTCCAGGGGAGGGTACGACAACGCTTTAGGGAGAGCGTACGTGTGAGGGCGCGGGTTAGTGTTAGCGTACGGGTTAGGATTAGGGGACGGGTGAGGGTCAGGCTTCGGGGAAGGGTTAGGGTTAGGGTTTAGGCTAGGGTTAGGGTTAGGGGACGGGGACGGTTTAGGGTCCAGGGGAGGGTACGACAACGCTTTAGGGGGAGCGTGCGAGTGAGGGCGCGGGTTAGTGTTAGCGTACGGGTTAGGATTAGGGGACGGGTGAGGGTCAGGCTTCGGGGAAGGGTTAGGGTTAGGGTTCGTGCTGGGGTTAAGGTTAGGGGCCGGGGACGGTTTAGGGTCCAGGGGAGGGTACGACAACACTTCAGGGGGAGCGTACGTGTGAGGGCGCGGGTTAGTGTTAGCGTACGGGTTAGGATTAGGGGACGGGTGAGGGTCAGGCTTCGGGGAAGGGTTAGGGTTAGGGTTCGGGCTAGGGTTAGGGTTAGGGGACGGGGACGGTTTAGGGTTCAGAGGAGGGTACGACAACGCTTTAGGGGGAGCGTACGTGTGAGGGCATCGGTTAGTGTTAGCGAACGGGTTAGGATTAGGGGACGGGTGAGGGTCAGGCTTCGGGGAAGGGTTAGGGTTAGGGTTAGGGGACGGGGACGGTTTAGGGTCCAAGGGAGGGTACGACAACGCTTTAGGGGGAGCGTACGTGTGAGGGCGCGGGTTAGTGTTAGCGTACGGGTTAGGATTAGGGGACGGGTGAGGGTCAGGCTTCGGGGAAGGCTTAGGGTTAGGGTTCGGGCTAGGGTTAGGGTTAGGGGACGGGGACGGTTTAGGGTCCAGGGGAGGGTACGACAACGCTTTAGGGGGAGTGTACGTGTGAGGGCGCGGGTTAGTGTTAGCGTACGGGTTAGGATTAGGGGATGGGTGAGGGTCAGGCTTCGGGGAAGGGTTAGGGTTAGGGTTAGGGCTAGGGTTAGGGTTAGGGGACGGTGACGGTGTAGGGTCCAGGGGAGGGTACGACAACGCTTTAGGGGGAGCGTACGTGTGAGGGCGTGGGTTAGTGTTAGCGTACGGGTTAGGATTAGGGGACGGGTGAGGGTCAGGCTTCGGGGAGGGTTTAGGGTTAGGGTTCGGGCTAGGGTTAGGGTTAGGGGACGGGGACGGTTTAGGGTCCAGGGGAGGGTACGACAACGCTTTAGGGGGAGCGTACGTGTGAGGGCGCGGGTTAGTGTTAGCGTACGGGTTAGGATAAGGGGACGGGTGAGGGTCAGGCTTCGGGGAAGGGTTAGGGTTAGGGTTCAGGCTAGGGTTAGGGTTAGGGGACGGGGACGGTTTAGGGTCCAGGGGAGGGTACGACAACGCTTTAGGGGGAGCGTACGAGTGAGGGCGCGGGTTAGTGTTAGCGTACGGGTTAGGATTAGGGGACGGGTGAGGGTCAGGCTTCGGGGAAGGGTTAGGGTTAGGGTTCGGGCTGGGGTTAAGGTTAGGGGCCGGGGACGGTTTAGGGTCCAGGGGAGGGTACGACAACGCTTCAGGGGGAGCGTACGTGTGAGGGCGAGGGTTAGTGTTAGCGTACGGGTTAGGATTAGGGGACGGGTGAGGGTCAGGCTTCGGGGAAGGGTTAGGGTTAGGGTTCGGGCTAGGGTTAGGGTTAGGGGACGGGGACGGCTTCGGGTCCAGGGGAGGGTACGACAACGCTTTAGAGGGAGCGTAGGTGTGAGGGCGTGGGTTAGTGTTAGCGTACGGGTTAGGATTAGGGGACGGGTGAGGGTCAGGCTTCGGGGAAGGCTTAGGGTTATGGTTCGGGCTAGGGTTAGGGTTAGGGGACGGGGACGGTTTAGGGTCCAGGGGAGGGTACGACAACGCTTTAGGTGGACCGTACGTGTGAGGGCGCTGGTTAGGGTTAGCGTACGGTTTAGGATTAGGGGACTGGTGAGAGTCAGGCTTCGGGGAAGCGTTAGGGTTAGGGTTAGGGCTAGGGTTAGGGTTAGGGGACGGGGACGGTTTAGGGTCCAGGGGAGGGTACGACAACGCTTTAGGGGGAGCGTACGTGTGAGGGCGCAGGTCAGTGTTAGCGTACGGGTTAGGATTAGGGGACGGGTGAGGGTCAGGCTTCGGGGAAGGGTTAGGGTTAGGGTTCGGGCTAGGGTTAGGTTTAGGGGACGGGGACGGTTTAGGGTCCAGGGGAGGGTACGACAACGCTTTAGGGGAAGTGTACGTGTCAGGGCGCGGGTTAGTGTTAGCGTACGGGTTAGGATTAGGGGACGGGTGAGGGTCAGGCTTCGGGGAAGGGTTAGGGTTAGGGTTCGGGCTAGGGTTAGGGTTAGGGGACGGGGACGGTTTAGGGTTCAGAGGAGGGTACGACAACGCTTTAGGGGGAGCGTACGTGTGAGGGCATGGGTTAGTGTTAGCGAACGGGTTAGGATTAGGGGACGGGTGAGGGTCAGGCTTCGGGGAAGGGTTAGGGTTAGGGTTAGGGGACGGGGACGGTTTAGGGTCCAGGGGAGGGTACGACAACGCTTTAGGGGGAGCGTACGTGTGAGGGTGCGGGTTAGTGTTAGCGTACGGGTTAGGATTAGGGGACGGGTGAGGGTCAGGCTTCGGGGAAGGGTTAGGGTTAGGTTTCGGGCTAAGGTTAGGGTTAGGGGACGGGGATGGCTTAGGGTCCAGGGGAGGGTACGACAATGCTTTAGGGGGAGCGTACGTGTGAGGGCACGGGTTAGTGTTAGCATACGGGTTAGGATTAGGGGACGGGTGAGGGTCAGGCTTCGGGGAAGGTTTAGGGTTAGGGTTCGGGCTAGGGTTAGTGTTAGGGGACGGGGACGGCTTAGGGTCCAGGGGAGGGTACGACAACGCTTTAGGGGGAGCGTACGTGTGAGGGCGCGGGTTAGTGTTAGCGTACGGGTTAGGATTAGGGGAAGGGTGAGGTTCAGGCTTCGGGGAAGGGTTAGGGTTAGGGTTCGGGCTAGGGTTAGGGTTAGGGGACGGGGACGGCTTAGGGTCCAGGGGAGGGTACGACAACGCTTTAGGGGTAGCGTACGTGTGAGGGCACGGGTTAGTGTTAGCGTACGGGTTAGGATTAGGGGATGGGTGAGGGTCAGGCTTCGGGGAAGGCTTAGGGTTAGGGTTCGGGCTAGGGTTAGGGTTAGGGGACGGGGACGGTTTAGGGTCCAGGGGAGGGTACGACAACGCTTTAGGGAGAGCGTACGTGTGAGGGCGCGGGTTAGTGTTAGCGTACGGGTTAGGATTAGGGGACGGGTGAGGGTCAGGCTTCGGGGAAGGGTTAGGGTTAGGGTTTAGGCTAGGGTTAGGGTTAGGGGACGGGGACGGTTTAGGGTCCAGGGGAGGGTACGACAACGCTTTAGGGGGAGCGTGCGAGTGAGGGCGCGGGTTAGTGTTAGCGTACGGGTTAGGATTAGGGGACGGGTGAGGGTCAGGCTTCGGGGAAGGGTTAGGGTTAGGGTTCGTGCTGGGGTTAAGGTTAGGGGCCGGGGACGGTTTAGGGTCCAGGGGAGGGTACGACAACACTTCAGGGGGAGCGTACGTGTGAGGGCGCGGGTTAGTGTTAGCGTACGGGTTAGGATTAGGGGACGGGTGAGGGTCAGGCTTCGGGGAAGGCTTAGGGTTAGGGTTCGGGCTAGGGTTAGGGTTAGGGGACGGGGACGGTTTAGGGTCCAGGGGAGGGTACGACAACGCTTTAGGGGGAGCGTACGTGTGAGGGCGTGGGTTAGTGTTAGCGTACGGGTTAGGATTAGGGGACGGGTGAGGGTCAGGCTTCGGGGAAGGGTTAGGGTTAGGGTTCGGGCTAGGGTTAGGTTTAGGGGACGGGGACGGTTTAGGGTCCAGGGGAGGGTACGACAACGCTTTAGGGGAAGTGTACGTGTGAGGGCGCGGGTTAGTGTTAGCGTACGGGTTAGGATTAGGGGACGGGTGAGGGTCAGGCTTCGGGGAAGGGTTAGGGTTAGGGTTCGGGCTAGGGTTAGGGTTAGGGGACGGGGACGGTTTAGGGTCCAGGGGAGGGTACGACAACGCTTTAGGGGGAGCGTACGTGTGAGGGCGTGGGTTAGTGTTAGCGTACGGGTTAGGATTAGGGGACGGGTGAGGGTCAGGCTTCGGGGAAGGGTTAGGGTTAGGGTTCGGGCTAGGCTTAGGGTTAGGGGACGGGGACGGTTTAGGGTCCAGGGGAGGGTACGACAACGCTTTAGGGGGAGCGTACGTGTGAGGGCGCGGGTTAGTGTTATCGTACGGGTTAGGATTAGGGGACGGGTGAGGGTCAGGCTTCGGGGAAGGGTTAGGGTTAGGGTTCGGGCTAGGGTTAGGGTTAGGGGACGGGGACGGTTTAGGGTCCAGGGGAGGGTACGACAACGCTTTAGGGGGAGCGTACGTGTGAGGGCGCGGGTTAGTGTTATCGTACGGGTTAGGATTAGGGGACGGGTGAGGGTCAGGCTTCGGGGAAGGGTTAGGGTTAGGGTTCGGGCTAGGGTTAGGGTTAGGGGATGGGGACGGTTTAGGGTCCAGGGGAGGGTACGACAACGCTTTAGGGGGAGCGTACGTGTGAGGGCGCGGGTTAGTGTTAGCGTACGGGTTAGGATTAGGGGACGGGTGAGGTTCAGGCTTCGGGGAAGGGTTAGGGTTAGGGTTCGGGCTAGGGTTAGGGTTAGGGGACGGGGACGGCTTATAGTCCAGGGGAGGGTACGATAATGCTTTAGGGGGAGCGTACGTGTCAGGGCGCGGGTTAGTGTTAGCGTACGCGTTAGGATTAGGGGACGGGTGAGGGTCAGGCTTAGGGGAAGGGTTAGGGTTAGGGTTCGGGCAAGGGTTAGGGTTAGGGGACGGGGACGGTTTAGGGTCCAGGGGAAGGTACGACAACGCTTTAAGGCGAGCGTACATGTGAGGGCGCGGGTTAGTGTTAGCGTACGGGTTAGGATTAGGGGACGGGTGATGGTCAGGCTTCGGGGAAGGGTTAGGGTTAGGGTTCGGGCTAGGGTTAGGGTTAGGGGATGGGGACGGTTTAGGGTCCAGGGGAGGGTATGACAACGCTTTAGGGGGAGCGTACGTGTGAGGGCGCGGGTTAGTGTTAGCGTACGGGTTAGGATTAGTGGACGGGTGAGGGTCAGGCTTCGGGGAAGCGTTAGGGTTAGGGTTCGGGCTAGGGTTAGGTTTAGGGGACGGGGATGGTTTAGGGTCCAAGGGAGGGTACGACAATGCTTTAGGGGGAGCGTACACCTGAGGGCGCGGGTTAGTGTTAGCGTACGGGTTAGGATTAGGGGTCGGGTGAGGGTCAGGCTTCAGGGAAAGTTTAGGGGTAGGGTTCCGGCTAGGGTTAGGGTTAGGGGACGGGTACGGTTTAGGGTCCAGGTGAGTGTACGATAATGCTTTAGGGGGAGCGTACGTGTGAGGGCGCGGGTTAGTGTTAGCGTACGGGTTAGGATTAGGGGACGGGTGAGGGTCAGGCTTCGGGGACGGTTTAGGGTTAGGGTTCGGGCTAGGGTTAGGGTTAGGGGACGGGGACGGTTTAGGGTCCAGGGGAGGGTATGAGAACGCTTTAGGGGGAGCGTACGTGTGAGGGCGCAGTTTAGTGTTAGCGTACAGGTGAGGAATAGGGGACGGGTGAGGGTCAGGCTTCGGGGAAGGGTTAGGGTTAGGGTTCGGGCTACGGTTAGGGTTAGGGGACGGGGACGGCTTATGGTCCAGGGGAGGGTACGATAATGCTTTAGGGGGAGCGAACGTGTCAGGGCGCGGGTTAGTGTTAGCGTACGCGTTAGGATTAGGGGACGGGTGAGGGTCAGGCTTCGGGGAAGGGTTAGGGTTAGGGTTCGGGCTAGGGTTAGGGTTAGGGGACGGGGACGGCTTAGGGTCCAGGGGAGGGTACGACAACGCTTTAGAGGGAGCGTAGGTGTGAGGGCGTGGGTTAGTGTTAGCGTACGGGTTAGGATTAGGGGACGGGTGAGGGTCAGGCTTCGGGGAAGGCTTAGGGTTAGGGTTCGGGCTAGGGTTAGGGTTAGGGGACGGGGACGGTTTAGGGTCCAGGGGAGGGTACGACAATGCTTTAGGGGGAGCGTACGTGTGAGGGCGCTGGTTAGGGTTAGCGTACGGTTTAGGATTAGGGGACTGGTGAGAGTCAGGCTTCGGGGAAGCGTTAGGGTTAGGGTTCGGGCTAGGCTTAGGGTTAGGGGACGGGGACGGTTTAGGGTCCAGGAGAGGGTACGACAACGCTTTAGGGGGAGCGTACGTGTGAGGGCGCGGGTCAGTGTTAGCATACGGGTTAGGATTAGGGGACGGGTGAGGGTCAGGCTTCGGGGAAGGGTTAGGGTTAGGGTTCGGGCTAGGGTTAGGTTTAGGGGACGGGGACGGTTTAGGGTCCAGGGGAGGGTACGACAACGCTTTAGGGGAAGTGTACGTGTGAGGGCGCGGGATAGTGTTAGCGTACGGGTTAGGATTAGGGGACGGGTGAGGGTCAGGCTTCGGGGAAGTGTTAGGGTTAGGGTTCGGGCTAGGGTTAGGGTTAGGGGACGGGGACGGTTTAGGGTCCAGGGGAGGGTACGACAACGTTTTAGGGGGAGCGTACGTGTGAGGGCGCGGGTTAGTGTTAGCGTACGGGTTAGGATTAGGGGACGGGTGAGGGTCAGGCTTCGGGGAAGGGTTAGGGTTAGGGTTCGGGCTAGGGTTAGGGTTAGGGGACGGGGACGGTTTAGGGTCCAGGGGAGGGTACGACAACGCTTTAGGGGGAGCGTACGTGTGAGGGCACGGGTTAGTGTTAGCGTACGGGTTAGGATTAGGGGACGGGTGAGGGTCAGGCTTCGGGGAAGGGTTAGGGTTAGGGTTAGGGGACGGGGACGGTTTAGGGTCCAGGGGAGGGTACGACAACGCTTTACGGGGAGCGTACGTGTGAGGGTGCGGGTTAGTGTTAGCGTACGGGTTAGGATTAGGGGACGGGTGAGGTTCAGGCTTCGGGGAAGGGTTAGGGTTAGGGTTCGGGCTAGGGTTAGGGTTAGGGGACGGGGACGGCTTATGGTCCAGGGGAGGGTACGATAATGCTTTAGGGGGAGCGTACGTGTCAGGGCGCGGGTTAGTGTTAGCGTACGCGTTAGGATTAGGGGACGGGTGAGGGTCAGGCTTCGGGGAAGGGTTAGGGTTAGGGTTCGGGCTAGGGTTAGGGTTAGGGGACGGGGACGGCTTAGGGTTCAGGAGAGGGTACGACAACGCTTTAGGGGGAGCGTACGTGTGAGGGCACGGGTTAGTGTTAGCATACGGGTTAGGATTAGGGGACGGGTGAGGGTCAGGCTTCGGGGAAGTTTTAGGGTTAGGGTTCGGGCTAGGGTTAGGGTTAGGGGACGGGGACGGCTTAGGGTCCAGGGGAGGGTACGACAACGCTTTAGGGGGTGCGTACGTGTGAGGGCGCGGGTTAGTGTTAGCGTACGGGTTAGGATTAGGGGACGGGTGAGGGTCAGGCTTCGGTGAAGGGTTAGGGTTAGGGTTCGGGCTAGGGTTAGGGTTAGGGGACGGGGACGGCTTAGGGTCCAGGGGAGGGTACGACAACGCTTTAGGGGGAGCGTACGTGTGAGGGCGCGGGTTAGTGTTAGCGTACGGGTTAGGATTAGGGGATGGGTGAGTGTCAGGCTTCGGGGAAGGCTTAGGGTTAGGGTTCGGGCTAGGGTTAGGGTTAGGGGACGGGGACGGTTTAGGGTCCAGGGGAGGGTACGACAACGCTTTAGGGGGAGCGTACGTGTGAGGGCGTGGGTTAGTGTTAGCGTACGGGTTAGGATTAGGGGACGGGTGAGGGTCAGGCTTCGGGGAAGTGTTAGGGTTAGGGTTCAGGCTAGGGTTAGGGTTAGGGGACGGGGACGGTTTAGGGTCCAGGGGAGGGTACGACAACGCTTTAGGGGGAGCGTACGAGTGAGGGCGCGGGTTAGTGTTATCGTACGGGTTAGGATTAGGGGACGGGTGAGGGTCAGGCTTCGGGGAAGGGTTAGGGTTAGGGTTCGGGCTGGGGTTAAGGTTAGGGGCCGGGGACGGTTTAGGGTCCAGGGGAGGGTACGACAACGCTTCAGGGGGAGCGTACGTGTGAGGGCGCGGGTTAGTGTTAGCGTACGGGTTAGGATTAGGGGACGGGTGAGGGTCAGGCTTCGGGGAAGGGTTAGGGTTAGGGTTCGGGCTAGGGTTAGGGTTAGGGGACGGGGACGGCTTAGGGTCCAGGGGAGGGTACGACAACGCTTTAGAGGGAGCGTAGGTGTGAGGGCGTGGGTTAGTGTTAGCGTACGGGTTAGGATTAGGGGACGGGTGAGGGTCAGGCTTCGGGGAAGGCTTAGGGTTAGGGTTCGGGCTAGGGTTAGGGTTAGGGGACGGGGACGGTTTAGGGTCCAGGGGAGGGTACGACAACGCTTTAGGGGGAGCGTACGTGTGAGGGCGCTGGTTAGGGTTAGCGTACGGGTTAGGATTAGGGGACGGGTGAGGGTCAGGCTTCGGGGAAGCGTTAGGGTTAGGGTTCGGGCTAGGGTTAGGGTTAGGGGACGGGGACGGTTTAGGGTCCAGGGGAGGGTACGACAACGCTTTAGGGGGAGCGTACGTGTGAGGGCGTGGGTCAGTGTTAGCGTACGGGTTAGGATTAGGGGACGGGTGAGGGTCAGGCTTCGGGGAAGGGTTAGGGTTAGGGTTCGGGCTAGGGTTAGGGTTAGGGGACGGGGATGGTTTAGGGTTCAGGGGAGGGTACGACAACGCTTTAGGGGGAGCGTACGTGTGAGGGCGTGGTTTAGTGTTAGCGTATGGGTTAGGATTAGGGGACGGGTGAGGGTCAGGCTTCGGGGAAGGGTTAGGGTTACGGTTCGGGCTAGGGTTAGGGTTAGGGGACGGGGACGGTTTAGGGTCCAGGGGAGGGTACGACAACGCTTTAGGGGGAGCGTACGTGTGAGGGCACGGGTTAGTGTTAGCGTACGGGTTAGGATTAGGGGACGGGTGAGGGTCAGGCTTCGGGGAAGGGTTAGGGTTAGGGTTCGGGCTAGGGTTAGGGTTAGGGGACGGGGACGGTTTAGGGTCCAGGGGAGGGTACGACAACGCTTTAGGGGGAGCGTACGTGTGAGGGCGTGGGTTAGTGTTAGCGTACGGGTTAGGATTAGGGGACGGGTGAGGGTCAGGCTTCGGGGAAGGGTTAGGGTTAGGGTTCGGGCTAGGGTTAGGGTTAGGGGACGGGGACGGTTTAGGGTCCAGGGGAGGGTACGACAACGCTTTAGGGGGAGCGTACGTGTGAGGGCGCGGGTTAGTGTTATCGTACGGGTTAGGATTAGGGGACGGGTGAGGGTCAGGCTTCGGGGAAGGGTTAGGGTTAGGGTTCGGGCTAGGGTTAGGGTTAGGGGACGGGGACGGTTTAGGGTCCAGGGGAGGGTACGACAACGCTTTAGGGGGAGCGTACGTGTGAGGGCGCGGGTTAGTGTTAGCGTACCGGTTAGGATTAGGGGACGGGTGAGGTTCAGGCTTCGGGGAAGGGTTAGGGTTAGGGTTCGGGCTAGGGTTAGGGTTAGGGGACGGGGACGGTTTAGGGTCCAGGGGAGGGTACGACAACGCTTTAGGGGGAGCGTACGTGTGAGGGCGTGGGTTAGTGTTAGCGTACGGGTTAGGATTAGGGGACGGGTGAGGGTCAGGCTTCGGGGAAGGGTTAGGGTTAGGGTTCGGGCTAGGGTTAGGGTTAGGGGACGGGGACGGTTTAGGGTCCAGGGGAGGGTACGACAACGTTTTAGGGGGAGCGTACGTGTGAGGGCGCGGGTTAGTGTTAGCGTACGGGTTAGGATTAGGGGACGGGTGAGGGTCAGGCTTCGGGGAAGGGTTAGGGTTAGGGTTCGGGCTAGGGTTAGGGTTAGGGGACGGGGACGGTTTAGGGTCCAGGGGAGGGTACGACAACGCTTTAGGGGGAGCGTACGTGTGAGGGCACGGGTTAGTGTTAGCGTACGGGTTAGGATTAGGGGACGGGTGAGGGTCAGGCTTCGGGGAAGGGTTAGGGTTAGGGTTAGGGGACGGGGACGGTTTAGGGTCCAGGGGAGGGTACGACAACGCTTTACGGGGAGCGTACGTGTGAGGGTGCGGGTTAGTGTTAGCGTACGGGTTAGGATTAGGGGACGGGTGAGGTTCAGGCTTCGGGGAAGGGTTAGGGTTAGGGTTCGGGCTAGGGTTAGGGTTAGGGGACGGGGACGGCTTATGGTCCAGGGGAGGGTACGATAATGCTTTAGGGGGAGCGTACGTGTCAGGGCGCGGGTTAGTGTTAGCGTACGCGTTAGGATTAGGGGACGGGTGAGGGTCAGGCTTCGGGGAAGGGTTAGGGTTAGGGTTCGGGCTAGGGTTAGGGTTAGGGGACGGGGACGGCTTAGGGTTCAGGAGAGGGTACGACAACGCTTTAGGGGGAGCGTACGTGTGAGGGCACGGGTTAGTGTTAGCATACGGGTTAGGATTAGGGGACGGGTGAGGGTCAGGCTTCGGGGAAGGTTTAGGGTTAGGGTTCGGGCTAGGGTTAGGGTTAGGGGACGGGGACGGCTTAGGGTCCAGGGGAGGGTACGACAACGCTTTAGGGGGTGCGTACGTGTGAGGGCGCGGGTTAGTGTTAGCGTACGGGTTAGGATTAGGGGACGGGTGAGGGTCAGGCTTCGGTGAAGGGTTAGGGTTAGGGTTCGGGCTAGGGTTAGGGTTAGGGGACGGGGACGGCTTAGGGTCCAGGGGAGGGTACGACAACGCTTTAGGGGGAGCGTACGTGTGAGGGCGCTGGTTAGGCTTAGCGTACGGGTTAGGATTAGGGGACGGGTGAGGGTCAGGCTTCGGGGAATCGTTAGGGTTAGGGTTCGGGCTAGGGTTAGGGTTAGGGGACGGGGACGGTTTAGGGTCCAGGGGAGGGTACGACAACGCTTTAGGGGGAGCGTACGTGTGAGGGCGTGGGTCAGTGTTAGCGTACGGGTTAGGATTAGGGGACGGGTGAGGGTCAGGCTTCGGGGAAGGGTTAGGGTTAGGGTTCGGGCTAGGGTTAGGGTTAGGGGACGGGGATGGTTTAGGGTTCAGGGGAGGGTACGACAACGCTTTAGGGGGAGCGTACGTGTGAGGGCGTGGTTTAGTGTTAGCGTATGGGTTAGGATTAGGGGACGGGTGAGGGTCAGGCTTCGGGGAAGGGTTAGGGTTACGGTTCGGGCTAGGGTTAGGGTTAGGGGACGGGGACGGTTTAGGGTCCAGGGGAGGGTACGACAACGCTTTAGGGGGAGCGTACGTGTGAGGGCACGGGTTAGTGTTAGCGTACGGGTTAGGATTAGGGGACGGGTGAGGGTCAGGCTTCGGGGAAGGGTTAGGGTTAGGGTTCGGGCTAGGGTTAGGGTTAGGGGACGGGGACGGTTTAGGGTCCAGGGGAGGGTACGACAACGCTTTAGGGGGAGCGTACGTGTGAGGGCGTGGGTTAGTGTTAGCGTACGGGTTAGGATTAGGGGACGGGTGAGGGTCAGGCTTCGGGGAAGGGTTAGGGTTAGGGTTCGGGCTAGGGTTAGGGTTAGGGGACGGGGACGGTTTAGGGTCCAGGGGAGGGTACGACAACGCTTTAGGGGGAGCGTACGTGTGAGGGCGCGGGTTAGTGTTATCGTACGGGTTAGGATTAGGGGACGGGTGAGGGTCAGGCTTCGGGGAAGGGTTAGGGTTAGGGTTCGGGCTAGGGTTAGGGTTAGGGGACGGGGACGGTTTAGGGTCCAGGGGAGGGTACGACAACGCTTTAGGGGGAGCGTACGTGTGAGGGCGCGAGTTAGTGTTAGCGTACCGGTTAGGATTAGGGGACGGGTGAGGTTCAGGCTTCGGGGAAGGGTTAGGGTTAGGGTTCGGGCTAGGGTTAGGGTTAGGGGACGGGGACGGTTTAGGGTCCAGGGGAGGGTACGACAACGCTTTAGGGGGAGCGTACGTGTGAGGGCGTGGGTTAGTGTTAGCGTACGGGTTAGGATTAGGGGACGGGTGAGGGTCAGGCTTCGGGGAAGGGTTAGGGTTAGGGTTCGGGCTAGGGTTAGGGTTAGGGGACGGGGACGGTTTAGGGTCCAGGGGAGGGTACGACAACGCTTTAGGGGGAGCGTACGTGTGACGGAGCTGGTTAGTGTTATCGTACGGGTTAGGATTAGGGGACGGGTGAGGGTCAGGCTTCGGGGAAGGGTTAGGGTTAGGGTTCGGGCTAGGGTTAGGGTTAGGGGACGGGGACGGTTTAGGGTCCAGGGGAGGGTACGACAACGCTTTAGGGGGAGCGTACGTGTGAGGGCGCGGGTTAGTGTTAGCGTACCGGTTAGGATTAGGGGACGGGTGAGGTTCAGGCTTCGGGGAAGGGTTAGGGTTAGGGTTCGGGCTAGGGTTAGGGTTAGGGGACGGGGACGGTTTAGGGTCCAGGGGAGGGTACGACAACGCTTTAGGGGGAGCGTACGTGTGAGGGCGTGGGTTAGTGTTAGCGTACGGGTTAGGATTAGGGGACGGGTGAGGGTCAGGCTTCGGGGAAGGGTTAGGGTTAGGGTTCGGGCTAGGGTTAGGGTTAGGGGACGGGGACGGTTTAGGGTCCAGGGGAGGGTACGACAACGTTTTAGGGGGAGCGTACGTGTGAGGGCGCGGGTTAGTGTTAGCGTACGGGTTAGGATTAGGGGACGGGTGAGGGTCAGGCTTCGGGGAAGGGTTAGGGTTAGGGTTCGGGCTAGGGTTAGGGTTAGGGGACGGGGACGGTTTAGGGTCCAGGGGAGGGTACGACAACGCTTTAGGGGGAGCGTACGTGTGAGGGCACGGGTTAGTGTTAGCGTACGGGTTAGGATTAGGGGACGGGTGAGGGTCAGGCTTCGGGGAAGGGTTAGGGTTAGGGTTAGGGGACGGGGACGGTTTAGGGTCCAGGGGAGGGTACGACAACGCTTTACGGGGAGCGTACGTGTGAGGGTGCGGGTTAGGGTTAGCGTACGGGTTAGGATTAGGGGACGGGTGAGGTTCAGGCTTCGGGGAAGGGTTAGGGTTAGGGTTCGGGCTAGGGTTAGGGTTAGGGGACGGGGACGGCTTATGGTCCAGGGGAGGGTACGATAATGCTTTAGGGGGAGCGTACGTGTCAGGGCGCGGGTTAGTGTTAGCGTACGCGTTAGGATTAGGGGACGGGTGAGGGTCAGGCTTCGGGGAAGGGTTAGGGTTAGGGTTCGGGCTAGGGTTAGGGTTAGGGGACGGGGACGGCTTAGGGTTCAGGAGAGGGTACGACAACGCTTTAGGGGGAGCGTACGTGTGAGGGCATGGGTTAGTGTTAGCATACGGGTTAGGATTAGGGGACGGGTGAGGGTCAGGCTTCGGGGAAGGTTTAGGGTTAGGGTTCGGGCTAGGGTTAGGGTTAGGGGACGGGGACGGCTTAGGGTCCAGGGGAGGGTACGACAACGCTTTAGGGGGTGCGTACGTGTGAGGGCGCGGGTTAGTGTTAGCGTACGGGTTAGGATTAGGGGACGGGTGAGGGTCAGGCTTCGGTGAAGGGTTAGGGTTAGGGTTCGGGCTAGGGTTAGGGTTAGGGGACGGGGACGGCTTAGGGTCCAGGGGAGGGTACGACAACGCTTTAGGGGGAGCGTACGTGTGAGGGCGTGGGTTAGTGTTAGCGTACGGGTTAGGATTAGGGGACGGGTCAGGGTCAGGCTTCGGGGAAGGGTTAGGGTTAGGGTTCGGGCTAGGGTTAGGGTTAGGGGACGGGGACGGTTTAGGGTCCAGGGGAGGGTACGACAACGCTTTAGGGGGAGCGTACGTGTGAGGGCGCGGGTTAGTGTTATCGTACGGGTTAGGATTAGGGGACGGGTGAGGGTCAGGCTTCGGGGAAGGGTTAGGGTTAGGGTTCGGGCTAGGGTTAGGGTTAGGGGACGGGGACGGTTTAGGGTCCAGGGGAGGGTACGACAACGCTTTAGGGGGAGCGTACGTGTGAGGGCGCTGGTTAGGGTTAGCGTACGGGTTAGGATTAGGGGACGGGTGAGGGTCAGGCTTCGGGGAAGCGTTAGGGTTAGGGTTCGGGCTAGGGTTAGGGTTAGGGGACGGGGACGGTTTAGGGTCCAGGGGAGGGTACGACAACGCTTTAGGGGGAGCGTACGTGTGAGGGCGTGGGTCAGTGTTAGCGTACGGGTTAGGATTAGGGGACGGGTGAGGGTCAGGCTTCGGGGAAGGGTTAGGGTTAGGGTTCGGGCTAGGGTTAGGGTTAGGGGACGGGGATGGTTTAGGGTTCAGGGGAGGGTACGACAACGCTTTAGGGGGAGCGTACGTGTGAGGGCGTGGTTTAGTGTTAGCGTATGGGTTAGGATTAGGGGACGGGTGAGGGTCAGGCTTCGGGGAAGGGTTAGGGTTACGGTTCGGGCTAGGGTTAGGGTTAGGGGACGGGGACGGTTTAGGGTCCAGGGGAGGGTACGACAACGCTTTAGGGGGAGCGTACGTGTGAGGGCACGGGTTAGTGTTAGCGTACGGGTTAGGATTAGGGGACGGGTGAGGGTCAGGCTTCGGGGAAGGGTTAGGGTTAGGGTTCGGGCTAGGGTTAGGGTTAGGGGACGGGGACGGTTTAGGGTCCAGGGGAGGGTACGACAACGCTTTAGGGGGAGCGTACGTGTGAGGGCGTGGGTTAGTGTTATCGTACGGGTTAGGATTAGGGGACGGGTGAGGGTCAGGCTTCGGGGAAGGGTTAGGGTTAGGGTTCGGGCTAGGGTTAGGGTTAGGGGACGGGGACGGTTTAGGGTCCAGGGGAGGGTACGACAACGCTTTAGGGGGAGCGTAAGTGTGAGGGCGCGGGTTAGTGTTATCGTACGGGTTAGGATTAGGGGACGGGTGAGGGTCAGGCTTCGGGGAAGGGTTAGGGTTAGGGTTCGGGCTAGGGTTAGGGTTAGGGGACGGGGACGGTTTAGGGTCCAGGGGAGGGTACGACAACGCTTTAGGGGGAGCGTACGTGTGAGGGCGCGGGTTAGTGTTAGCGTACCGGTTAGGATTAGGGGACGGGTGAGGTTCAGGCTTCGGGGAAGGGTTAGGGTTAGGGTTCGGGCTAGGGTTAGGGTTAGGGGACGGGGACGGTTTAGGGTCCAGGGGAGGGTACGACAACGCTTTAGGGGGAGCGTACGTGTGAGGGCGTGGGTTAGTGTTAGCGTACGGGTTAGGATTAGGGGACGGGTGAGGGTCAGGCTTCGGGGAAGGGTTAGGGTTAGGGTTCGGGCTAGGGTTAGGGTTAGGGGACGGGGACGGTTTAGGGTCCAGGGGAGGGTACGACAACGTTTTAGGGGGAGCGTACGTGTGAGGGCGCGGGTTAGTGTTAGCGTACGGGTTAGGATTAGGGGACGGGTGAGGGTCAGGCTTCGGGGAAGGGTTAGGGTTAGGGTTCGGGCTAGGGTTAGGGTTAGGGGACGGGGATGGTTTAGGGTCCAGGGGAGGGTACGACAACGCTTTAGGGGGAGCGTACGTGTGAGGGCACGGGTTAGTGTTAGCGTACGGGTTAGGATTAGGAGACGGGTGAGGGTCAGGCTTCGGGGAAGGGTTAGGGTTAGGGTTAGGGGACGGGGACGGTTTAGGGTCCAGGGGAGGGTACGACAACGCTTTACGGGGAGCGTACGTGTGAGGGTGCGGGTTAGTGTTAGCGTACGGGTTAGGATTAGGGGACGGGTGAGGTTCAGGCTTCGGGGAAGGGTTAGGGTTAGGGTTCGGGCTAGGGTTAGGGTTAGGGGACGGGGACGGCTTATGGTCCAGGGGAGGGTACGATAATGCTTTAGGGGGAGCGTACGTGTCAGGGCGCGGGTTAGTGTTAGCGTACGCGTTAGGATTAGGGGACGGGTGAGGGTCAGGCTTCGGGGAAGGGTTAGGGTTAGGGTTCGGGCTAGGGTTAGGGTTAGGGGACGGGGACGGCTTAGGGTTCAGGAGAGGGTACGACAACGCTTTAGGGGGAGCGTACGTGTGACGGCACGGGTTAGTGTTAGCATACGGGTTAGGATTAGGGGACGGGTGAGGGTCAGGCTTCGGGGAAGGTTTAGGGTTAGGGTTCGGGCTAGGGTTAGGGTTAGGGGACGGGGACGGCTTAGGGTCCAGGGGAGGGTACGACAACGCTTTAGGGGGTGCGTACGTTTGAGGGCGCGGGTTAGTGTTAGCGTACGGGTTAGGATTAGGGGACGGGTGAGGGTCAGGCTTCGGTGAAGGGTTAGGGTTAGGGTTCGGGCTAGGGTTAGGGTTAGGGGACGGGGACGGCTTAGGGTCCAGGGGAGGGTACGACAACGCTTTAGGGGGAGCGTACGTGTGAGGTCGCTGGTTAGGGTTAGCGTACGGGTTAGGATTAGGGGACGGGTGAGGGTCAGGCTTCGGGGAAGCGTTAGGGTTAGGGTTCGGGCTAGGGTTAGGGTTAAGGGACGGGGACGGTTTAGGGTCCAGGGGAGGGTACGACAACGCTTTAGGGGGAGCGTACGTGTGAGGGCGTGGGTCAGTGTTAGCGTACGGGTTAGGATTAGGGGACGGGTGAGGGTCAGGCTTCGGGGAAGGGTTAGGGTTAGGGTTCGGGCTAGGGTTAGGGTTAGGGGACGGGGATGGTTTAGGGTTCAGGGGAGGGTACGACAACGCTTTAGGGGGAGCGTACGTGTGAGGGCGTGGTTTAGTGTTAGCGTATGGGTTAGGATTAGGGGACGGGTGAGGGTCAGGCTTCGGGGAAGGGTTAGGGTTACGGTTCGGGCTAGGGTTAGGGTTAGGGGACGGGGACGGTTTAGGGTCCAGGGGAGGGTACGACAACGCTTTAGGGGGAGCGTACGTGTGAGGGCACGGGTTAGTGTTAGCGTACGGGTTAGGATTAGGGGACGGGTGAGGGTCAGGCTTTGGGGAAGGGTTAGGGTTAGGGTTCGGGCTAGGGTTAGGGTTAGGGGACGGGGACGGTTTAGGGTCCAGGGGAGGGTACGACAACGCTTTAGGGGGAGCGTACGTGTGAGGGCGTGGGTTAGTGTTAGCGTACGGGTTAGGATTAGGGGACGGGTGAGGGTCAGGCTTCGGGGAAGGGTTAGGGTTAGGGTTCGGGCTAGGGTTAGGGTTAGGGGACGGGGACGGTTTAGGGTCCAGGGGAGGGTACGACAACGCTTTAGGGGGAGCGTACGTGTGAGGGCGCGGGTTAGTGTTATCGTACGGGTTAGGATTAGGGGACGGGTGAGGGTCAGGCTTCGGGGAAGGGTTAGGGTTAGGGTTCGGGCTAGGGTTAGGGTTAGGGGACGGGGACGGTTTAGGGTCCAGGGGAGGGTACGACAACGCTTTAGGGGGAGCGTACGTGTGAGGGCGCGGGTTAGTGTTAGCGTACCGGTTAGGATTAGGGGACGGGTGAGGTTCAGGCTTCGGGGAAGGGTTAGGGTTAGGGTTCGGGCTAGGGTTAGGGTTAGGGGACGGGGACGGTTTAGGGTCCAGGGGAGGGTACGACAACGCTTTAGGGGGAGCGTACGTGTGAGGGCGCGGGTTAGTGTTAGCGTACGGGTTAGGATTAGGGGACGGGTGAGGGTCAGGCTTCGGGGAAGGGTTAGGGTTAGGGTTCGGGCTAGGGTTAGGGTTAGGGGACGGGGACGGTTTAGGGTCCAGGGGAGGGTACGACAACGTTTTAGGGGGAGCGTACGTGTGAGGGCGCGGGTTAGTGTTAGCGTACGGGTTAGGATTAGGGGACGGGTGAGGGTCAGGCTTCGGGGAAGGGTTAGGGTTAGGGTTCGGGCTAGGGTTAGGGTTAGGGGACGGGGACGGTTTAGGGTCCAGGGGAGGGTACGACAACGCTTTAGGGGGAGCGTACGTGTGAGGGCACGGGTTAGTGTTAGCGTACGGGTTAGGATTAGGGGACGGGTGAGGGTCAGGCTTCGGGGAAGGGTTAGGGTTAGGGTTCGGGCTAGGGTTAGGGTTAGGGTACGGGGACGGTTTAGGGTCCAGGGGAGGGTACGACAACGCTTTAGGGGGAGCGTACGTGTGAGGGCACGGGTTAGTGTTAGCGTACCGGTTAGGATTAGGGGACGGGTGAGGTTCAGGCTTCGGGGAAGGGTTAGGGTTAGGGTTCGGGCTAGGGTTAGGGTTAGGGGACGGGGACGGTTTAGGGTCCAGGGGAGGGTACGACAACGCTTTAGGGGGAGCGTACGTGTGAGGGCGTGGGTTAGTGTTAGCGTACGGGTTAGGATTAGGGGACGGGTGAGGGTCAGGCTTCGGGGAAGGGTTAGGGTTAGGGTTCGGGCTAGGGTTAGGGTTAGGGGACGGGGACGGTTTAGGGTCCAGGGGAGGGTACGACAACGTTTTAGGGGGAGCGTACGTGTGAGGGCGCGGGTTAGTGTTAGCGTACGGGTTAGGATTAGGGGACGGGTGAGGGTCAGGCTTCGGGGAAGGGTTAGGGTTAGGGTTCGGGCTAGGGTTAGGGTTAGGGGACGGGGACGGTTTAGGGTCCAGGGGAGGGTACGACAACGCTTTAGGGGGAGCGTACGTGTCAGGGCGCGGGTTAGTGTTAGCGTACGCGTTAGGAATAGGGGACGGGTGAGGGTCAGGCTTCGGGAAAGGGTTAGGGTTAGTGTTCGGGCTAGGGTTAGGGTTAGGGGACGGGGATGGTTTAGGGTTCAGGGGAGGGTACGACAACGCTTTAGGGGGAGCGTACGTGTGAGGGCGTGGTTTAGTGTTAGCGTATGGGTTAGGATTAGGGGACGGGTGAGGGTCAGGCTTCGGGGAAGGGTTAGGGTTAGGGTTCGGGCTAGGGTTAGGGTTAGGGGACGGGGACGGTTTAGGGTCCAGGGGAGGGTACGACAACGCTTTAGGGGGAGCGTACGTGTGAGGGCACGGGTTAGTGTTAGCGTACGGGTTAGGATTAGGGGACGGGTGAGGGTCAGGCTTCGGGGAAGGGTTACGGTTAGGGTTCGGGCTAGGGTTAGGGTTAGGGGACGGGGACGGTTTAGGGTCCAGGGGAGGGTACGACAACGCTTTAGGGGGAGCGTACGTGTGAGGGCGTGGGTTAGTGTTAGCGTACGGGTTAGGATTAGGGGACGGGTGAGGGTCAGGCTTCGGGGAAGGGTTAGGGTTAGGGTTCGGGCTAGGGTTAGGGTTAGGGGACGGGGACGGTTTAGGGTCCAGGGGAGGGTACGACAACGCTTTAGGGGGAGCGTACGTGTGAGGGCGCGGGTTAGTGTTATCGTACGGGTTAGGATTAGGGGACGGGTGAGGGTCAGGCTTCGGGGAAGGGTTAGGGTTAGGGTTCGGGCTAGGGTTAGGGTTAGGGGACGGGGACGGTTTAGGGTCCAGGGGAGGGTACGACAACGCTTTAGGGGGAGCGTACGTGTGAGGGCGCGGGTTAGTGTTAGCGTACCGGTTAGGATTAGGGGACGGGTGAGGTTCAGGCTTCGGGGAAGGGTTAGGGTTAGGGTTCGGGCTAGGGTTAGGGTTAGGGGACGGGGACGGTTTAGGGTCCAGGGGAGGGTACGACAACGCTTTAGGGGGAGCATACGTGTGAGGGCGCGGGTTAGTGTTAGCGTACGGGTTAGGATTAGGGGACGGGTGAGGGTCAGGCTTCGGGGAAGGGTTAGGGTTAGGGTTCGGGCTAGGGTTAGGGTTAGGGGACGGGGACGGTTTAGGGTCCAGGGGAGGGTACGACAACGTTTTAGGGGGAGCGTACGTGTGAGGGCGCGGGTTAGTGTTAGCGTACGGGTTAGGATTAGGGGACGGGTGAGGGTCAGGCTTCGGGGAAGGGTTAGGGTTAGGGTTCGGGCTAGGGTTAGGGTTAGGGGACGGGGACGGTTTAGGGTCCAGGGGAGGGTACGACAACGCTTTAGGGGGAGCGTACGTGTGAGGGCACGGGTTAGTGTTAGCGTACGGGTTAGGATTAGGGGACGGGTGAGGGTCAGGCTTCGGGGAAGGGTTAGGGTTAGGGTTCGGGCTAGGGTTAGGGTTAGGGGACGGGGACGGTTTAGGGTCCAGGGGAGGGTACGACAACGCTTTAGGGGGAGCGTACGTGTGAGGGCGCGGGTTAGTGTTATCGTACGGGTTAGGATTAGGGGACGGGTGAGGGTCAGGCTTCGGGGAAGGGTTAGGGTTAGGGTTCGGGCTAGGGTTAGGGTTAGGGGACGGGGACGGTTTAGGGTCCAGGGGAGGGTACGACAACGCTTTAGGGGGAGCGTACGTGTGAGGGCGCGGGTTAGTGTTAGCGTACGGGTTAGGATTAGGGGACGGGTGAGGGTCAGGCTTCGGGGAAGGCTTATGGTTAGGGTTCGGGCTAGGGTTAGGGTTAGGGGACGGGGACGGTTTAGGGTCCAGGGGAGGGTACGACAACGCTTTAGGGGGAGCGTACGTGTGAGGGCGCGGGTTAGTGTTAGCGTACGGGTTAGGATTAGGGGACGGCTGAGGGTCAGGCTTCGGGGAAGGGTTAGGGTTCGGTTTCGGGCTAGGGTTAGGGTTAGGGGACGGGGACGGTTTAGGGTCCAGGGGAGGGTACGACAACGCTTTAGGGGGAGCGTACGTGTGAGGGCGCGGGTTAGTGTTAGCGTACGGGTGAGGATGAGGGGACGGGTGAGGGTCAGGCTTCGGGGAAGGGTTAGGGTTACGGTTCGGGCTAGGGTTAGGGTTAGGGGACAGGGACGGCTTAGGGTCCAGGGGAGGGTACGACAACGCTTTAGGGGGAGCGTACGTGTGAGGGCACGGGTTAGTGTTAGCGTACGGGTTAGGATTAGGGGACGGGTGAGGCTCAGGCTTCGGGGAGGGGGTAGGGTTAGGGTTCGGGCTAGGGTTAGGGTTAGGGGACGGGGACGGTTTAGGGTCCAGGGGAGGGTACGACAACGCTTTAGTGGGAGCGTACGTGTGAGGGCGGGGGTTAGTGTTAGCGTACGGGTGAGGAATAGGGGACGGGTGAGGGTCAGGCTTCGGGGAAGCGTTAGGGTTAGGGTTCGGGCTAGGGTTAGGGTTAGCCGATGGGGACGGTTTAGGGTCCAGGGGAGGGTATGACAACACTTTAGGGGGAGCGTACGTGTGAGGGCGTGGGTTAGTGTTAGCGTACGGGTTAGGATTAGTGGACGGGTGAGAGTCAGGCTTCGGGGAAGCGTTAGGGTTAGGGTTCGGGCTAGGGTTAGGGTTAGGGGACCGGGATGGTTTAGGGTCCAGGGGAGGGTACGACAATGCTTTAGGGGGAGCGTACACCTGAGGGCGCGGGTTAGTGTTAGCGTACGGGTTAGGATTAGGGGTCGGGTGAGGGTCAGGCTTCGGGGAAAGTTTAGGGGTAGGGTTCCGGCTAGGGTTAGGGTTAGGGGACGGGTACGGTTTAGGGTCCAGGTGAGGGTACGATAATGCTTTAGGGGGAGCGTACGTGTGAGGGCGCGGGTTAGTGTTAGCGTACGGGTTAGGATTAGGGGACGGGTGAGGGTCAGGCTTCGGGGAAGGGTTAGGGTTAGGGTTCGGGCTAGGGTTAGGGTTAGGGGACGGGGACGGTTTAGGGTCCAGGGGAGGGTATGAGAACGCTTTAGGGGGAGCGTACGTGTGAGGGCGCAGTTTAGTGTTAGCGTACAGGTGAGGAATAGGGGACGGGTGAGGGTCAGGCTTCGGGGAAGGGTTAGGGTTAGGGTTCGGGCTACGGTTAGGGTTAATGGACGGGGACGGCTTATGGTCCAGGGGAGGGTACGATAATGTTTTAGGGGGAGCGTACGTGTCAGGGCGCGGGTTAGTGTTAGCGTACGGGTTAGGATTAGGGGACGGGTGAGGGTCCGGCTTCGGGGAAGTGTTAGGGTTAGGGTTCGGGCTAGGGTTAGGGTTAGGGGACGGGGACGGTTTAGGGTCCAGGGGAGGGTACGACAACGCTTTAGGGGGAGCGTACATGTGAGGGCGTGGGTTAGTGTTAGCGTACGGGTTAGGATTAGGGGACGGGTGAGGGTCAGGCTTCGGGGAAGGGTTAGGGTTAGGGTTCGGGCTAGGGTTAGGGTTAGGGAACGGGGACGGTTTAGGGTCCAGGGGAGGGTATGAGAACGCTTTAGGGGGAGCGTACGTGTGAGGGCGCGGGTTAGTGTTAGCGTACGGGTTAGGATTAGGGGACAGGTGAGGGTTAGGGTTCGGGGAAGGGTTAAGGTTAGGGTTCGGGCTAGGGTTAGGGTTAGGGGACGGGGACGGTTTCGGGTCAAGAGGAGGGTACGACAACGCATTAGGGGGAGCGTACGTGTGAGGGCGCGGGTTAGTGTTAGCGTACGGGTTAGGATTAGGGGACGGGTTAGGGTCAGGCTTCGGGGAAGGGTTAGGGTTAGGGTTCGGGCTAGGGTTAGGGTTAGGGGACGGGGACGGTTTAGGGTCCAGGGGAGGGTAGGACAACGCTTTAGGGGGAGCGTACGTTTGAGGGCGCGGGTTAGTGTTAGCGTACGGGTTAGGATTAGGGGACGGGTGAGGGTCAGGCTTCGGGGAAGTGTTAGGGTTACGGTTCGGGCTAGGGTTAGGGTTAGGGGACGGGGACGGTTTAGGGTCCAGGGGAGGGTACGACAACACTTTAGGGGGAGCGTACGTGTGAGGGCACGGGTTAGTGTCAGCGTACGGGTTAGGATTAGGGGACGGGTGAGGGTCAGGCTTCGGGGAAGGTTTAGGGTTAGGGTTCGTGCTAGGGTTACGGTTAGGGGACGGGGACGGTTTAGCGTCCAGGGGAGGGTACGACAACGCTTTAGGGGGAGCGTACGTGTGAGGGCGCGGGTTAGTGTTACCGTACGGGTTAGGATTAGGGGACGGGTGAGGGTCAGGCTTCGGGGAAGGGTTAGGGTTAGGGTTCGGGCTAGGGTTAGGTTCAGGGGATGGGGACGGTTTAGGGTCCAGGGGAGGGTACGACAATGCTTTAGGGGGAGCGTACGTGTGAGGGCGTGGATTAGTGTTAGCGTACGGGTGAGGATGAGGGGACGGGTGAGGGTCAGGCTTCGGGGAAGGGTTAGGGTTAGGGTTCGGGCTAGGGTTAGGGTTAGGGGACGGGGACGGTTTAGGGTCCAGGGGAGGGTATGACAACGCTTTAGGGGGAGCGTACGTGTGAGGGTGCGGGTTAGTGTTAGCGTACGGGTTAGGATTAGGGGACGGGTGAGGGTCAGTCTTCGGGGAAGGGTTAGGGTTAGGGTTCGTGCTAGGGTTAGGGTTAGGGGACGGGGACGGTTTAGGGTCCAGAGGAGGGTACGACAACGCTTTAGGGGGAGCGTACGTGTGAGGGCGCGGGTTAGTGTTAGCGTACGGGTTAGGATTAGGGGACGGGTGAGGGTCAGGTTTCGGGGAAGGGTTAGGGTTATGGTTCGGGCTAGGGTTAGGGTTACGGGATGAGGACGGCTTAGGGTCCAGGGGAGGGTACGACAACGCTTTAGGGGGAGCGTACGTGTGAGGGGGCGGGTTAGTGTTAGCGTACGCTTTAGGATTAGGGGACGGGTGAGGCTCAGGCTTCGGGGAAGGCTTAGGGTTAGGGTTCGGGCTAGGGTTAGGTTTAGGGGACGGGGACGGTTTAGGGTCCAGGGGAGGGTACGACAACGCTTTAGGGGGAGCGTACGTGTGAGGGCGCGGGTTAGTGTTAGCGTACGGGTTAGGATTAGGGGACGGGTGAGGGTCAGGCTTCGGGGAAGGCTTATGGTTAGGGTTCGGGCTAGGGTTAGGGTTAGGGGACGGGGACGGTTTAGGGTCCAGGGGAGGGTACGACAACGCTTTAGGGGGAGCGTACGTGTGAGGGCGCGGGTTAGTGTTAGCGTACGGGTTAGGATTAGGGGACGGGTGAGGGTCAGGCTTCGGGGAAGGGTTAGGGTTAGGTTTCGGGCTAGGGTTAGGGTTAGGGGACGGGGACGGTTTAGGGTCCAGGGGAGGGTACGACAACGCTTTAGGGGGAGCGTACGTGTGAGGGCGCGGGTTAGTGTTAGCGTACGGGTTAGGATTAGGGGACGGGTGAGGGTCAGGCTTCGGGGAAGTGTTAGGGTTACGGTTCGGGCTAGGGTTAGGGTTAGGGGACGGGGACGGTTTAGGGTCCAGGGGAGGGTACGACAACGCTTTAGGGGGAGCGTACGTGTGAGGGCCCGGGTTAGTGTTAGCGTACGGGTTAGGATTAGGGGACGGGTGAGGGTCAGGCTTCGTGGAAGGGTTAGGGTTAGGGTTCGGGCTAGGGTTAGGGTTAGGGGACGGGGACAGTTTAGGGTCAAGGGGAGGGTACGACAATGCTTTAGGCGGAGCGTACGTGTGAGGAAGCGGGTTAGTGTTAGCGTACGGGTGAGGATGAGGGGACGGGTGAGGGTCAGGCTTCGGGGAAGGGTTAGGGTTAGGGTTCGGGCTAGGGTTAGGGTTAGGGGACGGGGACGGTTTAGGGTCCAGGGGAGGGTACGACAACGCTTTAGGTGGAGCGTACGTGTGAGGGTGCGGGTTAGTGTTAGCGTACGGGTTAGGATTAGGGGACGGGTGAGGGTCAGGCTTCGGGGAAGGGTTAGGGTTAGGGTTCGTGCTAGGGTTAGGGTTAGGGGACGGGGACGGTTTAGGGTCCAGGTGAGGGTACGACAACGCTTTAGGGGGAGCGTACGTGTGAGGGCGCAGGTTAGTGTTAGCGTACGGGTTAGGATTAGGGGACGGGTGAGGGTCAGGTTTCGGGGAAGGGTTAGGGTTAGGGTTCGGGTTAGGGTTAGGGTTACGGGATGGGGACGGCTTAGGGTCCAGAGGAGGGTACGACAACGCTTTAGGGGGAGCGTACGTGTGAGGGCGCGGGTTAGTGTTAGCGTACGCGTTAGGATTAGGGGACGGGTGAGGCTCAGGCTTCGGGGAAGGCTTAGGGTTAGGGTTCGGGCTAGGGTTAGGGTTAGGGGACGGGGACGGTTTAGGGTCCAGGGGAGGGTACGACAACGCTTTAGGGGGAGCGTACGTGTGAGGGCGCGGGTTAGTGTTAGCGTACGGGTTAGGATTAGGGGACGGGTGAGGGTTAGGCTTCGGGGAAGCCTTAGGGTTAGGGTTCGGGCTAGGGTTAGGGTTAGGGGACGGGGACGGTTTAGGGTCCAGGGGAGGGTACGACAACGCTTTAGGGGGAGTGTACGTGTGAGGGCGCGGGTTAGTGTTAGTGTACGGGTTAGGATTAGGGGATGGGTGAGGGTCAGGCTTCGGGGAAGGGTTAGGGTTAGGGTTAGGGCTAGGGTTAGGGTTAGGGGACGGTGACGGTGTAGGGTCCAGGGGAGGGTACGACAACGCTTTAGGGGGAGCGTACGTGTGAGAGCGTGGGTTAGTGTTAGCGTACGGGTTAGGATTAGGGGACGGGTGAGGGTCAGGCTTCGGGGAAGGTTTAGGGTTAGGGTTCGGGCTAGGGTTAGGGTTAGGGGACGGGGACGGTTTAGGGTCCAGGGGAGGGTACGACAACGCTTTAGGGGGAGCGTACGTGTGAGGGCGCGGGTTAGTGTTAGCGTACGGGTTAGGATTAGGGGACGGGTGAGGGTCAGGCTTCGGGGAAGGGTTAGGGTTAGGGTTCGGGCTAGGATTAGGGTTAGGGGACGGGGACGGCTTAGGGTCCAGTGGAGGGTACGACAACGCTTTAGGGGGAGCGTAAGTGTGAGGGCGCGGGTTAGTGTTAGCGTATGGGTTAGGATTAGGGGATGGGTGAGGGTCAGGCTTCGGGGAAGGCTTAGGGTTAGGATTCGGGCTAGGGTTAGGGTTAGGGGACGGGGACGGTTTAGGGTCCAGGGGAGGGTACGACAACGCTTTAGGGGGAGCGTACGTGTGAGGGCGCGGGTTAGTGTTAGCGTACGGGTTAGGATAAGGGGACGGGTGAGGGTCAGGCTTCGGGGAAGGGTTAGGGTTAGGGTTCAGGCTAGGGTTAGGGTTAGGGGACGGGGACGGTTTAGGGTCCAGGGGAGGGTACGACAACGCTTTAGGGGGAGCGTACGAGTGAGGGCGCGGGTTAGTGTTAGCGTACGGGTTAGGATTAGGGGACGGGTGAGGGTCAGGCTTCGGGGAAGGTTTAGGGTTAGGGTTCGGGCTGGGGTTAAGGTTAGGGGCCGGGGACGGTTTAGGGTCCAGGGGAGGGTACGACAACGCTTTAGGGGGAGCGTACGTGTGAGGGCGCGGGTTAGTGTTAGCGTACGGGTTAGGATTAGGGGACGGGTGAGGGTCAGGCTTCGGGGAAGGGTTAGGGTTAGGGTTCGGGCTAGGGTTAGGGTTAGGGGACGGGGACGGCTTCGGGTCCAGGGGAGGGTACGACAACACTTTAGAGGGAGCGTAGGTGTGAGGGCGTGGGTTAGTGTTAGCGTACGGGTTAGGATTAGGGGACGGGTGAGGGTCAGGCTTCGGGAAAGGCTTAGGGTTATGGTTCGGGCTAGGGTTAGGGTTAGGGGACGGGGACGGTTTAGGGTCCAGGGGAGGGTACGACAACGCTTTAGGGGGAGCGTACGTGTGAGGGCGCTGGTTAGGGTTAGCGTACGGTTTAGGATTAGGGGACTGGTGAGAGTCAGGCTTCGGGGAAGCGTTAGGGTTAGGGTTCGGGCTAGGGTTAGGGTTAGGGGACGGGGAAGGTTTAGGGTCCAGGGGAGGGTACGACAACGCTTTAGGGGGAGCGTACGTGTGAGGGCGCAGGTCAGTGTTAGCGTACGGGTTAGGATTAGGGGACGGGTGAGGGTCAGGCTTCGGGGAAGGGTTAGGGTTAGGGTTCGGGCTAGGGTTAGGTTTAGGGGACGGGGACGGTTTAGGGTCCAGGGGAGGGTACGACAACACTTTAGGGGAAGTGTACGTGTCAGGGCGCGGGTTAGTGTTAGCGTACGGGTTAGGATTAGGGGACGGGTGAGGGTCAGGCTTCGGGGAAGTGTTAGGGTTAGGGTTCAGGCTAGGGTTAGGGTTAGGGGACGGGGACGGTTTAGGGTCCAGGGGAGGGTACGACAACGTTTTAGGGGGAGCGTACGTGTGAGGGCGCGGGTTAGTGTTAGCGTACGGGTTAGGATTAGGGGACGGGTGAGGGTCAGGCTTCGGGGAAGGGTTAGGGTTAGGGTTCGGGCTAGGGTTAGGGTTAGGGGACGGGGACGGTTTAGGGTCCAGGGGAGGGTACGACAACGCTTTAGGGGGAGCGTACGTGTGAGGGCATGGGTTAGTGTTAGCGTACGGGTTAGGATTAGGGGACGGGTGAGGGTCAGGCTTCGGGGAAGGGTTAGGGTTAGGGTTAGGGGACGGGGACGGTTTAGGGTCCAGGGGAGGGTACGAAAACGCTTTAGGGGGAGCGTACGTGTGAGGGTGCGGGTTAGTGTTAGCGTACGGGTTAGGATTAGGGGACGGGTGAGGTTCAGGCTTCGGGGAAGGGTTAGGGTTAGGGTTCGGGCTAGGGTTAGGGTTAGGGGACGGGGACGGCTTATGGTCCAGGGGAGGGTACGATAATGCTTTAGGGGGAGCGTACGTGTCAGGGCGCTGGTTAGTGTTAGCGTACGCGTTAGGATTAGGGGACGGGTGAGGGTCAGGCTTCGGGGAAGGGTTAGGGTTAGGTTTCGGGCTAGGGTTAGGGTTAGGGGACGGGGACGGCTTAGGGTCCAGGGGAGGGTACGACAACGCTTTAGGGGGAGCGTACGTGTGAGGGCACGGGTTAGTGTTAGCATACGGGTTAGGATTAGGGGACGGGTGAGGGTCAGGCTTCGGGGAAGGTTTAGGGTTAGGGTTCGGGCTAGGGTTAGGGTTAGGGGACGGGGACGGCTTAGGGTCCAGGGGAGGGTACGACAACGCTTCAGGGGGAGCGTACGTTTGAGGGCGCGGGTTAGTGTTAGCGTACGGGTTAGGATTAGGGGACGGGTGAGGGTCAGGCTTCGGAGAAGGGTTAGGGTTAGGGTTCGGGCTAGGGTTAGGGTTAGGGGACGGGGACGGCTTAGGGTCCAGGGGAGGGTACGACAACGCTTTAGGGGGAGCGTACGTGTGAGGGCGCGGGTTAGTGTTAGCGTACGGGTTAGGATTAGGGGATGGGTGAGGGTCAGGCTTCGGGGAAGGCTTAGGGTTAGGGTTCGGGCTAGGGTTAGGGTTAGGGGACGGGGACGGTTTAGGGTCCAGGGGAGGGTACGACAACGCTTTAGGGAGAGCGTACGTGTGAGGGCGCGGGTTAGTGTTAGCGTACGGGTTAGGATTAGGGGACGGGTGAGGGTCAGGCTTCGGGGAAGCGTTAGGGTTAGGGTTCAGGCTAGGGTTAGGGTTAGGGGACGGGGACGGTTTAGGGTCCAGGGGAGGGTACGACAACGCTTTAGGGGGAGCGTACGAGTGAGGGCGCGGGTTAGTGTTAGCGTACGGGTTAGGATTAGGGGACGGGTGAGGGTCAGGCTTCGGGGAAGGCTTAGGGTTAGGGTTCGGGCTAGGGTTAGGGTTAGGGGACGGGGACGGTTTAGGGTCCAGGGGAGGGTACGACAACGCTTTAGGGGGAGCGTACGTGTGAGGGCGCTGGTTAGGGTTAGCGTACGGGTTAGGATTTGGGGACGGGTGAGGGTCAGGCTTCGGGGAAGCGTTAGGGTTAGGGTTCGGGCTAGGGTTAGGGTTAGGGGACGGGGACGGTTTAGGGTCCAGGGGAGGGTACGACAACGATTTAGCGGGAGCGTATGTGTGAGGGCGCGGGTCAGTGTTAGCGTACGGGTTAGGATTAGGGGACGTGTGAGGGTCAGGCTTCGGGGAAGGGTTAGGGTTAGGGTTCGGGCTAGGGTTAGGTTTAGGGGACGGGGACGGTTTAGGGTCCAGGGGAGGGTACGACAACGCTTTAGGGGAAGTGTACGTGTGAGGGCGCGGGTTAGTGTTAGCGTACGGGTTAGGATTAGGGGACGGGTGAGGGTCAGGCTTCGGGGAAGGGTTAGGGTTAGGGTTCGGGCTAGGGTTAGGGTTAGGGGACGGGGACGGTTTAGGGTCCAGGGGAGGGTACGACAACGCTTTAGGGTGAGCGTACGTGTGAGGGCGCGGGTTAGTGTTAGCGTACGGGTTAGGATAAGGGGACGGGTGAGGGTCAGGCTTCGGGGAAGGGTTAGGGTTAGGGTTCAGGCTAGGGTTAGGGTTAGGGGACGGGGACGGTTTAGGGTCCAGGGGAGGGTACGACAACGCTTTAGGGGGAGCGTACGAGTGAGGGCGCGGGTTAGTGTTAGCGTACGGGTTAGGATTAGGGGACGGGTGAGGGTCAGGCTTCGGGGAAGGTTTAGGGTTAGGGTTCGGGCTGGGGTTAAGGTTAGGGGCCGGGGACGGTTTAGGGTCCAGGGGAGGGTACGACAACGCTTCAGGGGGAGCGTACGTGTGAGGGCGCGGGTTAGTGTTAGCGTACGGGTTAGGATTAGGGGACGGGTGAGGGTCAGGCTTCGGGGAAGGGTTAGGGTTAGGGTTCGGGCTAGGGTTAGGGTTAGGGGACGGGGACGGCTTCGGGTCCAGGGGAGGGTACGACAACGCTTTAGAGGGAGCGTAGGTGTGAGGGCGTGGGTTAGTGTTAGCGTACGGGTTAGGATTAGGGGACGGGTGAGGGTCAGGCTTCGGGGAAGGCTTAGGGTTATGGTTCGGGCTAGGGTTAGGGTTAGGGGACGGGGGCGGTTTAGGGTCCAGGGGAGGGTACGACAACGCTTTAGGGGGAGCGTACGTGTGAGGGCGCTGGTTAGGGTTAGCGTACGGTTTAGGATTAGGGGACTGGTGAGAGTCAGGCTTCGGGGAAGCGTTAGGGTTAGGGTTCGGGCTAGGGTTAGGGTTAGGGGACGGGGAAGGTTTAGGGTCCAGGGGAGGGTACGACAACGCTTTAGGGGGAGCGTACGTGTGAGGGCGCAGGTCAGTGTTAGCGTACGGGTTAGGATTAGGGGACGGGTGAGGGTCAGGCTTCGGGGAAGGGTTAGGGTTAGGGTTCGGGCTAGGGTTAGGTTTAGGGGACGGGGACGGTTTAGGGTCCAGGGGAGGGTACGACAACGCTTTAGGGGAAGTGTACGTGTCAGGGCGCGGGTTAGTGTTAGCGTACGGGTTAGGATTAGGGGACGGGTGAGGGTCAGGCTTCGGGGAAGTGTTAGGGTTAGGGTTCGGGCTAGGGTTAGGGTTAGGGGACGGGGACGGTTTAGGGTCCAGGGGAGGGTACGACAACGTTTTAGGGGGAGTGTACGTGTGAGGGCGCGGGTTAGTGTTAGCGTACGGGTTAGGATTAGGGGACGGGTGAGGGTCAGGCTTCGGGGAAGGGTTAGGGTTAGGGTTCGGGCTAGGGTTAGGGTTAGGGGACGGGGACGGTTTAGGGTCCAGGGGAGGGTACGACAACGCTTTAGGGGGAGCGTACGTGTGAGGGCATGGGTTAGTGTTAGCGTACGGGTTAGGATTAGGGGACGGGTGAGGGTCAGGCTTCGGGGAAGGGTTAGGGTTAGGGTTAGGGGACGGGGACGGTTTAGGGTCCAGGGGAGGGTACGAAAACGCTTTAGGGGGAGCGTACGTGTGAGGGTGCGGGTTAGTGTTAGCGTACGGGTTAGGATTAGGGGACGGGTGAGGTTCAGGCTTCGGGGAAGGGTTAGGGTTAGGGTTCGGGCTAGGGTTAGGGTTAGGGGACGGGGACGGCTTATGGTCCAGGGGAGGGTACGATAATGCTTTAGGGGGAGCGTACGTGTCAGGGCGCTGGTTAGTGTTAGCGTACGCGTTAGGATTAGGGGACGGGTGAGGGTCAGGCTTCGGGGAAGGGTTAGGGTTAGGTTTCGGGCTAGGGTTAGGGTTAGGGGACGGGGACGGCTTAGGGTCCAGGGGAGGGTACGACAACGCTTTAGGGGGAGCGTACGTGTGAGGGCACGGGTTAGTGTTAGCATACGGGTTAGGATTAGGGGACGGGTGAGGGTCAGGCTTCGGGGAAGGTTTAGGGTTAGGGTTCGGGCTAGGGTTAGGGTTAGGGGACGGGGACGGCTTACGGTCCAGGGGAGGGTACGACAACGCTTTAGGGGGAGCGTACGTGTGAGGGCGCGGGTTAGTGTTAGCGTACGGGTTAGGATTAGGGGACGGGTGAGGGTCAGGCTTCGGAGAAGGGTTAGGGTTAGGGTTCGGGCTAGGGTTAGGGTTAGGGTACGGGGACGGCTTAGGGTCCAGGGGAGGGTACGACAACGCTTTAGGGGGAGCGTACGTGTGAGGGCGCGGGTTAGTGTTAGCGTACGGGTTAGGATTAGGGGATGGGTGAGTGTCAGGCTTCGGGGAAGGCTTAGGGTTAGGGTTCGGGCTAGGGTTAGGGTTAGGGGACGGGGACGGTTTAGGGTCCAGGGGAGGGTACGACAACGCTTTAGGGAGAGCGTACGTGTGAGGGCGCGGGTTAGTGTTAGCGTACGGGTTAGGATTAGGGGACGGGTGAGGGTCAGGCTTCGGGGAAGGGTTAGGGTTAGGGTTCAGGCTAGGGTTAGGGTTAGGGGACGGGGACGGTTTAGGGTCCAGGGGAGGGTACGACAACGCTTTAGGGGGAGCGTACGAGTGAGGGCGCGGATTAGTGTTAGCGTACGGGTTAGGATTAGGGGACGGGTGAGGGTCAGGCTTCGGGGAAGGCTTAGGGTTAGGGTTCGGGCTAGGGTTAGGGTTAGGGGACGGGGACGGTTTAGGGTCCAGGGGAGGGTACGACAACGCTTTAGGGGGAGCGTACGTGTGAGGGCGCTGGTTAGGGTTAGCGTACGGGTTAGGATTAGGGGACGGGTGAGGGTCAGGCTTCGGGGAAGCGTTAGGGTTAGGGTTCGGGCTAGGGTTAGGGTTAGGGGACGGGGACGGTTTAGGGTCCAGGGGAGGGTACGACAACGATTTAGCGGGAGCGTACGTGTGAGGGCGCGGGTCAGTGTTAGCGTACGGGTTAGGATTAGGGGACGGGTGAGGGTCAGGCTTCGGGGAAGGGTTAGGGTTAGGGTTCGAGCTAGGGTTAGGTTTAGGGGACGGGGACGGTTTAGGGTCCAGGGGAGGGTACGACAAAGCTTTAGGGGAAGTGTACGTGTGAGGGCGCGGGTTAGTGTTAGCGTACGGGTTAGGATTAGGGGACGGGTGAGGGTCAGGCTTCGGGGAAGGGTTAGGGTTAGGGTTCGTGCTAGGGTTAGGGTTAGGGGACGGGGACGGTTTAGGGTCCAGGTGAGGGTACGACAACGCTTTAGGGGGAGCGTACGTGTGAGGGCGCAGGTTAGTGTTAGCGTACGGGTTAGGATTATGGGACGGGTGAGGGTCAGGTTTCGGGGAAGGGTTAGGGTTAGGGTTCGGGTTAGGGTTAGGGTTACGGGATGGGGACGGCTTAGGGTCCAGGAGAGGGTACGACAACGCTTTAGGGGGAGCGTACGTGTGAGGGCGCGGGTTAGTGTTAGAATACGCGTTAGGATTAAGGGACGGGTGAGGCTCAGGCTTCGGGGAAGGCTTAGGGTTAGGGTTCGGGCTAGGGTTAGTGTTAGGGGACGGGGACGGTTTAGGGTCCAGGGGAGGGTACGACAACGCTTTAGGGGGAGCGTACGTGTGAGGGCGCGGGTTAGTGTTAGCGTACGGGTTAGGATTAGGGGACGGGTGAGGGTTAGGCTTCGGGGAAGCCTTAGGGTTAGGGTTCGGGCTAGGGTTAGGGTTAGGGGACGGGGACGGTTTAGGGTCCAGGGGAGGGTACGACAACGCTTTAGGGGGAGTGTACGTGTGAGGGCGCGGGTTAGTGTTAGCGTACGGGTTAGGATTAGGGGATGGGTGAGGGTCAGGCTTCGGGGAAGGGTTAGGGTTAGGGTTAGGGCTAGGGTTAGGGTTAGGGGACGGTGACGGTGTAGGGTCCAGGGGAGGGTACGACAACGCTTTAGGGGGAGCGTACGTGTGAGAGCGTGGGTTAGTGTACGGGTTAGGATTAGGGGACGGGTGAGGGTCAGGCTTCGGGGAAGGTTTAGGGTTAGGGTTCGGGCTAGGGTTAGGGTTAGGGGACGGGGACGGTTTAGGGTCCAGGGGAGGGTACGACAACGCTTTAGGGGGAGCGTACGTGTGAGGGCGCGGGTTAGTGTTAGCGTACGGGTTAGGATTAGGGGACGGGTGAGGGTCAGGCTTCGGGGAAGGGTTAGGGTTAGGGTTCGGGCTAGGATTAGGGTTAGGGGACGGGGACGGCTTAGGGTCCAGGGGAGGGTACGACAACGCTTTAGGGGGAGCGTAAGTGTGAGGGCGCGGGTTAGTGTTAGCGTATGGGTTAGGATTAGGGGATGGGTGAGGGTCAGGCTTCGGGGAAGGCTTAGGGTTAGGATTCGGGCTAGGGTTAGGGTTAGGGGACGGGGACGGTTTAGGGTCCAGGGGAGGGTACGACAACGCTTTAGGGGGAGCGTACGTGTGAGGGCGCGGGTTAGTGTTAGCGTACGGGTTAGGATAAGGGGACGGGTGAGGGTCAGGCTTCGGGGAAGGGTTAGGGTTAGGGTTCAGGCTAGGGTTAGGGTTAGGGGACGGGGACGGTTTAGGGTCCAGAGGAGGGTACGACAACGCTTTAGGGGGAGCGTACGAGTGAGGGCGCGGGTTAGTGTTAGCGTACGGGTTAGGATTAGGGGACGGGTGAGGGTCAGGCTTCGGGGAAGGTTTAGGGTTAGGGTTCGGGCTGGGGTTAAGGTTAGGGGCCGGGGACGGTTTAGGGTCCAGGGGAGGGTACGACAACGCTTCAGGGGGAGCGTACGTGTGAGGGCGCGGGTTAGTGTTAGCGTACGGGTTAGGATTAGGGGACGGGTGAGGGTCAGGCTTCGGGGAAGGGTTAGGGTTAGGGTTCGGGCTAGGGTTAGGGTTAGGGGACGGGGACGGCTTCGGGTCCAGGGGAGGGTACGACAACGCTTTAGAGGGAGCGTAGGTGTGAGGGCGTGGGTTAGTGTTAGCGTACGGGTTAGGATTAGGGGACAGGTGAGGGTCAGGCTTCGGGGAAGGCTTAGGGTTATGGTTCGGGCTAGGGTTAGGGTTAGGGGACGGGGACGGTTTAGGGTCCAGGGGAGGGTACGACAACGCTTTAGGGGGAGCGTACGTGTGAGGGCGCTGGTAAGGGTTAGCGTACGG
Source organism: Grampus griseus (assembly GCF_964374135.1). NCBI lineage: Eukaryota > Metazoa > Chordata > Mammalia > Artiodactyla > Delphinidae > Grampus > Grampus griseus. Next base: position 163,165 of record NW_028133104.1, on the reverse strand, counting down.
TTTAGGATTAGGGGACTGGTGAGAGTCAGGCTTCGGGGAAGCGTTAGGGTTAGGGTTCGGGCTAGGGTTAGGGTTAGGGGACGGGGAAGGTTTAGGGTCCAGGGGAGGGTACGACAACGCTTTAGGGGGAGCGTACGTGTGAGGGCGCAGGTCAGTGTTAGCGTACGGGTTAGGATTAGGGGACGGGTGAGGGTCAGGCTTCGGGGAAGGGTTAGGGTTAGGGTTCGGGCTAGGGTTAGGTTTAGGGGACGGGGACGGTTTAGGGTCCAGGGGAGGGTACGACAACGCTTTAGGGGAAGTGTACGTGTCAGGGCGTGGGTTAGTGTTAGCGTACGGGTTAGGATTAGGGGACGGGTGAGGGTCAGGCTTCGGGGAAGTGTTAGGGTTAGGGTTCGGGCTAGGGTTAGGGTTAGGGGACGGGGACGGTTTAGGGTCCAGGGGAGCGTACGACAACGTTTTAGGGGGAGCGTACGTGTGAGGGCGCGGGTTAGTGTTAGCGTACGGGTTAGGATTAGGGGACGGGTGAGGGTCAGGCTTCGGGGAAGGGTTAGGGTTAGGGTTCGGGCTAGGGTTAGGGTTAGGGGACGGGGACGGTTTAGGGTCCAGGGGAGGGTACGACAACGCTTTAGGGGGAGCGTACGTGTGAGGGCATGGGTTAGTGTTAGCGTACGGGTTAGGATTAGGGGACGGGTGAGGGTCAGGCTTCGGGGAAGGGTTAGGGTTAGGGTTAGGGGACGGGGACGGTTTAGGGTCCAGGGGAGGGTACGAAAACGCTTTAGGGGGAGCGTACGTGTGAGGGTGCGGGTTAGTGTTAGCGTACGGGTTAGGATTAGGGGACGGGTGAGGTTCAGGCTTCGGGGAAGGGTTAGGGTTAGGGTTCGGGCTAGGGTTAGGGTTAGGGGACGGGGACGGCTTATGGTCCAGGGGAGGGTACGATAATGCTTTAGGGGGAGCGTACGTGTCAGGGCGCTGGTTAGTGTTAGCGTACGCGTTAGGATTAGGGGACGGGTGAGGGTCAGGCTTCGGGGAAGGGTTAGGGTTAGGTTTCGGGCTAGGGTTAGGGTTAGGGGACGGGGACAGCTTAGGGTCCAGGGGAGGGTACGACAACGCTTTAGGGGGAGCGTACGTGTGAGGGCACGGGTTAGTGTTAGCATACGGGTTAGGATTAGGGGACGGGTGAGGGTCAGGCTTCGGGGAAGGTTTAGGGTTAGGGTTCGGGCTAGGGTTAGGGTTAGGGGACGGGGACGGCTTAGGGTCCAGGGGAGGGTACGACAACGCTTTAGGGGGAGCGTACGTGTGAGGGCGCGGGTTAGTGTTAGCGTACGGGTTAGGATTAGGGGACGGGTGAGGGTCAGGCTTCGGAGAAGGGTTAGGGTTAGGGTTCGGGCTAGGGTTAGGGTTAGGGGATGGGGACGGCTTAGGGTCCAGGGGAGGGTACGACAACGCTTTAGGGGGAGCGTACGTGTGAGGGCGCGGGTTAGTGTTAGCGTACGGGTTAGGATTAGGGGATGGGTGAGGGTCAGGCTTCGGGGAAGGCTTAGGGTTAGGGTTCGGGCTAGGGTTAGGGTTAGGGGACGGGGACGGTTTAGGGTCCAGGGGAGGGTACGACAACGCTTTAGGGAGAGCGTACGTGTGAGGGCGCGGGTTAGTGTTAGCGTACGGGTTAGGATTAGGGGACGGGTGAGGGTCAGGCTTCGGGGAAGCGTTAGGGTTAGGGTTCAGGCTAGGGTTAGGGTTAGGGGACGGGGACGGTTTAGGGTCCAGGGGAGGGTACGACAACGCTTTAGGGGGAGCGTACGAGTGAGGGCGCGGGTTAGTGTTAGCGTACGGGTTAGGATTAGGGGACGGGTGAGGGTCAGGCTTCGGGGAAGGCTTAGGGTTAGGGTTCGGGCTAGGGTTAGGGTTAGGGGACGGGGACGGTTTAGGGTCCAGGGGAGGGTACGACAACGCTTTAGGGGGAGCGTACGTGTGAGGGCGCTGGTTAGGGTTAGCGTACGGGTTAGGATTAGGGGACGGGTGAGGGTCAGGCTTCGGGGAAGGGTTAGGGTTAGGGTTCGGGCTAGGGTTAGGGTTAGGGGACGGGGACGGTTTAGGGTCCAGGGGAGGGTACGACAACGATTTAGCGGGAGCGTACGTGTGAGGGCGCGGGTCAGTGTTAGCGTACGGGTTAGGATTAGGGGACGGGTGAGGGTCAGGCTTCGGGGAAGGGTTAGGGTTAGGGTTCGGGCTAGGGTTAGGTTTAGGGGACGGGGACGGTTTAGGGTCCAGGGGAGGGTACGACAACGCTTTAGGGGAAGTGTACGTGTGAGGGCGCGGGTTAGTGTTAGCGTACGGGTTAGGATTAGGGGACGGGTGAGGGTCAGGCTTCGGGGAAGGGTTAGGGTTAGGGTTCGGGCTAGGGTTAGGGTTAGGGGACGGGGACGGTTTAGGGTCCAGGGGAGGGTACGACAACGCTTTAGGGGGAGCGTACGTGTGAGGGCGCGGGTTAGTGTTAGCGTACGGGTTAGGATAAGGGGACGGGTGAGGGTCAGGCTTCGGGGAAGGGTTAGGGTTAGGGTTCAGGCTAGGGTTAGGGTTAGGGGACGGGGACGGTTTAGGGTCCAGGGGAGGGTACGACAACGCTTTAGGGGGAGCGTACGAGTGAGGGCGCGGGTTAGTGTTAGCGTACGGGTTAGGATTAGGGGACGGGTGAGGGTCAGGCTTCGGGGAAGGTTTAGGGTTAGGGTTCGGGCTGGGGTTAAGGTTAGGGGCCGGGGAAGGTTTAGGGTCCAGGGGAGGGTACGACAACGCTTCAGGGGGAGCGTACGTGTGAGGGCGCGGGTTAGTGTTAGCGTACGGGTTAGGATTAGGGGACGGGTGAGGGTCAGGCTTCAGGGAAGGGTTAGGGTTAGGGTTCGGGCTAGGGTTAGGGTTAGGGGACGGGGACGGCTTCGGGTCCAGGGGAGGGTACGACAACGCTTTGGAGGGAGCGTAGGTGTGAGGGCGTGGGTTAGTGTTAGCGTACGGGTTAGGATTAGGGGACGGGTGAGGGTCAGGCTTCGGGGAAGGCTTAGGGTTATGGTTCGGGCTAGGGTTAGGGTTAGGGGACGGGGGCGGTTTAGGGTCCAGGGGAGGGTACGACAACGCTTTAGGGGGAGCGTACGTGTGAGGGCGCTGTTTAGGGTTAGCGTACGGTTTAGGATTAGGGGACTGGTGAGAGTCAGGCTTCGGGGAAGCGTTAGTGTTAGGGTTCGGGCTAGGGTTAGGGTTAGGGGACGGGGAAGGTTTAGGGTCCAGGGGAGGGTACGACAACGCTTTAGGGGGAGCGTACGTGTGAGGGCGCAGGTCAGTGTTAGCGTACAGGTTAGGATTAGGGGACGGTTGTGGGTCAGGCTTCGGGGAAGGGTTAGGGTTAGGGTTCGGGCCAGGGTTAGGTTTAGGGGACGGGGACGGTTTAGGGTCCAGGGGAGGGTACGACAACGCTTTAGGGGAAGTGTACGTGTCAGGGCGCGGGTTAGTGTTAGCGTACGGGTTAGGATTAGGGGACGGGTGAGGGTCAGGCTTCGGGGAAGTGTTAGGGTTAGGGTTCGGGCTAGGGTTAGGGTTAGGGGACGGGGACGGTTTAGGGTCCAGGGGAGGGTACGACAACGTTTTAGGGGGAGCGTACGTGTGAGGGCGCGGGTTAGTGTTAGCGTACGGGTTAGGATTAGGGGACGGGTGAGGGTCAGGCTTCGGGGAAGGGTTAGGGTTAGGGTTCGGGCTAGGGTTAGGTTTAGGGGACGGGGACGGTTTAGGGTCCAGGGGAGGGTACGACAACGCTTTAGGGGGAGCGTACGTGTGAGGGCATGGGTTAGTGTTAGCGTACGGGTTAGGATTAGGGGACGGGTGAGGGTCAGGCTTCGGGGAAGGGTTAGGGTTAGGGTTAGGGGACGGGGACGGTTTAGGGTCCAGGGGAGGGTACGAAAACGCTTTAGGGGGAGCATACGTGTGAGGGTGCGGGTTAGTGTTAGCGTACGGGTTAGGATTAGGGGACGGGTGAGGTTCAGGCTTCGGGGAAGGGTTAGGGTTAGGGTTCGGGCTAGGGTTAGGGTTAGGGGACGGGGACGGCTTATGGTCCAGGGGAGGGTACGATAATGCTTTAGGGGGAGCGTACGTGTCAGGGCGCTGGTTAGTGTTAGCGTACGCGTTAGGATTACGGGACGGGTGAGGGTCAGGCTTCGGGGAAGGGTTAGGGTTAGGTTTCGGGCTAGGGTTAGGGTTAGGGGACGGGGACGGCTTAGGGTCCAGGGGAGGGTACGACAACGCTTTAGGGGGAGCGTACGTGTGAGGGCACGGGTTAGTGTTAGCATACGGGTTAGGATTAGGGGACGGGTGAGGGTCAGGCTTCGGGGAAGGTTTAGGGTTAGGGTTCGGGCTAGGGTTAGGGTTAGGGGACGGGGACGGCTTAGGGTCCAGGGGAGGGTACGACAACGCTTTAGGGGGAGCGTACGTGTGAGGGCGCGGGTTAGTGTTAGCGTACGGGTTAGGATTAGGGGACGGGTGAGGGTCAGGCTTCGGAGAAGGGTTAGGGTTAGGGTTCGGGCTAGGGTTAGGGTTAGGGGACGGGGACGGCTTAGGGTCCAGGGGAGGGTACGACAACGCTTTAGGGGGAGCGTACGTGTGAGGGCGCGGGTTAGTGTTAGCGTACGGGTTAGGATTAGGGGATGGGTGAGGGTCAGGCTTCGGGGAAGGCTTAGGGTTAGGGTTCAGGCTAGGGTTAGGGTTAGGGGACGGGGACGGTTTAGGGTCCAGGTGAGGGTACGACAACGCTTTAGGGAGAGCGTACGTGTGAGGGTGCGGGTTAGTGTTAGCGTACGGGTTAGGATTAGGGGACGGGTGAGGGTCAGGCTTCGGGGAAGGGTTAGGGTTAGGGTTCAGGCTAGGGTTAGGGTTAGGGGACGGGGACGGTTTAGGGTCCAGGGGAGGGTACGACAACGCTTTAGGGGGAGCGTACGAGTGAGGGCGCGGGTTAGTGTTAGCGTACGGGTTAGGATTAGGGGACGGGTGAGGGTCAGGCTTCGGGGAAGGCTTAGGGTTAGGGTTCGGGCTAGGGTTAGGGTTAGGGGACGGGGACGGTTTAGGGTCCAGGGGAGGGTACGACAACGCTTTAGGGGGAGCGTACGTGTGAGGGCGCTGGTTAGGGTTAGCGTACGGGTTAGGATTAGGGGACGGGTGAGGGTCAGGCTTCGGGGAAGCGTTAGGGTTAGGGTTCGGGCTAGGGTTAGGGTTAGGGGACGGGGACGGTTTAGGGTCCAGGGGAGGGTACGACAACGATTTAGCGGGAGCGTACGTGTGAGGGCGCGGGTCAGTGTTAGCGTACGGGTTAGGATTAGGGGACGGGTGAGGGTCAGGCTTCGGGGAAGGGTTAGGGTTAGGGTTCGGGCTAGGGTTAGGTTTAGGGGACGGGGACGGTTTAGGGTCCAGGGGAGGGTTCGACAACGCTTTAGGGGAAGTGTACGTGTGAGGGCGCGGGTTAGTGTTAGCGTACGGGTTAGGATTAGGGGACGGGTGAGGGTCAGGCTTCGGGGAAGGGTTAGGGTTAGGGTTCGGGCTAGGGTTAGGGTTAGGGGACGGGGACGGTTTAGGGTCCAGGGGAGGGTACGACAACGCTTTAGGGGGAGCGTACGTGTGAGGGCGCGGGTTAGTGTTAGCGTACGGGTTAGGATAAGGGGACGGGTGAGGGTCAGGCTTCGGGGAAGGGTTAGGGTTAGGGTTCAGGCTAGGGTTAGGGTTAGGGGACGGGGACGGTTTAGGGTCCAGGGGAGGGTACGACAACGCTTTAGGGGGAGCGTACGAGTGAGGGCGCGGGTTAGTGTTAGCGTACGGGTTAGGATTAGGGGACGGGTGAGGGTCAGGCTTCGGGGAAGGTTTAGGGTTAGGGTTCGGGCTGGGGTTAAGGTTAGGGGCCGGGGACGGTTTAGGGTCCAGGGGAGGGTACGACAACGCTTCAGGGGGAGCGTACGTGTGAGGGCGCGGGTTAGTGTTAGCGTACGGGTTAGGATTAGGGGACGGGTGAGGGTCAGGCTTCGGGGAAGGGTTAGGGTTAGGGTTCGGGCTAGGGTTAGGGTTAGGGGACGGGGACGGCTTCGGGTCCAGGGGAGGGTACGACAACGCTTTAGAGGGAGCGTAGGTGTGAGGGCGTGGGTTAGTGTTAGCGTACGCGTTAGGATTAGGGGACGGGTGAGGGTCAGGCTTCGGGGAAGGCTTAGGGTTATGGTTCGGGCTAGGGTTAGGGTTAGGGGACGGGGGCGGTTTAGGGTCCAGGGGAGGGTACGACAACGCTTTAGGGGGAGCGTACGTGTGAGGGCGCTGGTTAGGGTTAGCGTACGGTTTAGGATTAGGGGACTGGTGAGAGTCAGGCTTCGGGGAAGCGTTAGGGTTAGGGTTCGGGCTAGGGTTAGGGTTAGGGGACGGGGAAGGTTTAGGGTCCAGGGGAGGGTACGACAACGCTTTAGGGGGAGCGTACGTGTGAGGGCGCAGGTCAGTGTTAGCGTACGGGTTAGGATTAGGGGACGGGTGAGGGTCAGGCTTCGGGGAAGGGTTAGGGTTAGGGTTCGGGCTAGGGTTAGGTTTAGGGGACGGGGACGGTTTAGGGTCCAGGGGAGGGTACGACAACGCTTTAGGGGAAGTGTACGTGTCAGGGCGCGGGTTAGTGTTAGCGTACGGGTTAGGATTAGGGGACGGGTGAGGGTCAGGCTTCGGGGAAGTGTTAGGGTTAGGGTTCGGGCTAGGGTTAGGGTTAGGGGATGGGGACGGTTTAGGGTCCAGGGGAGGGTACGACAACGTTTTAGGGGGAGCGTACGTGTGAGGGCGCGGGTTAGTGTTAGCGTACGGGTTAGGATTAGGGGACGGGTGAGGGTCAGGCTTCGGGGAAGGGTTAGGGTTAGGGTTCGGGCTAGGGTTAGGGTTAGGGGACGGGGACGGTTTAGGGTCCAGGGGAGGGTACGACAACGCTTTAGGGGGAGCGTACGTGTGAGGGCATGGGTTAGTGTTAGCGTACGGGTTAGGATTAGGGGACGGGTGAGGGTCAGGCTTCGGGGAAGGGTTAGGGTTAGGGTTAGGGGACGGGGACGGTTTAGGGTCCAGGGGAGGGTACGAAAACGCTTTAGGGGGAGCGTACGTGTGAGGGTGCGGGTTAGTGTTAGCGTACGGGTTAGGATTAGGGGACGGGTGAGGTTCAGGCTTCGGGGAAGGGTTAGGGTTAGGGTTCGGGCTAGGGTTAGGGTTAGGGGACGGGGACGGCTTATGGTCCAGGGGAGGGTACGATAATGCTTTAGGGGGAGCGTACGTGTCAGGGCGCTGGTTAGTTGTAGCGTACGCGTTAGGATTAGGGGACGGGTGAGGGTCAGGCTTCGGGGAAGGGTTAGGGTTAGGTTTCGGGCTAGGGTTAGTGTTAGGGGACGGGGACGGCTTAGGGTCCAGGGGAGGGTACGACAACGCTTTAGGGGGAGCGTACGTGTGAGGGCACGGGTTAGTGTTAGCATACGGGTTAGGATTAGGGGACGGGTGAGGGTTAGGCTTCGGGGAAGGTTTAGGGTTAGGGTTCGGGCTAGGGTTAGGGTTAGGGGACGGGGACGGCTTAGGGTCCAGGGGAGGGTACGACAACGCTTTAGGGGGAGCGTACGTGTGAGGGCGCGGGTTAGTGTTAGCGTACGGGTTAGGATTAGGGGACGGGTGAGGGTCAGGCTTCGGAGAAGGGTTAGGGTTAGGGTTCGGGCTAGGGTTAGGGTTAGGGGACGGGGACGGCTTAGGGTCCAGGGGAGGGTACGACAACGCTTTAGGGGGAGCGTACGTGTGAGGGCGCGGGTTAGTGTTAGCGTACGGGTTAGGATTAGGGGATGGGTGAGGGTCAGGCTTCGGGGAAGGCTTAGGGTTAGGGTTCGGGCTAGGGTTAGGGTTAGGGGACGGGGACGGTTTAGGGTCCAGGGGAGGGTACGACAACGCTTTAGGGAGAGCGTACGTGTGAGGGGGCGGGTTAGTGTTAGCGTACGGGTTAGGATTAGGGGACGGGTGAGGGTCAGGCTTCGGGGAAGGGTTAGGGTTAGGGTTCAGGCTAGGGTTAGGGTTAGGGGACGGGGACGGTTTAGGGTCCAGGGGAGGGTACGACAACGCTTTAGGGGGAGCGTACGAGTGAGGGCGCGGGTTAGTGTTAGCGTACGGGTTAGGATTAGGGGACGGGTGAGGGTCAGGCTTCGGGGAAGGCTTAGGGTTAGGGTTCGGGCTAGGGTTAGGGTTAGGGGACGGGGACGGTTTAGGGTCCAGGGGAGGGTACGACAACGCTTTAGGGGGAGCGTACGTGTGAGGGCGCTGGTTAGGGTTAGCGTACGGGTTAGGATTAGGGGACGGGTGAGGGTCAGGCTTCGGGGAAGCGTTAGGGTTAGGGTTCGGGCTAGGGTTAGGGTTAGGGGACGGGGACGGTTTAGGGTCCAGGGGAGGGTACGACAACGATTTAGCGGGAGCGTACGTGTGAGGGCGCGGGTCAGTGTTAGCGTACGGGTTAGGATTAGGGGACGGGTGAGGGTCAGGCTTCGGGGAAGGGTTAGGGTTAGGGTTCGGGCTAGGGTTAGGTTTAGGGGACGGGGACGGTTTAGGGTCCAGGGGAGGGTACGACAACGCTTTAGGGGAAGTGTACGTGTGAGGGCGCGGGTTAGTGTTAGCGTACGGGTTAGGATTATGGGACGGGTGAGGGTCAGGCTTCGGGGAAGGGTTAGGGTTAGGGTTCGGGCTAGTGTTAGGGTTAGGGGACGGGGACGGTTTAGGGTCCAGGGGAGGGTACGACAACGCTTTAGGGGGAGCGTACGTGTGAGGGCGTGGGTTAGTGTTAGCGTACGGGTTAGGATTAGGGGACGGGTGAGGGTCAGGCTTCGGGGAAGGGTTAGGGTTACGGTTCGGGCTAGGGTTAGGGTTAGGGGACGGGGACGGTTTAGGGTCCAGGGGAGGGTACGACAACGCTTTAGGGGGAGCGTACGTGTGAGGGCACGGGTTAGTGTTAGCGTACGGGTTAGGATTAGGGGACGGGTGAGGGTCAGGCTTCGGGGAAGGGTTAGGGTTAGGGTTCGGGCTAGGGTTAGGGTTAGGGGACGGGGACGGTTTAGGGTCCAGGGGAGGGTACGACAACGCTTTAGGGGGAGCGTACGTGTGAGGGCTTGGGTTAGTGTTAGCGTACGGGTTAGGATTAGGGGACGGGTGAGGGTCAGGCTTCGGGGAAGGGTTAGGGTTAGGGTTCGGGCTAGGGTTAGGGTTAGGGGACGGGGACGGTTTAGGGTCCAGGGGAGGGTACGACAACGCTTTAGGGGGAGCGTACGTGTGAGGGCGCGGGTTAGTGTTATCGTACGGGTTACGATTAGGGGACGGGTGAGGGTCAGGCTTCGGGGAAGGGTTAGGGTTAGGGTTCGGGCTAGGGTTAGGGTTAGGGGACGGGGACGGTTTAGGGTCCAGGGGAGGGTACGACAACGCTTTAGGGGGAGCGTACGTGTGAGGGCGCGGGTTAGTGTTAGCGTACGGGTTAGGATTAGGGGACGGGTGAGGTTCAGGCTTCGGGGAAGGGTTAGGGTTAGGGTTCGGGCTAGGGTTAGGGTTAGGGGACGGGGACGGCTTATAGTCCAGAGGAGGGTACGATAATGCTTTAGGGGGAGCGTACGTGTCAGGGCGCGGGTTAGTGTTAGCGTACGCGTTAGGATTAGGGGACGGGTGAGGGTCAGGCTTCGGGGAAGGTTTAGGGTTAGGGTTCGGGCTAGGGTTAGGGTTAGGGGACGGGGACGGCTTAGGGTCCAGGGGAGGGTACGACAACGCTTTAGGGGGAGCGTACGTGTGAGGGCACGGGTTAGTGTTAGCGTACGGGTTAGGATTAGGGGACGGGTGAGGCTCAGGCTTCGGGGAGGGCTTAGGGTTAGGGTTCGGGCTAGGGTTAGGGTTAGGGGACGGGGACGGTTTAGGGTCCAGGGGAGGGTACGACAACGCTTTAGTGGGAGCGTACGTGTGAGGGCGGGGGTTAGTGTTAGCGTACGGGTGAGGAATAGGGGACGGGTGAGGGTCAGGCTTCGGGGAAGGGTTAGGGTTAGGGTTCGGGCAAGGGTTAGGGTTAGGGGACGGGGACGGTTTAGGGTCCAGGGGAAGGTACGACAACGCTTTAAGGCGAGCGTACATGTGAGGGCGCGGGTTAGTGTTAGCGTACGGGTTAGGATTAGGGGACGGGTGATGGTCAGGCTTCGGGGAAGGGTTAGGGTTAGGGTTCGGGCTAGAGTTAGGGTTAGGGGATGGGGACGGTTTAGGGTCCAGGGGAGGGTATGACAACGCTTTAGGGGGAGCGTACGTGTGAGGGCGCGGGTTAGTGTTAGCGTACGGGTTAGGATTAGTGGACGGGTGAGGGTCAGGCTTCGGGGAAGCGTTAGGGTTAGGGTTCGGGCTAGGGTTAGGTTTAGGGGACGGGGATGGTTTAGGGTCCAAGGGAGGGTACGACAATGCTTTAGGGGGAGCGTACACCTGTGGGCGCGGGTTAGTGTTAGCGTACGGGTTAGGATTAGGGGTCGGGTGAGGGTCAGGCTTCGGGGAAAGTTTAGGGGTAGGGTTCCGGCTAGGGTTAGGGTTAGGGGACGGGTACGGTTTAGGGTCCAGGTGAGTGTACGATAATGCTTTAGGGGGAGCGTACGTGTGAGGGCGCCGGTTAGTGTTAGCGTACGGGTTAGGATTAGGGGACGGGTGAGGGTCAGGCTTCGGGGAAGGGTTAGGGTTAGGGTTCGGGCTAGGGTTAGGGTTAGGGGACGGGGACGGTTTAGGGTCCAGGGGAGGGTATGAGAACGCTTTAGGGGGAGCGTACGTGTGAGGGCTCAGTTTAGTGTTAGCGTACAGGTGAGGAATAGGGGACGGGTGAGGGTCAGGCTTCGGGGAAGGGTTAGGGTTAGGGTTCGGGCTACGGTTAGGGTTAGGGGACGGGGACGGCTTATGGTCCAGGGGAGGGTACGATAATGCTTTAGGGGGAGCGAACGTGTCAGGGCGCGGGTTAGTGTTAGCGTACGCGTTAGGATTAGGGGACGCGTGAGGGTCAGGCTTCGGGGAAGGGTTAGGGTTAGGGTTCGGGCTAGGGTTAGGGTTAGGGGACGGGGACGGCTTAGGGTCCAGGGGAGGGTACGACAACGCTTTAGAGGGAGCGTAGGTGTGAGGGCGTGGGTTAGTGTTAGCGTACGGGTTAGGATTAGGGGACGGGTGAGGGTCAGGCTTCGGGGAAGGCTTAGGGTTAGGGTTCGGGCTAGGGTTAGGTTTAGGGGACGGGGACGGTTTAGGGTCCAGGGGAGGGTACGACAACGCTTTAGGGGGAGCGTACGTGTGAGGGCGCTGGTTAGGGTTAGCGTACGGTTTAGGATTAGGGGACTGGTGAGAGTCAGGCTTCGGGGAAGCGTTAGGGTTAGGGTTCGGGCTAGGCTTAAGGTTAGGGGACGGGGACGGTTTAGAGTCCAGGGGAGGGTACGACAACGCTTTAGGGGGAGCGTACGTGTGAGGGCGCGGGTCAGTGTTAGCGTACGGGTTAGGATTAGGGGACGGGTGAGGGTCAGGCTTCGGGGAAGGGTTAGGGTTAGGGTTCGGGCTAGGGTTAGGTTTAGGGGACGGGGACGGTTTAGGGTCCAGGGGAGGGTACGACAACGCTTTAGGGGAAGTGTACGTGTGAGGGCGCGGGTTAGTGTTAGCGTACGGGTTAGGATTAGGGGACGGGTGAGGGTCAGGCTTCGGGGAAGTGTTAGGGTTAGGGTTCGGGCTAGGGTTAGGGTTAGGGGACGGGGACGGTTTAGGGTCCAGGGGAGGGTACGACAACGTTTTAGGGGGAGCGTACGTGTGAGGGCGCGGGTTAGTGTTAGCGTACGAGTTAGGATTAGGGGACGGGTGAGGGTCAGGCTTCGGGGAAGGGTTAGGGTTAGGGTTCGGGCTAGGGTTAGGGTTAGGGGACGGGGACGGTTTAGGGTCCAGGGGAGGGTACGACAACGCTTTAGGGGGAGCGTACGTGTGAGGGCACGGGTTAGTGTTAGCGTACGGGTTAGGATTAGGGGACGGGTGAGGGTCAGGCTTCGGGGAAGGGTTAGGGTTAGGGTTAGGGGACGGGGACGGTTTAGGGTCCAGGGGAGGGTACGACAACGCTTTACGGGGAGCGTACGTGTGAGGGTGCGGGTTAGTGTTAGCGTACGGGTTAGGATTAGGGGACGGGTGAGGTTCAGGCTTCGGGGAAGGGATAGGGTTAGGGTTCGGGCTAGGGTTAGGGTTAGGGGACGGGGACGGCTTATGGTCCAGGGGAGGAGGGTACGATAATGCTTTAGGGGGAGCGTACGTGTCAGGGCGCGGGTTAGTGTTAGCGTACGCGTTAGGATTAGGGGACGGGTGAGGGTCAGGCTTCGGGGAAGGGTTAGGGTTAGGGTTCGGGCTAGGGTTAGGGTTAGGGGACGGGGACGGCTTAGGGTCCAAGAGAGGGTACGACAACGCTTTAGGGGGAGCGTACGTGTGAGGGCACGGGTTAGTGTTAGCATACGGGTTAGGATTAGGGGACGGGTGAGGGTCAGGCTTCGGGGAAGGTTTAGGGTTAGGGTTCGGGCTAGGGTTAGGGTTAGGGGACGGGGACGGCTTAGGGTCCAGGGGAGGGTACGACAACGCTTTAGGGGGAGCGTACGTGTGAGGTCGCGGGTTAGTGTTAGCGTACGGGTTAGGATTAGGGGACGGGTGAGGGTCAGGCTTCGGTGAAGGGTTAGGGTTAGGGTTCGGGCTAGGGTTAGGGTTAGGGGACGGGGACGGCTTAGGGTCCAGGGGAGGGTACGACAACGCTTTAGGGGGAGCGTACGTGTGAGGGCGCGGGTTAGTGTTAGCGTACGGGTTAGGATTAGGGGATGGGTGAGTGTCAGGCTTCGGGGAAGGCTTAGGGTTAGGGTTCGGGCTAGGGTTAGGGTTAGGGGACGGGGACGGTTTAGGGTCCAGGGGAGGGTACGACAACGCTTTAGGGGGAGCGTACGTGTGAGGGCGCGGGTTAGTGTTAGCGTACGGGTTAGGATTAGGGGACGGGTGAGGGTCAGGCTTCGGGGAAGGGTTAGGGTTAGGGTTCAGGCTAGGGTTAGGGTTAGGGGACGGGGACGGTTTAGGGTCCAGGGGAGGGTACGACAACGCTTTAGGGGGAGCGTACGAGTGAGGGCGCGGGTTAGTGTTAGCGTACGGGTTAGGATTAGGGGACAGGTGAGGGTCAGGCTTCGGGGAAGGGTTAGGGTTAGGGTTCGGGCTGGGGTTAAGGTTAGGGGCCGGGGACGGTTTAGGGTCCAGGGGAGGGTACGACAACGCTTCAGGGGGAGCGTACGTGTGAGGGCGCGGGTTAGTGTTAGCGTACGGGTTAGGATTAGGGGACGGGTGAGGGTCAGGCTTCGGGGAAGGGTTAGGGTTAGGGTTCGGGCTAGGGTTAGGGTTAGGGGACGGGGACGGCTTAGGGTCCAGGGGAGGGTACGAAAACGCTTTAGAGGGAGCGTAGGTGTGAGGGCGTGGGTTAGTGTTAGCGTACGGGTTAGGATTAGGGGACGGGTGAGGGTCAGGCTTCGGGGAAGGCTTAGGGTTAGGGTTCGGGCTAGGGTTAGGGTTAGGGGACGGGGACGGTTTAGGGTCCAGGGGAGGGTACGACAACGCTTTAGGGGGAGCGTACGTGTGAGGGCGCTGGTTAGGGTTAGCGTACGGGTTAGGATTAGGGGACGGGTGAGGGTCAGGCTTCGGGGAAGCGTTAGGGTTAGGGTTCGGGCTAGGGTTAGGGTTAGGGGACGGGGACGGCTTAGGGTCCAGGGGAGGGTACGACAACGCTTTAGGGGGAGCGTACGTGTGAGGGCACGGGTTAGTGTTAGCGTACGGGTTAGGATTAGGGGACGGGTGAGGGTCACGCTTCGGGGAAGGGGTAGGGTTAGGGTTCGGGCTAGGGTTAGGTTCAGGGGACGGGGACGGTTTAGGGTCCAGGGGAGGGTATGACAACGCTTTAGGGGGAGCGTACGTGTGAGGGTGCGGGTTAGTGTTAGCGTACGGGTTAGGATTAGGGGACGGGTGAGGGTCAGTCTTCGGGGAAGGGTTAGGGTTAGGGTTCGTGCTAGGGTTAGGGTTAGGGGACGGGGACGGTTTAGGGTCCAGGGGAGGGTACGACAACGCTTTAGGGGGAGCGTACGTGTGAGGGCGCGGGTTAGTGTTAGCGTACGGGTTAGGATTAGGGGACGGGTGAGGGTCAGGTTTCGGGGAAGGGTTAGGGTTAGGGTTCGGGCTAGGGTTAGGGTTACGGGATGGGGACGGCTTAGGGTCCAGGGGAGGGTACGACAACGCTTTAGGGGGAGCGTACGTGTGAGGGGGCGGGTTAGTGTTAGCGTACGCGTTAGGATTAGGGGACTGGTGAGGCTCAGGCTTCGGGGAAGGCTTAGGGTTATGGTTCGGGCTAGGGTTAGGTTTAGGGGACGGGGACGGTTTAGGGTCCAGGGGAGGGTACGACAACGCTTTAGGGGGAGCGTACGTGTGAGGGCGCGGGTTAGTGTTAGCGTACGGGTTAGGATTAGGGGACGAGTGAGGGTCAGGCTTCGGGGAAGGGTTAGGGTTAGGGTTCGTGCTAGGGTTAGGGTTAGGGGACGGGGACGGTTTAGGGTCCAGGGGAGGGTACGACAACGCTTTAGGGGGAGAGTACGTGTGAGAGCGCGGGTTAGTGTTAGCGTACGGGTTAGGATTAGGGGACGGGTGAGGGTCAGGCTTCGGGGAAGGTTTAGGGTTAGGGTTCGGGCTAGGGTTAGGTTCAGGGGACGGGGACGGTCTAGGGTCCAGGGGAGGGTACGACAATGCTTTAGGGGGAGCGTACGTGTGAGGGCGTGGGTTAGTGTTAGCGTACGGGTGAGGATGAGGGGACGGGTGAGGGTCAGGCTTCGGGGAAGGGTTAGGGTTAGGGTTCGGGCTAGGGTTAGGGTTAGGGGACGGGGACGGTTTAGGGTCCAGGGGAGGGTACAGCAACGCTTTAGGGGGAGCGTACGTGTGAGGGTGCGGGTTAGTGTTAGCATACGGGTTAGGATTAGGGGACGGGTGAGGGTCAGTCTTCGGGGAAGGGTTAGGGTTAGGGTTCGTGCTAGGGTTAGGGTTAGGGGACGGGGACGGTTTAGGGTCCAGGGGAGGGTACGACAACGCTTTAGGGGGAGCGTACGTGTGAGGGCGCGGGTTAGTGTTAGCGTACGGGTTAGGATTAGGGGACGGGTGAGGGTCAGGTTTCGGGGAAGGGTTAGGGTTAGGGTTCGAGCTAGGGTTAGGGTTACAGGATGGGGACGGCTTGGGGTCCAGGGGAGGGTACGACAACGCTTTAGGGGGAGCGTACGTGTGAGGGGGCGGGTTAGTGTTAGCGTACGCGTTAGGATTAGGGGACGGGTGAGGCTCAGGCTTCGGGGAAGGCTTAGGGTTAGGGTTCGGGCTAGGGTTAGGGTTAGGGGACGGGGACGGTTTAGGGTCCAGGGGAGGGTACGACAACGCTTTAGTGGGAGCGTACGTGTGAGGGCGGGGGTTAGTGTTAGCGTACGGGTGAGGAATAGGGGACGGGTGAGGGTCAGGCTTCGGGGAAGGGTTAGGGTTAGGGTTCGGGCTAGGGTTAGGGTTAGGGGATGGGGACGGTTTAGGGTCCAGGGGAAGGTACGACAACGCTTTAAGGCGAGCGTACATGTGAGGGCGCGGGTTAGTGTTAGCGTACGGGTTAGGATTAGGGGACGTGTGATGGTCAGGCTTCGGGGAAGGGTTAGGGTTAGGGTTCGGGCTAGGGTTAGGGTTAGGGGATGGGGACGGTTTAGGGTCCAGGGGAGGGTATGACAACGCTTTAGGGGGAGCGTACGTGTCAGGGCGCGGGTTAGTGTTAGCGTACGGGTTAGGATTAGTGGACAGGTGAGGGTCAGGCTTCGGGGAAGCGTTAGGGTTAGGGTTCGGGCTAGGGTTAGGGTTAGGGGACGGGGATGGTTTAGGGTCCAGGGGAGGGTACGACAATGCTTTAGGGGGAGCGTACACCTGAGGGCGCGGGTTAGTGTTAGCGTACGGGTTAGGATTAGGGGTCGGGTGAGGGTCAGGCTTCGGGGAAAGTTTAGGGGTAGGGTTCCGGCTAGGGTTAGGGTTAGGGGACGGGTACGGTTTAGGGTCCAGGTGAGGGTACGATAATGCTTTAGGGGGAGCGTACGTGTGAGGGCGCGGGTTAGTGTTAGCGTACGGGTTAGGATTAGGGGACGGGTGAGGGTCAGGCTTCGGGGAAGGGTTAGGGTTAGGGTTCGGGCTAGGGTTAGGGGACGGGGACGGCTTAGGGTCCAGGGGAGGGTACGACAACGCTTTAGAGGGAGCGTAGGTGTGAGGGCGTGGGTTAGCGTTAGCGTACGGGTTACGATTAGGGGACGGGTGAGGGTCAGGCTTCGGGGAAGGCTTAGGGTTAGGGTTCGGGCTAGGGTTAGGGTTAGGGGACGGGGACGGTTTAGGGTCCAGGGGAGGGTACGACAACACTTTAGGGGGAGCGTACGTGTGAGGGCGCTGGTTAGGGTTAGCGTACGGGTTAGGATTAGGGGACGGGTGAGGGTCAGGCTTCGGGGAAGGGTTAGGGTTAGGGTTCGGGCTACGTTTAGGGTTAGGGGACGGGGACGGCTTATGGTCCAGGGGAGGGTACGATAATGCTTTAGGGGGAGCGTACGTGTCAGGGCGCTGGTTAGTGTTAGCGTACGCGTTAGGATTAGGGGACGGGTGAGGGTCAGGTTTCGGGGAAGTGTTAGGGTTAGGGTTCGGGCTAGGGTTACGGTTAGGGGACGGGGACGGTTTAGGGTCCAGGGGAGCGTACGACAACGCTTTAGGGGGAGCGTACGTGTGAGGGCGCGGGTTAGTGTTAGAGTACGGGTTAGGATTAGGGGACGGGTGAGTGTCAGGCTTCGGGGAAGGGTTAGGGTTAGGGTTCGGGCTAGGGTTAGGGTTAGGGAACGGGGACGGTTTAGGGTCCAGGGGAGGGTATGAGAACGTTTTAGGGGGAGCGTACGTGTGAGGGCGCAGTTTAGAGTTAGCGTACAGGTGAGGAATAGGGGAAGGGTGAGGGTCAGGCTTCGGGGAAGGGTTAGGGTTAGGGTTCGGGCAAGGGTTAGGGTTAGGGGACGGGGACGGTTTAGGGTCCAGGGGAGGGTACGACAACGCTTTAGGGGGAGCGTACGTGTGAGGGCGCGGGTTAGTGTTAGCGTACGGGTTAGGATTAGGGGACGGGTGAGGGTTAGGGTTCGGGGAAGGGTTAAGGTTAGGGTTCGGGCTAGGGTTAGGGTTAGGGGACGGGGACGGTTTCGGGTCAAGGGGAGGGTACGACAATGCATTAGGGGGAGCGTACGAGTGAGGGCGCGGGTTAGTGTTAGCGTACGGGTTAGGATTAGGGGACGGGTGAGGGTCAGGCTTCGGGGAAGGGTTAGGGTTAGGGTTCGGGCTAGGGTTAGGGTTAGGGGACGGGGACGGTTTAGGGTCCAGGGGAGGGTAGGACAACACTTTAGGGGGAGCGTACGTTTGAGGGCGCGGGTTAGTGTTAG
This sequence comes from Grampus griseus, assembly GCF_964374135.1. Taxonomy (NCBI): domain Eukaryota; kingdom Metazoa; phylum Chordata; class Mammalia; order Artiodactyla; family Delphinidae; genus Grampus; species Grampus griseus. Next base: position 145,607 of record NW_028133104.1, on the reverse strand, counting down.
CGTACGGGTTAGGATTAGGGGACGGGTGAGGGTCAGGCTTCAGGGAAGTGTTAGGGTTACGGTTCGGGCTAGGGTTAGGGTTAGGGGACGGGGACGGTTTAGGGTCCAGGGGAGGGTACGACAACACTTTAGGGGGAGCGTACGTGTGAGGGCACGGGTTAGTGTTAGCGTACGGGTTAGGATTAGGGGACGAGTGAGGGTCAGGCTTCGTGGAAGGGTTAGGGTTAGGGTTCGTGCTAGGGTTAGGGTTAGGGGACGGGGACGGTTTAGGGTCCAGGGGAGGGTACGACAACGCTTTAGGGGGAGCGTACGTGTGAGGGCGCGGGTTAGTGTTAGCGTACGGGTTAGGATTAGGGGACGGGTGAGGGTCAGGCTTCGGGGAAGGGTTAGGGTTAGGGTTCGGGCTAGGGTTAGGTTCAGGGGACGGGGACGGTTTAGGGTCCAGGGGAGGGTACGACAATGCTTTAGGGGGAGCGTACATGTGAGGGCGTGGGTTAGTGTTAGCGTACGGGTGAGGATGAGGGGACGGGTGAGGGTCAGGCTTCGGGGAAGGGTTAGGGTTAGGGTTCGGGCTAGGGTTAGGGTTAGGGGACGGGGACGGTTTAGGGTCCAGGGGAGGGTATGGCAACGCTTTAGGGGGAGCGTACGTGTGAGGGTGCGGGTTAGTGTTAGCGTACGGGTTAGGATTAGGGGACGGGTGAGGGTCAGGCTTCGGGGAAGGGTTAGGGTTAGGCTTCGGGCTAGGGTTAGGGTTAGGGGACGGGGACGGTTTAGGGTCCAGGGGAGGGTACGACAACGCTTTAGGGGGAGCGTACGTGTGAGGGCGCGGGTTAGTGTTAGCGTACGGGTTAGGATTAGGGGACGGGTGAGGGTCAGGTTTCGGGGAAGGGTTAGGGTTAGGGTTCGGGCTAGGGTTAGGGTTACGGGATGGGGACGGCTTAGGGTCCAGGGGAGGGTACGACAACGCTTTAGGGGGAGCGTACGTGTGAGGGGGCAGGTTAGTGTTAGCGTACGCGTTAGGATTAGGGGACGGGTGAGGCTCAGGCTTCGGGGAAGGCTTAGGGTTAGGGTTCGGGCTAGGGTTAGGTTTAGGGGACGAGGACGGTTTAGGGTCCAGGGGAGGGTACGACAACGCTTTAGGGGGAGCGTACATGTGAGGGCGCGGGTTAGTGTTAGCGTACGGGTTAGGATTAGGGGACGGGTGAGGGTCAGGCTTCGGGGAAGGGTTAGGGTTAGGGTTCGGGCTAGGGTTAGGGTTAGCGGACGGGGACGGTTTAGGGTCCAGGGGAGGGTACGACAACGCTTTAGGGGGAGTGTACGTGTGAGGGCGCGGGTTAGTGTTAGCGTACGGGTTAGGATTAGGGGATGGGTGAGGGTCAGGCTTCGGGGAAGGGTTAGGGTTAGGGTTAGGGCTAGGGTTAGGGTTAGGGGACGGTGACGGTGTAGGGTCCAGGGGAGGGTACGACAACGCTTTAGGGGGAGCGTACGTGTGAGGGGGCGGGTTAGTGTTAGCGTACGGGTTAGGATTAGGGGACGGGTGAGGGTCAGGCTTCGGGGAGGGTTTAGGGTTAGGGTTCGGGCTAGGGTTAGGGTTAGGGGACGGGGACGGTTTAGGGTCCAGGGGAGTGTACGACAACGCTTCAGGGGGAGCGTACGTGTGAGGGCGTGGGTTAGTGTTAGCGTACGGGTTAGGATTAGGGGATGGGTGAGGGTCAGGCTTCGGGGAAGGCTTAGTGTTAGGGTTCGGGCTAGGGTTAGGGTTAGGGGACGGGGACGGTTTAGGGTCCAGGGGAGGGTACGACAACGCTTTATGGGGAGCGTACGTGTGAGGGCACGGGTCAGTGTTAGCGTACGGGTTAGGATTAGGGGACGGGTGAGGGTCAGGCTTAGGGGAAGGGTTAGGGTTAGGGTTCGGGCTAGGGTTAGGGTTAGGGGACGGGGACGGTTTAGGGTCCAGGGGAGTGTAGGACAACGCTTTAGGGGGAGCGTACGTGTGAGGGCGCGGGTTAGTGTTACCGTACGGGTTAGGATTAGGGGACGGGTGAGGGTCAGGCTTCGGGGAAGGGTTAGGGTTAGGGTTCGGGCTAGGGTTAGGTTCAGGGGACGGGGACGGTTTAGGGTCCAGGGGAGGGTACGACAATGCTTTAGGGGGAGCGTACGTGTGAGGGCGTGGATTAGTGTTAGCGTACGGGTGAGGATGAGGGGACGGGTGAGGGTCAGGCTTCGGGGAAGGGTTAGGGTTAGGGTTCGGGCTAGGGTTAGGGTTAGGGGACGGGGACGGTTTAGGGTCCAGGGGAGGGTATGACAACGCTTTAGTGGGAGCGTACGTGTGAGGGTGCGCGTTAGTGTTAGCGTACGGGTTAGGATTAGGGGACGGGTGAGGGTCAGTCTTCGGGGAAGGGTTAGGGTTAGGGTTCGTGCTAGGGTTAGGGTTAGGGGACGGGGACGGTTTAGGGTCCAGGGGAGGGTACGACAACGCTTTAGGGGGAGCGTACGTGTGAGGGCGCAGGTTAGTGTTAGCGTACGGGTTAGGATTAGTGGACGGGTGAGGGTCAGGTTTCGGGGAAGGGTTAGGGTTAGGGTTCGGGCTAGGGTTAGGGTTACGGGATGGGGACGGCTTAGGGTCCAGGGGAGGGTACGACAACGCTTTAGGGGGAGCGTACGTGTGAGGGGGCGGGTTAGTGTTAGCGTACGCGTTAGGATTAGGGGACGGGTGAGGCTCAGGCTTCGGGGAAGGCTTAGGGTTAGGGTTCGGGCTAGGGTTAGGTTTAGGGGACGGGGACGGTTTAGGGTCCAGGGGAGGGTACGACAACGCTTTAGGGGGAGCGTACGTGTGAGGGCGCGGGTTAGTGTTAGCGTACGGGTTAGGATTAGGGGACGGGTGAGGGTCAGGCTTCGGGGAAGGGTTAGGGTTAGGGTTCGGGCTAGGGTTAGGGTTAGCGGACGGGGACGGTTTAGGGTCCAGGGGAGGGTACGACAACGCTTTAGGGGGAGTGTACGTGTGAGGGCGCGGGTTAGTGTTAGCGTACGGTTTAGGATTAGGGGATGGGTGAGGGTCAGGCTTCGGGGAAGTGTTAGGGTTAGGGTTCGGGCTAGGGTTAGGGTTAGGGGACGGGGACGGTTTAGGGTCCAGGGGAGGGTACGACAACGCTTCAGGGGGTGCGTACGTGTGAGGGCGTGGGTTAGTGTTAGCGTACGGGTTAGGATTAGGGGACGGGTGAGGGTCAGGCTTCGGGGAAGGCTTAGGGTTAGGGTTCGGGCTAGGGTTAGGGTTAGGGGACGGGGACGGTTTAGGGTCCAGGCGAGGGTACGACAACGCTTTATGGGGAGCGTACGTGTGAGGGCACGGGTCAGTGTTAGCGTACGGGTTAGGATTAGGGGACGGGTGAGTGTCAGGCTTAGGGGAAGGGTTAGGGTTAGGGTTCGGGCTAGGGTTAGGGTTAGGGGACGGGGACGGTTTAGGGTCCAGGGGAGGGTAGGACAACGCTTTAGGGGGAGCGTACGTTTGAGGGCGTGGGTTAGTGTTAGCGTACGGGTTAGGATTAGGGGACGAGTGAGGGTCAGTCTTCGGGGAAGGGTTAGGGTTAGGGTTCGGGCTAGGGTTAGGGTTAGGGGACGGGGACGGTTTAGGGTCCAGGGGAGGGTACGGCAACGCTTTAGGGGGAGCGTACGTGTGAGGGTGCGGGTTAGTGTTAGCATACGGGTTAGGATTAGGGGACGGGTGAGGGTCAGTCTTCGGGGAAGGCTTAGGGTTAGGGTTCGTGCTAGGGTTAGGGTTAGGAGACGGGGACGGTTTAGGGTCCAGGGGAGGTTACGACAACGCTTTAGGGGGAGCGTACGTGTGAGGGCGCGGGTTAGTGTTAGCGTACGGGTTAGGATTAGGGGACGGGTGAGGGTCAGGTTTCGGGGAAGGGTTAGGGTTAGGGTTCGGGCTAGGGTTAGGGTTAGGGGACGGGGACGGTTTAGGGTCCAGGGGAGGGTACGACAACGCTTTAGGGGGAGCGTACGTGTGAGGGCACGGGTTAGTGTTAGCGTACGGGTTAGGATTAGGGGACGGATGAGGGTCAGGCTTCGGGGAAGGGTTAGGGTTAGGGTTCGGGCTAGGGTTAGGGTTAGGGGACGGGGACGGTTTAGGGTCCAGGGGAGGGTACGACAACGCTTTAGGGGGAGCGTACGTGTGAGGGCGTGGGTTAGTGTTAGCGTACGGGTTAGGATTAGGGGACGGGTGAGGGTCAGGCTTCGGGGAAGGGTTAGGGTTAGGGTTCGGGCTAGGGTTAGGGTTAGGGGACGGGGACGGTTTAGGGTCCAGGGGAGGATACGACAACGCTTTAGGGGGAGCGTACGTGTGAGGGCGCGGGTTAGTGTTCTCGTACGGGTTAGGATTAGGGGACGGGTGAGGGTCAGGCTTCGGGGAAGGGTTAGGGTTAGGGTTCGGGCTAGGGTTAGGGTTAGGGGACGGGGACGGTTTAGGGTCCAGGGGAGGGTACGACAACGCTTTAGGGGGAGCGTACGTGTGAGGGCGCGGGTTAGTGTTAGCGTACGGGTTAGGATTAGGGGACGGGTGAGGGTCAGGCCTCGGGGAAGGGTTAGGGTTAGGGTTCGGGCTAGGGTTAGGGTTAGCGGACGGGGACGGTTTAGGGTCCAGGGGAGGGTACGACAACGCTTTAGGGGGAGTGTACGTGTGAGGGCGCGGGTTAGTGTTAGCGTACGGTTTAGGATTAGGGGATGGGTGAGGGTCAGGCTTCGGGGAAGTGTTAGGGTTAGGGTTCGGGCTAGGGTTAGGGTTAGGGGACGGGGACGGTTTAGGGTCCAGGGGAGGGTACGACAACGCTTCAGGGGGAGCGTACGTGTGAGGGCGTGGGTTAGTGTTAGCGTACGGGTTAGGATTAGGGGACGAGTGAGGGTCAGTCTTCGGGGAAGGGTTAGGGTTAGGGTTCGGGCTAGGGTTAGGGTTAGGGGACGGGGACGGTTTAGGGTCCAGGGGAGGGTACGGCAACGCTTTAGGGGGAGCGTACGTGTGAGGGTGCGGGTTAGTGTTAGCATACGGGTTAGGATTAGGGGACGGGTGAGGGTCAGTCTTCGGGGAAGGCTTAGGGTTAGGGTTCGTGCTAGGGTTAGGGTTAGGAGACGGGGACGGTTTAGGGTCCAGGGGAGGTTACGACAACGCTTTAGGGGGAGCGTACGTGTGAGGGCGCGGGTTAGTGTTAGCGTACGGGTTAGGATTAGGGGACGGGTGAGGGTCAGGTTTCGGGGAAGGGTTAGGGTTAGGGTTCGGGCTAGGGTTAGGGTTAGGGGACGGGGACGGTTTAGGGTCCAGGGGAGGGTACGACAACGCTTTAGGGGGAGCGTACGTGTGAGGGCACGGGTTAGTGTTAGCGTACGGGTTAGGATTAGGGGACGGATGAGGGTCAGGCTTCGGGGAAGGGTTAGGGTTAGGGTTCGGGCTAGGGTTAGGGTTAGGGGACGGGGACGGTTTAGGGTCCAGGGGAGGGTACGACAACGCTTTAGGGGGAGCGTACGTGTGAGGGCGTGGGTTAGTGTTAGCGTACGGGTTAGGATTAGGGGACGGGTGAGGGTCAGGCTTCGGGGAAGGGTTAGGTTTAGGGTTCGGGCTAGGGTTAGGGTTAGGGGACGGGGACGGTTTAGGGTCCAGGGGAGGATACGACAACGCTTTAGGGGGAGCGTACGTGTGAGGGCGCGGGTTAGTGTTCTCGTACGGGTTAGGATTAGGGGACGGGTGAGGGTCAGGCTTCGGGGAAGGGTTAGGGTTAGGGTTCGGGCTAGGGTTAGGGTTAGGGGACGGGGACGGTTTAGGGTCCAGGGGAGGGTACGACAACGCTTTAGGGGGAGCGTACGTGTGAGGGCGCGGGTTAGTGTTAGCGTACGGGTTAGGATTAGGGGACGGGTGAGGTTCAGGCTTCGGGGAAGGGTTAGGGTTAGGGTTCGGGCTAGGGTTAGGGTTAGGGGACGGGGACGGCTTATGGTCCAGGGAAGGGTACGATAATGCTTTAGGGGGAGCGTACGTGTGAGGGCGCGGGTTAGTGTTAGCGTACGCGTTAGGATTAGGGGACGGGTGAGGGTCAGGCTTCGGGGAAGGTTTCGGGTTAGGGTTCGGGCTAGGGTTAGGGTTAGGGGACGGGGACGGCTTAGGGTCCAGGGGAGGGTACGACAACGCTTTAGGGGGAGCGTACGTGTGAGGGCGCGGGTTAGTGTTAGCGTACGGGTTAGGATTAGGGGACGGGTGAGGCTCAGGCTTCGGGGAGGGCTTAGGGTTAGGGTTCGGGCTAGGGTTAGGGTTAGGGGACGGGGACGGTTTAGGGTCCAGGGGAGGGTACGACAACGCTTTAGTGGGAGCGTACGTGTGAGGGCGGGGGTTAGTGTTAGCGTACGGGTGAGGAATAGGGGACGGGTGAGGGTCAGGCTTCGGGGAAGGGTTAGGGTTAGGGTTCGGGCAAGGGTTAGGGTTAGGGGACGGGGACGGTTTAGGGTCCAGGGGAAGGTACGACAACGCTTTAAGGCGAGCGTACATGTGAGGGCGCGGGTTAGTGTTAGCGTACGGGTTAGGATTAGGGGACGTGTGATGGTCAGGCTTCGGGGAAGGGTTAGGGTTAGGGTTCGGGCTAGGGTTAGGGTTAGGGGATGGGGACGGTTTAGGGTCCAGGGGAGGGTATGACAACGCTTTAGGGGGAGCGTACGTGTGAGGGCGCGGGTTAGTGTTAGCGTACGGGTTAGGATTAGTGGACGGGTGAGGGTCAGGCTTCGGGGAAGCGTTAGGGTTAGAGTTCGGGCTAGGGTTAGGGTTAGGGGACGGGGATGGTTTAGGGTCCAGGGGAGGGTACGACAATGCTTTAGGGGGAGCGTACACCTGAGGGCGCGGGTTAGTGTTAGCGAACGGGTTAGGATTAGGGGTCGGGTGAGGGTCAGGCTTTGGGGAAAGTTTAGGGGTAGGGTTCCGGCTAGGGTTAGGGTTAGGGGACGGGTACGGTTTAGGGTCCAGGTGAGGGTACGATAATGCTTTAGGGGGAGCGTACGTGTGAGGGCGCGGGTTAGTGTTAGCGTACGGGTTAGGATTAGGGCACGGGTGAGGGTCAGGCTTCAGGGAAGGGTTAGGGTTAGGGTTCGGGCTAGGGTTAGATTCAGGGGACGGGGACGGTTTAGGGTCCAGGGAAGGGTACGACAATGCTTTAGGGGGAGCGTACGTGTGAGGGCGTGGATTAGTGTTAGCGTACGGGTGAGGATGAGGGGACGGGTGAGGGTCAGGCTTCGGGGAAGGGTTAGGGTTAGGGTTCGGGCTAGGGTTAGGGTTAGGGGACGGGGACGGTTTAGGGTCCAGGGGAGGGTATGACAACGCTTTAGGGGGAGCGTACGTGTGAGGGTGCGGGTTAGTGTTAGCGTACGGGTTAGGATTAGGGGACGGGTGAGGGTCAGTCTTCGGGGAAGGGTTAGGGTTAGGGTTCGTGCTAGGGTTAGGGTTAGGGGACGGGGATGGTTTAGGGTCCAGGGGAGGGTACGACAACGCTTTAGGGGGAGCGTACGTGTGAGGGCGCAGGTTAGTGTTAGCGTACGGGTTAGGATTAGGGGACGGGTGAGGGTCAGGTTTCGGGGAAGGGTTAGGGTTAGGGTTCGGGCTAGGGTTAGGGTTACGGGATGGGGACGGCTTAGGGTCTAGGGGAGGGTACGACAACGCTTTAGGGGGAGCGTACGTGTGAGGGGGCGGGTTAGTCTTAGCGTACGCGTTAGGATTAGGGGACGGGTGAGGCTCAGGCTTCGGGGAAGGCTTAGGGTTAGGGTTCGGGCTAGGGTTAGGTTTAGGGGACGGGGACGGTTTAGGGTCCAGGGGAGGGTACGACAACGCTTTAGGGGGAGTGTACGTGTGAGGGCGCGGGTTAGTGTTAGCGTACGGGTTAGGATTAGGGGATGGGTGAGGGTCAGGCTTCGGGGAAGTGTTAGGGTTAGGGTTAGGGCTAGGGTTAGGGTTAGGGGACGGTGACGGTGTAGGGTCCAGGGGAGGGTACGACAACGCTTTAGGGGGAGCGTACGTGTGAGGGCGCGGGTTAGTGTTAGCGTACGGGTTAGGATTAGGGGACGGGTGAGGGTCAGGCTTCGGGGAGGGTTTAGGGTTAGGGTTCGGGCTAGGGTTAGGGGACGGGGACGGTTTAGGGTCCAGGGGAGGGTAGGACAACGCTTTAGGGGGAGCGTACGTTTGAGGGCGTGGGTTAGTGTTAGCGTACGGGTTAGGATTAGGGGACGGGTGAGGGTCAGGCTTCGGGGAAGTGTTAGGGTTACGGTTCGGGCTAGGGTTAGGGTTAGGGGACGGGGACGGTTTAGGGTCCAGGGGAGGGTACGACAACACTTTAGGGTGAGCGTACGTGTGAGGGCACGGGTTAGTGTTAGCGTACGGGTTAGGATTAGGGGACGAGTGAGGGTCAGTCTTCGGGGAAGGGTTAGGGTTAGGGTTCGTGCTAGGGTTAGGGTTAGGGGACGGGGATGGTTTAGGGTCCAGGGGAGGGTACGACAACGCTTTAGGGGGAGCGTACGTGTGAGGGCGCGGGTTAGTGTTAGCGTACGGGTTAGGATTAGGGGACGGGTGAGGGTCAGGCTTCGGGGAAGGTTTAGGGTTATGGTTCGGGCTAGGGTTAGGTTCAGGGGACGGGGACGGTTTAGGGTCCAGGGGAGGGTACGACAATGCTTTAGGGGGAGCGTACGTGTGAGGGCGTGGGTTAGTGTTAGCGTACGGGTGAGGATGAGGGGACGGGTGAGGGTCAGGCTTCGGGGAAGGGTTAGGGTTAGGGTTCGGGCTAGGGTTAGGGTTAGGGGACGGGGACGGTTTAGGGTCCAGGGGAGGGTACGGCAACGCTTTAGGGGGAGCGTACGTGTGAGGGTGCGGGTTAGTGTTAGCATACGGGTTAGGATTAGGGGACGGGTGAGGGTCAGTCTTCGGGGAAGGCTTAGGGTTAGGGTTCGTGCTAGGGTTAGGGTTAGGGGACGGGGACGGTTTAGGGTCCAGGGGAGGGTACGACAACGCTTTAGGGGGAGCGTACGTGTGAGGGCGCGGGTTAGTGTTAGCGTACGGGTTAGGATTAGGGGACGGGTGAGGGTCAGGTTTCGGGGAAGGGTTAGGGTTAGGGTTCGGGCTAGGGTTAGGGTTAGGGGACGGGGACGGTTTAGGGTCCAGGGGAGGGTACGACAACGCTTTAGGGGGAGCGTACGTGTGAGGGCGTGGGTTAGTGTTAGCGTACGGGTTAGGATTAGGGGACGGATGAGGGTCAGGCTTCGGGGAAGGGTTAGGGTTAGGGTTCGGGCTAGGGTTAGGGTTAGGGGACGGGGACGGTTTAGGGTCCAGGGGAGGGTACGACAACGCTTTAGGGGGAGCGTACGTGTGAGGGCGTGGGTTAGTGTTAGCGTACGGGTTAGGATTAGGGGACGGGTGAGGGTCAGGCTTCGGGGAAGGGTTAGGGTTAGGGTTCGGGCTAGGGTTAGGGTTAGGGGACGGGGACGGTTTAGGGTCCAGGGGAGGGTACGACAACGCTTTAGGGGGAGCGTACGTGTGAGGGCGCGGGTTAGTGTTATCGTACGGGTTAGGATTAGGGGACGGGTGAGGGTCAGGCTTCGGGGAAGGGTTAGGGTTAGGGTTCGGGCTAGGGTTAGGGTTAGGGGACGGGGACGGTTTAGGGTCCAGGGGAGGGTACGACAACGCTTTAGGGGGAGCGTACGTGTGAGGGCGCGGGTTAGTGTTAGCGTACGGGTTAGGATTAGGGGACGGGTGAGGTTCAGGCTTCGGGGAAGGGTTAGGGTTAGGGTTCGGTCTAGGGTTAGGGTTAGGGGACGGGGACGGCTTATGGTCCAGGGAAGGGTACGATAATGCTTTAGGGGGAGCGTACGTGTGAGGGCGCGGGTTAGTGTTAGCGTACGCGTTAGGATTAGGGGACGGGTGAGGGTCAGGCTTCGGGGAAGGTTTCGGGTTAGGGTTCGGGCTAGGGTTAGGGTTAGGGGACGGGGACGGCTTAGGGTCCAGGGGAGGGTACGACAACGCTTTAGGGGGAGCGTACGTGTGAGGGCACGGGTTAGTGTTAGCGTACGGGTTAGGATTAGGGGACGGGTGAGGCTCAGGCTTCGGGGAGGGCTTAGGGTTAGGGTTCGGGCTAGGGTTAGGGTTAGGGGACGGGGACGGTTTAGGGTCCAGGGGAGGGTACGACAACGCTTTAGTGGGAGCGTACGTGTGAGGGCGGGGGTTAGTGTTAGCATACGGGTGAGGAATAGGGGACGGGTGAGGGTCAGGCTTCGGGGAAGGGTTAGGGTTAGGGTTCGGGCAAGGGTTAGGGTTAGGGGACGGGGACGGTTTAGGGTCCAGGGGAAGGTACGACAACGCTTTAAGGCGAGCGTACATGTGAGGGCGCGGGTTAGTGTTAGCGTACGGGTTAGGATTAGGGGACGTGTGATGGTCAGGCTTCGGGGAAGGGTTAGGGTTAGGGTTCGGGCTAGGGTTAGGGTTAGGGGATGGGGAAGGTTTAGGGTCCAGGGGAGGGTATGACAACGCTTTAGGGGGAGCGTACGTGTGAGGGCGCGGGTTAGTGTTAGCGTACGGGTTAGGATTAGTGGACGGGTGAGGGTCAGGCTTCGGGGAAAGTTTAGGGGTAGGGTTCCGGCTAGGGTTAGGGTTAGGGGACGGGTACGGTTTAGGGTCCAGGTGAGGGTACGATAATGCTTTAGGGGGAGCGTACGTATGAGGGCGCGGGTTAGTGTTAGCGTACGGGTTAGGATTAGGGGACGGGTGAGGCTCAGGCTTCGGGGAAGGGTTAGGGTTAGGGTTCGGGCTAGGGTTAGGGTTAGGGGACGGGGACGGCTTAGGGTCCAGGGGAGGGTACGACAACGCTTTAGAGGGAGCGTAGGTGTGAGGGCGTGGGTTAGTGTTAGCGTACGGGTTAGGATTAGGGGACGGGTGAGGGTCAGGCTTCGGGGAAGGCTTAGGGTTAGGGTTCGGGCTAGGGTTAGGGTTAGGGGACGGGGACGGTTTAGGGTCCAGGGAAGGGTACGACAACGCTTTAGGGGGAGCGTACGTGTGAGGGCGCTGGTTAGGGTTAGCGTACGGGTTAGGATTAGGGGACGGGTGAGGGTCAGGCTTCGGGGAAGCGTTAGGGTTAGGGTTCGGGCTAGGGTTAGGGTTAGGGGACGGGGACGGTTTAGGGTCCAGGGGAGGGTACGACAACGCTTTAGGGGGAGCGTACGTGTGAGGGCGCGGGTCAGTGTTAGCGTACGGGTTAGGATTAGGGGACGGGTGAGGGTCAGGCTTCGGGGAAGGGTTAGGGTTAGGGTTCGGGCTAGGGTTAGGTTTAGGAGACGGGGACGGTTTAGGGTCCAGGGGAGGGTACGACAACGCTTTAGGGGAAGTGTACGTGTGAGGGCGCGGGTTAGTGTTAGCGTACGGGTTAGGATTAGGGGACGGGTGAGGGTCAGGCTTCGGGGAAGGGTTAGGGTTAGGGTTCGGGCTAGGGTTAGGGTTAGGGGACGGGGACGGTTTAGGGTCCAGGGGAGGGTACGACAACGCTTTAGGGGGAGCGTACGTGTGAGGGCGTGGGTTAGTGTTAGCGTACGGGTTAGGATTAGGGGACGGGTGAGGGTCAGGCTTCGGGGAAGGGTTAGGGTTAGGGTTCGGGCTACGGTTAGGGTTAGGGGACGGGGACGGCTTATGGTCCAGGGGAGGGTACGATAATGCTTTAGGGGGAGCGTACGTGTGAGGGCGCGGGTTAGTGTTAGCGTACGGGTTAGGATTAGGGGACGGGTGAGGGTCAGGCTTCGGGGAAGGGTTAGGGTTAGGGTTCGGGCTAGGGTTAGGGTTAGCGGACGGGGACGGTTTAGGGTCCAGGGGAGGGTACGACAACGCTTTAGGGGGAGTGTACGTGTGAGGGCGCGGGTTAGTGTTAGCGTACGGGTTAGGATTAGGGGATGGGTGAGGGTCAGGCTTCGGGGAAGGGTTAGGGTTAGGGTTAGGGCTAGGGTTAGGGTTAGGGGATGGTGACGGTGTAGGGTCCAGGGGAGGGTACGACAACGCTTTAGGGGGAGCGTACGTGTGAGGGGGCGGGTTAGTGTTAGCGTACGGGTTAGGATTAGGGGACGGGTGAGGGTCAGGCTTCGGGGAGGGTTTAGGGTTAGGATTCGGGCTAGGGTTAGGGTTAGGGGACGGGGACGGTTTAGGGTCCAGGGGAGTGTACGACAACGCTTCAGGGGGAGCGTACGTGTGAGGGCGTGGGTTAATGTTAGCGTACGGGTTAGGATTAGGGGAAGGGTGAGGGTCAGGCTTCGGGGAAGGCTTAGGGTTAGGGTTCGGGCTAGGGTTAGGGTTAGGGGACGGGGACGGTTTAGGGTCCAGGGGAAGGTACGACAACGCTTTATGGGGAGCGTACGTGTGAGGGCACGGGTCAGTGTTAGCGTACGGGTTAGGATTAGGGGACGGGTGAGGGTCAGGCTTAGGGGAAGGGTTAGGGTTAGGGTTCGGGCTAGGGTTAGGGTTAGGGGACGGGGACGGTTTAGGGTCCAGGGGAGGGTAGGACAACGCTTTAGGGGGAGCGTACGTTTGAGGGCGCGGGTTAGTGTTAGCGTACGGGTTAGGATTAGGGGACGGGTGAGGGTCAGGCTTCGGGGAAGTGTTAGGGTTACGGTTCGGGCTAGGGCTAGGGTTAGGGGACGGGGACGGTTTAGGGTCCAGGGGAGGGTACGACAACACTTTAGGGGGAGCGTACGTGTGAGGGCACGGGTTAGTGTTAGCGTACGGGTTAGGATTAGGGGACGAGTGAGGGTCAGGCTTCGGGGAAGGGTTAGGGTTAGGGTTCGTGCTAGGGTTAGGGTTAGGGGACGGGGACGGTTTAGGGTCCAGGGGAGGGTACGACAACGCTTCAGGGGGAGCGTACGTGTGAGGGCGCGGGTTAGTGTTAGCGTACGGGTTAGGATTAGGGGACGGGTGAGGGTCAGGCTTCGGGGAAGGGTTAGGGTTAGGGTTCGGGCTAGGGTAAGGGTTAGGGGACGGGGACGGCTTAGGGTCCAGGGGAGGGTACGACAACGCTTTAGAGGGAGCGTAGGTGTGAGGGCGTGGGTTAGTGTTAGCGTACGGGTTAGGATTAGGGGACGGGTGAGGGTCAGGCTTCGGGGAAGGCTTAGGGTTAGGGTTCAGGCTAGGGTTAGGGTTAGGGGACGGGGACGGTTTAGGGTCCAGGGGAGGGTACGACAACGCTTTAGGGGGAGCGTACGTGTGAGGGCGCGGGTTAGTGTTAGCGTACGGGTTAGGATTAGGGGACGGGTGAGGGTCAGGCTTCGGGGAAGGGTTAGGGTTAGGGTTCGGGCTAGGGTTAGGTTCAGGGAACGGGGACGGTTTAGGGTCCAGGGGAGGGTACGACAATGCTTTAGGGGGAGCGTACGTGTGAGGGCGTGGGTTAGTGTTAGCGTACGGGTGAGGATGAGGGGACGGGTGAGGGTCAGGCTTCGGGGAAGGGTTAGGGTTAGGGTTCGGGCTAGGGTTAGGGTTAGGGGACGGGGACGGTTTAGGGTCCTGGGGAGGGTACGGCAACGCTTTAGGGGGAGCGTACGTGTGAGGGGGCGGGTTAGTGTTAGCGTACGCGTTAGGATTAGGGGACGGGTGAGGCTCAGGCTTCGGGGAAGGCTTAGGGTTAGGGTTCGGGCTAGGGTTAGGGTTAGGGGACGGGGACGGTTTAGGGTCCAGGGGAGGGTATGACAACGCTTTAGGGGGAGCGTACGTGTGAGGGCGCGGGTTAGTGTTAGCGTACGGGTTAGGATTAGGGGACGGGTGAGGGTCAGGCTTCGGGGAAGGTTTAGGGTTAGGGTTTGGGCTAGGGTTAGGGTTAGCGGACGGGGACGGTTTAGGGTCCAGGGGAGGGTACGACAACGCTTTAGGGGGAGTGTACGTGTGAGGGCGCGGGATAGTGTTAGCGTACGGGTTAGGATTAGGGGACGGGTGAGGGTCAGGCTTCGGGGAGGGTTTAGGGTTAGGGTTCGGGCTAGGGTTAGGGTTAGCGGACGGGGACGGTTTAGGGTCCAGGGGAGGGTATGACAACGCTTCAGGGGGAGCGTACGTGTGAGGGCGCGGGTTAGTGTTAGCGTACGGGTTAGGATTAGGGGATGGGTGAGGGTCAGGCTTCGGGGAAGGCTTAGGGTTAGGGTTCGGGCTAGGGTTAGGGTTAGGGGACGGGGACGGTTTAGGGTCCAGGGGAGGGTACGACAACGCTTTATGGTGAGCGTACGTGTGAGGGCACGGGTCAGTGTTAGCGTACGGTTTAGGATTAGGGGACGGGTGAGGGTCAGGCTTCGGGGAAGTGTTAGGGTTAGGGTTCGGGCTAGGGTTAGGTTTAGGGGACGGGGGCGGTTTAGGGTCCAGGGGAGGGTACAACAACGCTTTAGGGGGAGCGTACGTGTGAGGGCGCTGGTTAGTGTTAGCGTACGGGTTAGGATTAGGGGACGGGTGAGGGTCAGGCTTCGGGGAAGGGTTAGGGTTAGGGTTCGGGCTAGGTTTAGGGTTAGGGGACGGGGACGGCTAAGGGTCCAGGGGAGGGTACGACAACGCTTCAGGGGGAGCGTACGTGTGAGGGCGCGGGTTAGTGTTAGCGTACGGGTTAGGATTAGGGGACGGGTGAGGGTCAGGCCTCGGGGAAGGCTTAGGGTTAGGGTTCGGGCTAGGGTTAGGGTTAGGGGACGGGGACGGTTTAGGGTCCAGGGGAGGGTACGACAACGCTTTATGGGGAGCGTACGTGTGAGGGCACGGGTCAGTGTTAGCGTACGGGTTAGCATTAGGGGACGGGTGAGGGTCAGGCTTCGGGGAAGGGTTAGGGTTAGGGTTCGGGCTAGGGTTAGGTTTAGGGGACGGGGGCGGTTTAGGGTCCAGGGGAGGGTACAACAACGCTTTAGGGGGAGCGTACGTGTGAGGGCGCTGGTTAGTGTTAGCGTACGGGTTAGGATTAGGGGACGGGTGAGGGTCAGGCTTCGCGGAAGGGTTAGGGTTAGGGTTCGGGCTAGGTTTAGGGTTAGGGGACGGGGACGGCTTAGGGTCCAGGGGAGGGTACGACAACGCTTCAGGGGGAGCGTACGTGTGAGGGCGCGGGTTAGTGTTAGCGTACGGGTTAGGATTAGGGGACGGGTGAGGGTCAGGCTTCGGGGAAGGCTTAGGGTTAGGGTTCGGGCTAGGGTTAGGGTTAGGGGACGGGGACGGTTTAGGGTCCAGGGGAGGGTACGACAACGCTTTATGGGGAGCGTACGTGTGAGGGCACGGGTCAGTGTTAGCGTACGGGTTAGGATTAGGGGACGGGTGAGGGTCAGGCTTCGGGGAAGGGTTAGGGTTAGGGTTCGGGCTAGGGTTAGGTTTAGGGGACGGGGGCGGTTTAGGGTCCAGGGGAGGGTACAACAACGCTTTAGGGGGAGCGTACGTGTGAGGGCGCTGGTTAGTGTTAGCGTACGGGTTAGGATTAGGGGACGGGTGAGGGTCAGGCTTCGGGGAAGGGTTAGGGTTAGGGTTCGGGCTAGGGTTAGGGTTAGGGGACGGGGACGGTTTAGGGTCCAGGGGAGGGTACGACAACGCTTTAGGGGGAGCGTACGTGTGAGGGAGCGGGTTAGTGTTAGCGTACGGGTTAGGATTAGGGGACGGGTGAGGGTCAGGCTTCGGGGAAGGCTTAGGGTTACGGCTCCGGCTAGGGTTAGGGTTAGGGGACGGGGATGGTTTAGGGTCCAGGGGAGGGTACGACAACGCTTTAGGGGGAGCGTACGTGTGAGGGCACGGGTTAGTGTTAGCGTACGGGTTAGGATTAGGGGACGAGTGAGGGTCAGGCTTCGGGGAAGTGTTAGGGTTAGGGTTTGGGCTAGGGTTAGGGTTAGGGGACGGGGACGGTTTAGGGTCCAGGGGAGGGTACGACAACGCTTTAGGGGGAGCGTACGTGTGAGGGCGCGGGTTAGTGTTAGCGTACGGGTTAGGATTAGGGGACGGGTGAGGGTCAGGCTTCGGGGAAGGGTTAGGGTTAGGGTTCGGGCTGGGGTTAAGGTTAGGGGCCGGGGACGGTTTAGGGTCCAGGGGAGGGTACGACAACGCTTCAGGGGGAGCGTACGTGTGAGGGCGCGGGTTAGTGTTAGCGTACGGGTTAGGATTAGGGAACGGGTGAGGGTCAGGCTTCGGGGAAGGGTTAGGGTTAGGGTTCGGGCTAGGGTTAGGGTTAGGGGACGGGGACGGCTTAGGGTCCAGGGGAGGGTACGACAACGCTTTAGAGGGAGCGTAGGTGTGAGGGCGCGGGTTAGTGTTAGCGTACGGGTTAGGTTTAGGGGACGGGTGAGGGTCAGGCTTCGGGGAAGGGTTAGGGTTAGGGTTCGGGCTAGGGTTAGGGTTAGCGGACGGGGACGGTTTAGGGTCCAGGGGAGGGTACGACAACGCTTTAGGGGGAGTGTACGTGTGAGGGCGCGGGTTAGTGTTAGCGTACGGGTTAGGATTAGGGGATGGGTGAGGGTCAGGCTTCGGGGAAGGGTTAGGGTTAGGGTTAGGGCTAGGGTTAGGGTTAGGGGACGAGGACGGTTTAGGGTCCAGGGGAGGGTACGACAACACTTTAGGGGGAGCGTACGTGTGAGGGCACGGGTTAGTGTTAGCGTACGGGTTAGGATTAGGGGACGAGTGAGGGTCAGGCTTCGGGGAAGGGTTAGGGTTAGGGTTCGTGCTAGGGTTAGGGTTAGGGGACGGGGACGGTTTAGGGTCCAGGGGAGGGTACGACAACGCTTCAGGGGGAGCATATGTGTGAGGGCGCGGGTTAGTGTTAGCGTACGGGTTAGGATTAGGGGACGGGTGAGGGTCAGGCTTCGGGGAAGTGTTAGGGTTAGGGTTCGGGCTAGGGTAAGGGTTAGGGGACGGGGACGGCTTAGGGTCCAGGGGAGGGTACGACAACGCTTTAGAGGGAGCGTAGGTGTGAGGGCGTGGGTTAGTGTTAGCGTACGGGTTAGGATTAGGGGACGGGTGAGGGTCAGGCTTCGGGGAAGGCTTAGGGTTAGGGTTCAGGCTAGGGTTAGGGTTAGGGGACGGGGACGGTTTAGGGTCCAGGGGAGGGTACGACAACGCTTTAGGGGGAGCGTACGTGTGAGGGCGCGGGTTAGTGTTAGCGTACGGGTTAGGATTAGGGGACGGGTGAGGGTCAGGCTTCGGGGAAGGGTTAGGGTTAGGGTTCGGGCTAGGGTTAGGTTCAGGGAACGGGGACGGTTTAGGGTCCAGGGGAGGGTACGACAATGCTTTAGGGGGAGCGTACGTGTGAGGGCGTGGGTTAGTGTTAGCGTACGGGTGAGGATGAGGGGACGGGTGAGGGTCAGGCTTCGGGGAAGGGTTAGGGTTAGGGTTCGGGCTAGGGTTAGGGTTAGGGGACGGGGACGGTTTAGGGTCCTGGGGAGGGTACGGCAACGCTTTAGGGGGAGCGTACGTGTGAGGGTGCGGGTTAGTGTTAGCGTACGGGTTAGGATTAGGGGACGGGTGAGGGTCAGTCTTCGGGGAAGGGTTAGGGTTAGGGTTCGTGCTAGGGTTAGGGTTAGGGGACGGGGACGGTTTAGGGTCCAGGGGAGGGTACGAGAACGCTTTAGGGGGAGCGTACGTGTGAGGGCGCGGGTTAGTGTTAGCGTACGGGTTAGGATTAGGGGACGGGTGAGGGTCAGGCTTCGGGGAAGTGTTAGGGTTAGGGTTCGGGCTAGGGTTAGGGTTAGCGGACGGGGACGGTTTAGGGTCCAGGGGAGGGTACGACAACGCTTTAGGGGGAGTGTACGTGTGAGGGCGCGGGTTAGTGTTAGCGTACGGGTTAGGATTAGGGGACGGGTGAGGGTCAGGCTTCGGGGAGGGTTTAGGGTTAGGGTTCGGGCTAGGGTTAGGGTTAGCGGACGGGGACGGTTTAGGGTCCAGGGGAGGGTATGACAACACTTCAGGGGGAGCGTACGTGTGAGGGCGCGGGTTAGTGTTAGCGTACGGGTTAGGATTATGGGACGGGTGAGGGTCAGGCTTCGGGGAAGGCTTAGGGTTAGGGTTCGGGCTAGGGTTAGGGTTAGGGGACGGGGACGGTTTAGGGTCCAGGGGAGGGTATGACAACGCTTTATGGTGAGCGTACGTGTGAGGGCACGGGTCAGTGTTAGCGTACGGTTTAGGATTAGGGGACGGGTGAGGGTCAGGCTTCGGGGAAGTGTTAGGGTTAGGGTTCGGGCTAGGGTTAGGTTTAGGGGAACGGGGGCGGTTTAGGGTCCAGGGGAGGGTACAACAACGCTTTAGGGGGAGCGTACGTGTGAGGGCGCTGGTTAGTGTTAGCGTACGGGTTAGGATTAGGGGACGGGTGAGGGTCAGGCTTCGGGGAAGGGTTAGGGTTAGGGTTCGGGCTAGGTTTAGGGTTAGGGGACGGGGACGGCTAAGGGTCCAGGGGAGGGTACGACAACGCTTCAGGGGGAGCGTACGTGTGAGGGCGCGGGTTAGTGTTAGCGTACGGGTTAGGATTAGGGGACGGGTGAGGGTCAGGCTTCGGGGAAGGCTTAGGGTTAGGGTTCGGGCTAGGGTTAGGGTTAGGGGACGGGGACGGTGTAGGGTCCAGGGGAGGGTACGACAACGCTTTAGGGGGAGCGTACGTGTGAGGGCGCGGGTTAGTGTTAGCGTACGGGTTAGGATTAGGGGACGGGTGAGGGTCAGGCTTCGGGGAGGGTTTAGGGTTAGGGTTCGGGCTAGGGTTAGGGTTAGGGGACGGGGACGGTTTAGGGTCCAGGGGAGGGTACGACAACGCTTCAGGGGGAGCGTACGTGTGAGGGCGCGGGTTAGTGTTAGCGTACGGGTTAGGATTAGGGGACGGGTGAGGGTCAGGCCTCGGGGAAGGCTTAGGGTTAGGGTTCGGGCTAGGGTTAGGGTTAGGGGACGGGGACGGTTTAGGGTCCAGGGGAGGGTACGACAACGCTTTATGGGGAGCGTACGTGTGAGGGCACGGGTCAGTGTTAGCGTACGGGTTAGGATTAGGGGACGGGTGAGGGTCAGGCTTCGGGGAAGGGTTAGGGTTAGGGTTCGGGCTAGGGTTAGGTTTAGGGGACGGGGGCGGTTTAGGGTCCAGGGGAGGGTACAACAACGCTTTAGGGGGAGCGTACGTGTGAGGGCGCTGGTTAGTGTTAGCGTACGGGTTAGGATTAGGGGACGGGTGAGGGTCAGGCTTCGGGGAAGGGTTAGGGTTAGGGTTCGGGCTAGGTTTAGGGTTAGGGGACGGGGACGGTTTAGGGTCCAGGGGAGGGTACGACAACGCTTCAGGGGGAGCGTACGTGTGAGGGCGCGGGTTAGTGTTAGCGTACGGGTTAGGATTAGGGGACGGGTGAGGGTCAGGCTTCGGGGAAGGCTTAGGGTTAGGTTTCGGGCTAGGGTTAGGGTTAGGGGACGGGGACGGTTTAGGGTACAGGGGAGGGTACGACAACGCTTTATGGGGAGCGTACGTGTGAGGGCACGGGTCAGTGTTAGCGTACGGGTTAGGATTAGGGGACGGGTGAGGGTCAGGCTTCGGGGAAGGGTTAGGGTTAGGGTTCGGGCTAGGGTTAGGTTTAGGGGACGGGGGCGGTTTAGGGTCCAGGGGAGGGTACAACAACGCTTTAGGGGGAGCGTACGTGTGAGGGCGCTGGTTAGTGTTAGCGTACGGGTTAGGATTAGGGGACGGGTGAGGGTCAGGCTTCGGGGAAGGGTTAGGGTTAGGGTTCGGGCTAGGGTTAGGGTTAGGGGACGGGGACGGTTTAGGGTCCAGGGGAGGGTACGACAACGCTTTAGGGGGAGCGTACGTGTGAGGGAGCGGGTTAGTGTTAGCGTACGGGTTAGGATTAGGGGACGGGTGAGGGTCAGGCTTCGGGGAAGGCTTAGGGTTACGGCTCCGGCTAGGGTTAGGGTTAGGGGACGGGGATGGTTTAGGGTCCAGGGGAGGGTACGACAACGCTTTAGGGGGAGCGTACGTGTGAGGGCATGGGTTAGTGTTAGCGTACGGGTTAGGATTAGGGGACGAGTGAGGGTCAGGCTTCGGGGAAGTGTTAGGGTTAGGGTTCGGGCTAGGGTTAGGGTTAGGGGACGGGGACGGTTTAGGGTCCAGGGGAGGGTACGACAACGCTTTAGGGGGAGCGTACGTGTGAGGGCGCGGGTTAGTGTTAGCGTACGGGTTAGGATTAGGGGACGGGTGAGGGTCAGGCTTCGGGGAAGAGTTAGGGTTAGGGTTCGGGCTGGGGTTAAGGTTAGGGGCCGGGGACGGTTTAGGGTCCAGGGGAGGGTACGACAACGCTTCAGGGGGAGCGTACGTGTGAGGGCGCGGGTTAGTGTTAGCGTACGGGTTAGGATTAGGGGACGGGTGAGGGTCAGGCTTCGGGGAAGGGTTAGGGTTAGGGTTCGGGCTAGGGTTAGGGTTAGGGGACGGGGACGGCTTAGGGTCCAGGGGAGGGTACGACAACGCTTTAGAGGGAGCGTAGGTGTGAGGGCGTGGGTTAGTGTTAGCGTACGGGTTAGGATTAGGGGACGGGTGAGGGTCAGGCTTCGGGGAAGGCTTAGGGTTAGGGTTCAGGCTAGGGTTAGGTTTAGGGGACGGGGACGGTTTAGGGTCCAGGGGATGGTACGACAACGCTTTAAGGGGAGCGTACATGTGAGGGCGCGGGTTAGTGTTAGCGTACGGGTTAGGATTAGGGGACGGGTGAGGGTCAGGCTTCGGGGAAGGGTTAGGGTTAGGGTTCGGGCTAGGGTTAGGGTTAGGGGACGGGGACGGTTTAGGGTCCAGGGGAGGGTACGACAACGCTTTAGGGGGAGATTACGGGTGAGGGCGCGGGTTAGTGTTAGCGTACGGGTGAGGATTAGGGGACGGGTGAGGGTCAGGCTTCGGGGAAGGGTTAGGGTTAGGGTTCGGGCTAGGGTTAGGGTTATGGGACGGGGACGGTTTAGGGTCCAGGGGAGGGTACGACAACGGTTTAGGTGGAGCGTACGTGTGAGGGCGCGGGTTAGTGTTAGCGTACGGGTTAGGATTAGGGGACTGGTGAGGGTCAGGCTTCGGGGAAGGGGTAGGGTTAGGGTTCGGGCTAGGGTTAGGGTTAGGGGACGGGGACGGTTTAGGGTCCAGGGGAGGGTACGACAACGCTTTAGGGGGAGCGTACGTGTGAGGGCGCGGGTTAGTGTTAGCGTACGGTTTAGGATTACGGCACGGGTGAGGGTCAGGCTTCGGGGAAGGGTTAGGGTTAGGGTTCGGGCTAGGGTTAGGGTTAGGGGTCGGGGACGGCTTATGGTCCAGGGGAGGGTACGATAATTCTTTAGGGGGAGCGTACGTGTCAGGGCGCGGGTTAGTGTTAGCGTACGCGTTAGGATTAGGGGACGGGTGAGTGTCAGGCTTCGGGGAAGGTTTAGGGTTAGGGTTCGGGCTAGGGTTAGGGTTAGGGGACGGGGACGGTTTAGGGTCCAGGGGAGGGTAAGACAACGCTTTAGGGGGAGCGTACGTGTGAGGGCGCGGGTTAGTGTTAGCGTACGGGTTAGGATTAGGGGACGGGTGAGGGTCAGGCTTCGGGGAAGGGTTAGGGTTAGGCTTCGGGCTAGGGTTAGGGTTAGCGGACGGGGACGGTTTAGGGTCCAGGGGAGGGTACGACAACGCTTTAGGGGGAGTGTACGTGTGAGGGCGCGGGTTAGTGTTAGCGTACGGGTTAGGATTAGGGGATGGGTGAGGGTCAGGCTTCGGGGAAGGGTTAGGGTTAGGGTTAGGGCTAGGGTTAGTGTTAGGGGACGGTGACGGTGTAGGGTCCAGGGGAGGGTACGACAACGCTTTAGGGGGAGCCTACGTGTGAGGGCGCGGGTTAGTGTTAGCGTACGGGTTAGGATTAGGGGACGGGTGAGGGTCAGGCTTCGGGGAGGGTTTAGGGTTAGGGTTCGGGCTAGGGTTAGGGTTAGGGGACGGGGACGGTTTAGGGTCCAGGGGAGGGTACGACAACGCTTCAGGGGGAGCGTACGTGTGAGGGCGCGGGTTAGTGTTAGCGTACGGGTTAGGATTAGGGGACGGGTGAGGGTCAGGCTTCGGGGAAGGGTTAGGGTTAGGGTTCGGGCTAGGGTTAGGTTTAGGGGACGGGGGCGGTTTAGGGTCCAGGGGAGGGTACAACAACGCTTTAGGGGGAGCGTACGTGTGAGGGCGCTGGTTACTGTTAGCGTACGGGTTAGGATTCGGGGACGGGTGAGGGTCAGGCTTCGGGGAAGGGTTAGGGTTAGGGTTCGGGCTAGGGTTAGGGTTAGGGGACGGGGACGGTGTAGGGTCCAGGGGAGGGTACGACAACGCTTTAGGGGGAGCGTACGTGTGAGGGCGCGGGTTAGTGTTAACGTACGGGTTAGGATTAGGGGACGGGTGAGTGTCAGGCTTCGGGGAGGGTTTAGGGTTAGGGTTCGGGCTAGGGTTAGGGTTAGGGGACGGGGACGGTTTAGGGTCCAGGGGAGGGTACGACAACGCTTCAGGGGGAGCGTACGTGTGAGGGCGCGGGTTAGTGTTAGCGTACGGGTTAGGATTAGGGGACGGGTGAGGGTCAGGCTTCGGAGAAGGCTTAGGGTTAGGGTTCGGTCTAGGGTTAGGGTTAGGGGACGGGGACGTTTTAGGGTCCAGGGGAGGGTACGACAACGCTTTATGGGGAGCGTACGTGTGAGGGCACGGGTCAGTGTTAGCGTACGGGTTAGGATTAGGGGACGGGTGAGGATCAGGCTTCGGGGAAGTGTTAGGGTTAGGGTTCGGGCTAGGGTTAGGTTTATGGGACGGGGGCGGTTTAGGGTCCAGGGGAGGGTACAACAGCGCTTTAGGGGGAGCGTACGTGTGAGGGCGCTGGTTAGTGTTAGCGTACGGGTTAGGATTAGGGGACGGGTGAGGGTCAGGCTTCGGGGAACGGTTAGGGTTAGGGTTCGGGCTAGGGTTAGAGTTAGGGGACGGGGACGGTTTAGGGTCCAGGGGAGGGTACGACAACGATTTAGGGGGAGCGTACGTGTGAGGGAGCGGGTTAGTGTTAGCGTACGGGTTAGGATTAGGGGACGGGTGAGGGTCAGGCTTCGGGGAAGGCTTAGGGTTACGGCTCCGGCTAGGGTTAGGGTTAGGGGACGGGGATGGTTTAGGGTCCAGGGGAGGGTACGACAACGCTTTAGGGGGAGCGTACGTGTGAGAGCACGGGTTAGTGTTAGCGTACGGGTTAGGATTAGGGGACGAGTGAGGGTCAGGCTTCGGGGAAGTGTTAGGGTTAGGGTTCGGGCTAGGGTTAGGGTTAGGGGACGGGGACGGTTTAGGGTCCAGGGGAGGGTACGACAACGCTTTAGGGGGAGCGTACGTGTGAGGGCGCGGGTTAGTGTTAGCGTACGGGTTAGGATTAGGGGACGGGTGAGGGTCAGGCTTCGGGGAAGGGTTAGGGTTAGGGTTCGGGCTGGGGTTAAGGTTAGGGGCCGGGAACGGTTTAGGGTCCAGGGGAGGGTACGACAACGCTTCAGGGGGAGCGTACGTGTGAGGGCGCGGGTTAGTGTTAGCGTACGGGTTAGGATTAGGGGACGGGTGAGAGTCAGGCTTCGGGGAAGGGTTAGGGTTAGGGTTCGGGCTAGGTTTAGGGATAGGGGACGGGGACGGCTTAGGGTCCAGGGGAGGGTACGACAACGCTTTAGAGGGAGCATAGGTGTGAGGGCGTGGGTTAGTGTTAGTGTACGGGTTAGGATTAGGGGACGGGTGAGGGTCAGGCTTCGGGGAAGGCTTAGGGTTAGGGTTGAGGCTAGGGTTAGGGTTAGGGGACGGGGACGGTTTAGGGTCCAGGGGAGGATACGACAACGCTTTAGGGGGAGCGTACGTGTGAGGGCGCGGGTTAGTGTTAGCGTACGGGTTAGGATTAGGGGACGGGTGAGGGTCAGGCTTCGGGGAAGGGTTAGGGTTAGGGTTCGGGCTAGGGTTAGGTTCAGGGGACGGGGACGGTTTAGGGTCCAGGGGAGGGTACGACAATGCTTTAGGGGGAGCGTACGTGTGAGGGCGTGGGTTAGTGTTAGCGTACGGGTGAGGATGAGGGGACGGGTGAGGGTCAGGCTTCGGGGAATGGTTAGGGTTAGGGTTCGGGCTAGGGTTAGGGTTAGGGGACGGGGACGGTTTAGGGTCCAGGGGAGGGTACGGCAACGCTTTAGGGGGAGCGTACGTGTGAGGGTGCGGGTTAGTGTTAGCGTACGGGTTAGGATTAGGGGACGGGTGAGGGTCAGTCTTCGGGGAAGGGTTAGGGTTAGGGTTCGTGCTAGGGTTAGGGTTAGGGGACGGGGACGGTTTAGGGTCCAGGGGAGGGTACGACAACGCTTTAGGGGGAGCGTACGTGTGAGGGCGCGAGTTAGTGTTAGCGTACGGGTTAGGATTAGGGGACGGGTGAGGGTCAGGTTTCGGGGAAGGGTTAGGGTTAGGGTTCGGGCTAGGATTAGGGTTACGGGATGGGGACGGCTTAGGGCCCAGGGGAGGGTACGACAACGCTTTAGGGGGAGCGTACGTGTGAGGGGGCGGGTTAGTGTTAGCGTACGCGTTAGGATTAGGGGACGGGTGAGGCTCAGGCTTCGGGGAAGGCTTAGGGTTAGGGTTCGGGCTAGGGTTAGGGTTAGGGGACGGGGACGGTTTAGGGTCCAGGGGAGGGTACGACAACGCTTTAGGGGGAGTGTACGTGTGAGGGCGCGGGTTAGTGTTAGCGTACGGGTTAGGATTAGGGGATGGGTGAGGGTCAGGCTTCGGGGAAGGGTTAGGGTTAGGGTTAGGGCTAGGGTTAGGGTTAGGGGACGGTGACGGTGTAGGGTCCAGGGGAAGGTACGACAACGCTTTAGGGGGAGCGTACGTGTGAGGGCGCGGGTTAGTGTTAGCGTACGGGTTAGGATTAGGGGACGGGTGAGGGTCAGGCTTCGGGGAGGGTTTAGGGTTAGGGTTCGGGCTAGGGTTAGGGTTAGGGGACGGGGACGGTTTAGGGTCCAGGGGAGGGTACGACAACGCTTCAGGGGGAGCGTACGTTTGAGGGCGCAGGTTAGTGTTAGCGTACGGGTTAAGATTAGGGGACGGGTGAGGGTCAGGCTTCGGGGAAGACTTAGGGTTAGGGTTCGGGCTAGGGTTAGGGTTAGGGGACGGGGATGGTTTAGGGTCCAGGGGAGGGTACGACAACGCTTTATGGGGAGCGTACGTGTGAGGGCACGGGTCAGTGTTAGCGTACGGGTTAGGATTAGGGGACGGGTGAGGGTCAGGCTTCGGGGAAGGTTTAGGGTTAGGGTTCGGGCTAGGGTTAGGTTTAGGGGACGGGGGCGGTTTAGGGTCCAGGGGAGGGTACAACAACGCTTTAGGGGGAGCGTACGTGTGAGGGCGCTGGTTAGTGTTAGCGTACGGGTTAGGATTAGGGGACGGGTGAGGGTCAGGCTTCGGGGAAGGGTTAGTGTTAGGGTTCGGGCTAGGTTTAGGGTTAGGGGACGGGGACGGCTTAGGGTCCAGGGGAGGGTACGACAACGCTTCAGGGGGAGCGTACGTGTGAGGGCGCGGGTTAGTGTTAGCGTACGGGTTAGGATTAGGGGACGGGTGAGGGTCAGGCTTCGGGGAAGTCTTAGGGTTAGGGTTCGGGCTAGGGTTAGGGTTAGGGGACGGGGACGGTGTAGGGTCCAGGGGAGGGTACGACAACGCTTTAGGGAGAGCGTTCGTGTGAGGGCGCGGGTTAGTGTTAGCGTACGGGTTAGGATTAGGGGACCGGTGAGGGTCAGGCTTCGGGGAGGGTTTAGGGTTAGGATTCGGGCTAGGGTTAGGGTTAGGGGACGGGGACGGTTTAGGGTCCAGGGGAGGGTACGACAACGCTTCAGGGGGAGCGTACGTGTGAGGGCGCGGGTTAGTGTTAGCGTACGGGTTAGGATTAGGGGACGGGTGACGGTCAGGCTTCGGGGAAGGGTTAGGGTTAGGGTTCGGGCTATGTTTAGGGTTAGGGGACGGGGACGGCTTAGGGTCCAGGGGAGGGTACGACAACGCTTCAGGGGGAGCGTACGTGTGAGGGCGCGGGTTAGTGTTAGCGTACGGGTTAGGATTAGGGGACGGGTGAGGGTCAGGCTTCGGGGAAGGCTTAGGGTTATGGTTCGGGCTAGGGTTAGGGTTAGTGGACAGGGACGGTTTAGGGTCCAGGGGAGGGTACGACAACCCTTTATGGGGAGCGTACGTGTGAGGGCGCGGGTTAGTGTTATCGTACGGGTTAGGATTAGGGGACGGGTGAGGGTAAGGCTTCGGGGAAGGGTTAGGGTTAGGGTTCGGGCTAGGGTTAGGTTTAGGGGACGGGGGCGGTTTAGGGTCCAGGGGAGGGTACAACAACGCTTTAGGGGGAGCGTACGTGTGAGGGCGCTGGTTAGGGTTAGCGTACGGGTTAGGATTAGGGGACAGGTGAGGGTCAGGCTTCAGGGAAGCGTTAGGGTTAGGGTTCGGGCTAGGGTTAGGGTTAGGGGACGGGGACGGTTTAGGGTCCAGGGGAGGGTACGACAACGCTTTTGGGGGAGCGTACGTGTGAAGGCGCGGGTCAGTGTTAGCGTACGGGTTAGGATTAGGGGACGGGTGAGGGTCAGGCTTCGGGAAAGGGTTAGGGTTAGGGTTCGGGCTAGGGTTAGGTTTAGGGGACGGGGACGGTTTAGGGTCCAGGTGAGGGTACGACAACGCTTTAGGGGAAGTGTACGTGTGAGGGCGCGGGTTAGTGTTAGCGTACGGGTTAGGATTAGGGGACGGGTGAGGGTCAGGCTTCGGGGAAGGGTTAGGGTTAGGGTTCGGGCTAGGGTTAGGGTTAGGGGACGGGGACGGTTTAGGGTCCAGGGGAGGGTACGACAACGTTTTAGGGGGAGCGTACGTGTGAGGGCGCGGGTTAGTGTTAGCGTACGGGTTAGGATTAGGGGACGGGTGAGGGTCAGGCTTCGGGGAATGGTTAGGGTTACGGTTCGGGCTAGGGTTAGGGTTAGAGGACGGGGACGGTTTAGGTTCCAGGGGAGGGTACAACAACGCTTTAGGGGGAGCGTACGTGTGAGGGCACGGGTTAGTGTTAGCGTACGGGTTAGGATTAGGGGACGAGTGAGGGTCAGGCTTCGGGGAAGGGTTAGGGTTAGGGTTCGGGCTAGGGTTAGGGTTAGGGGATGGGGACGGTTTAGGGTCCAGGGGATGGTACGACAACGCTTTAGGGGGAGCGTACATGTGAGGGCGCGGGTTAGTGTTAGCGTACGGGTTAGGATTAGGGGACGGGTGAGGGTCAGGCTTCGGGGAAGGGTTAGGGTTAGGGTTCGGGCTAGGGTTAGGGTTAGGGGACGGGGACGGTTTAGGGTCCAGGGGAGGGTACGACAACGCTTAAGGGGGAGCGTACGTGTGAGGGCGCGGGTTAGTGTTAGCGTACGGGTGAGGATTAGGGGACGGGTGAGGGTCAGGCTTCGGGGAAGGCTTAGGGTTAGGGTTCGGGCTAGGGTTAGGGTTAGGGGACGGGGACGGTTTAGGGTCCAGGGGAGGGTACGACAACGGTTTAGGTGGAGCGTACGTGTGAGGGCGCGGGTTAGTGTTAGCGTACGGGTTAGGATTAGGGGACGGGTGAGGGTCAGGCTTCGGGGAAGGGTTAGGGTTAGGGTTCGGGCTAGGGTTAGGGTTAGGGGACTGGGACGGTTTAGGGTCCAGGGGAGGGTACGACAACGCTTTAGGGGGAGCGTACGTGTGAGGGCGTGGGTTAGTGTTAGCGTACGGGTTAGGATTAGGGGACGGGTGAGGGTCAGGCTTCGGGGAAGGGTTAGGGTTAGGGTTCGGGCTAGGGTTAGGGTTAGGGGTCGGGGACGGCTTATGGTCCAGGGGAGGGTACGATAATTCTTTAGGGGGAGCGTACGTGTCAGGGCGCGGGTTAGTGTTAGCGTACGCGTTAGGATTAGGGGACGGGTGAGGGTCAGGCTTCGGGGAAGGTTTAGGGTTAGGGTTCGGGCTAGGGTTAGGGTTAGGGGACGGGGACGGCTTAGGGTCCAGGGGAGGGTACGACAACGCTTTAGGGGGAGCGTACGTGTGAGGGCACGTGTTAGTGTTAGCGTACGGGTCAGGATTAGGGGACGGGTGAGGCTCAGGCTTCGGGGAAGGCTTAGGGTTAGGGTTCGGGCTAGGGTTAGGGTTAGGGGACGGGGACGGTTTAGGGTCCAGTGGAAGGTACGACAACGCTTTAAGGCGAGCGTACATGTGAGGGCGCGGGTTAGTGTTAGCGTACGGGTTAGGATTAGGGGACGGGTGATGGTCAGGCTTCGGGGAAGGGTTAGGGTTAGGGTTCGGGCTAGGGTTAGGGTTAGGGGACGGGGACGGTTTAGGGTCCAGGGGAGGGTACGACAACGCTTTAGGGGGAGCGTACGCGTGAGCGCGCAGGTTAGTGTTAGCGTACGGGTTAGGATTAGGGGACGGGTGAGGGTCAGGCTTCGGGGAAGTGTTAGGGTTAGGGTTCGGGCTAGGGTTAGGGTTAGGGGACGAGGACGGTTTAGGGTCCAGGTGAGGGTACGAAAACGCTTTAGGGGGAGCGTACGTGTGAGGGCACGGGTTAGTGTTAGCGTACGGGTTAGGATTATGGGACGGGTGAGGGTCAGGCTTCGGGGAAGGGTTAGGGTTAGGGTTCGGGCTAGGGTTAGGGTTAGGGGAGGGGGACGGTTTAGGGTCCAGGGGAGGGTACGACAACGCTTTAGGGGGAGCGTACGTGTGAGGGCGCGGGTTAGTGTTAGCGTACGGGTTAGGATTAGGGGACGGGTGAGGGTCAGGCTTCGGGGAGGGTTTAGGGTTAGGGTTCGGGCTAGGGTTAGGGTTAGGGGACGGGGACGGTTTAGGGTCCAGGGGAGTGTACGACAACGCTTTATGGGAAGCGTACGTGTGAGGGCACGGGTCAGTGTTAGCGTACGGGTTAGAATTAGGGGACGGGTGAGGGTCAGGCTTCGGGGAAGGGTTAGGGTTAGGGTTCGGGCTAGGGTTAGGTTTAGGGGACGGGGGCGGTTTAGGGTCCAGGGGAGGGTACAACAACGCTTTAGGGGGAGCGTACGTGTGAGGGCGCTGGTTATTGTTAGCGTACGGGTTAGGATTAGGGGACGGGTGAGGGGCAGGCTTCGGGGAAGAGTTAGGGTTAGGGTTCGGGCTAGGGTTAGGGTTAGGGGACGGGGACGGTGTAGGGTCCAGGGGAGGGTACGACAACGCTTTAGGGGGAGCGTACGTGTGAGGGCGCGGGTTAGTGTTAACGTACGGGTTAGGATTAGGGGACGGGTGAGTGTCAGGCTTCGGGGAGGGTTTAGGGTTAGGGTTCGGGCTAGGGTTAGGGTTAGGGGACGGGGACGGTTTAGGGTCCAGGGGAGGGTACGACAACGCTTCAGGGGGAGCGTACGTGTGAGGGCGCGGGTTAGTGTTAGCGTACGGGTTAGGATTAGGGGACGGGTGAGGGTCAGTCTTCGGGGAAGGCTTAGGGTTAGGGTTCGGGCTAGGGTTAGGGTTAGGGGACGGGGACGGTTTAGGGTCCAGGGGAGGGTACGACAACGCTTTATGGGGAGCGTACGTGTGAGGGCACGGGTCAGTGTTAGCGTACGGGTTAGGATTAGGGGACGGGTGAGGGTCAGGCTTCGGGGAAGGGTTAGGGTTAGGGTTCGGGCTAGGGTTAGGTTTAGGGGACGGGGGCGGTTTAGGGTCCAGGGGAGGGTACAACAACGCTTTAGGGGGAGCGTACGTGTGAGGGCGCTGGTTAGTGTTAGCGTACGGGTTAGGATTAGGGGACGGGTGAGTGTCAGGCTTCGGGGAAGGGTTAGGGTTAGGGTTCGGGCTAGGGTTAGGGTTAGGGGACGGGGACGGTTTAGGGTCCAGGGGAGGGTACGACAACGATTTAGAGGGAGCGTACGTGTGAGGGAGCGGGTTAGTGTTAGCGTACGGGTTAGGATTAGGGGACGGGTGAGGGTCAGGCTTCGGGGAAGGCTTAGGGTTACGGCTCCGGCTAGGGTTAGGGTTAGGGGACGGGGATGGTTTAGGGTCCAGGGGAGGGTACGACAACGCTTTAGGGGGAGCGTACGTGTGAGGGCACGGGTTAGTGTTAGCGTACGGGTTAGGATTAGGGGACGAGTGAGGGTCAGGCTTCGGAGAAGTGTTAGGGTCAGGGTTCGGGCTAGGGTTAGGGTTAGGGGACGGGGACGGTTTAGGGTCCAGGGGAGGGTACGACAACGCTTTAGGGGGAGCGTACGTGTGAGGGCGCGGGTTAGTGTTAGCGTACGGGTTAGGATTAGGGGACGGGTGAGGGTCAGGCTTCGGGGAAGGGTTAGGGTTAGGGTTCGGGCTGGGGTTAAGGTTAGGGGCCGGGGACGGTTTAGGGTCCAGGGGAGGGTACGACAACGCTTCAGGGGGAGCGTACGTGTGAGGGCGCGGGTTAGTGTTAGCGTACGGGTTAGGATTAGGGGACGGGTGAGGGTCAGGCTTCGGGGAAGGGTTAGGGTTAGGGTTCGGGCTAGGTTTAGGGTTAGGGGACGGGGACGGCTTAGGGTCCAGGGGAGGGTACGACAACGCTTTAGGGGGAGCGTACGTGTGAGGGCACGGGTCAGTGTTAGCGTACGGGTTAGGATTAGGGGACGGGTGAGGGTCAGGCTTCGGGGAAGGGTTAGGGTTAGGGTTCGGGCTAGGGTTAGGTTTAGGGGACGGGGGCGGTTTAGGGTCCAGGGGAGGGTACAACAACGCTTTAGGGGGAGCGTACGTGTGAGGGCGCTGGTTAGGGTTAGCGTACGGGTTAGGATTAGGGGACGGGTGAGGGTCAGGCTTCGGGGAAGCGTTAGGGTTAGGGTTCGGGCTAGGGTTAGGGTTAGGGGACGGGGACGGTTTAGGGTCCAGGGGAGGGTACGACAACGCTTTAGGGGGAGCGTACATGTGAGGGCGCGGGTTAGTGTTAGCGTACGGGTTAGGATTAGGGGACGGGTGAGGGTCAGGCTTCGGGGAAGGGTTAGGGTTAGGGTTCGGGCTAGGGTTAGGGTTAGCGGACGGGGACGGTTTAGGGTCCAGGGGAGGGTACGACAACGCTTTAGGGGGAGTGTACGTGTGAGGGCGCGGGTTAGTGTTAGCGTACGGGTTAGGATTAGGGGATGGGTGAGGGTCAGGCTTCGGGGAAGGGTTAGGGTTAGGGTTAGGGCTAGGGTTAGGGTTAGGGGACGGTGACGGTGTAGGGTCCAGGGGAGGGTACGACAACGCTTTAGGGGGAGCGTACGTGTGAGGGGGCGGGTTAGTGTTAGCGTACGGGTTAGGATTAGGGGACGGGTGAGGGTCAGGCTTCGGGGAGGGTTTAGGGTTAGGGTTCGGGCTAGGGTTAGGGTTAGGGGACGGGGACGGTTTAGGGTCCAGGGGAGTGTACGACAACGCTTCAGGGGGAGCGTACGTGTGAGGGCGTGGGTTAGTGTTAGCGTACGGGTTAGGATTAGGGGATGGGTGAGGGTCAGGCTTCGGGGAAGGCTTAGTGTTAGGGTTCGGGCTAGGGTTAGGGTTAGGGGACGGGGACGGTTTAGGGTCCAGGGGAGGGTACGACAACGCTTTATGGGGAGCGTACGTGTGAGGGCACGGGTCAGTGTTAGCGTACGGGTTAGGATTAGGGGACGGGTGAGGGTCAGGCTTAGGGGAAGGGTTAGGGTTAGGGTTCGGGCTAGGGTTAGGGTTAGGGGACGGGGACGGTTTAGGGTCCAGGGGAGTGTAGGACAACGCTTTAGGGGGAGCGTACGTGTGAGGGCGCGGGTTAGTGTTACCGTACGGGTTAGGATTAGGGGACGGGTGAGGGTCAGGCTTCGGGGAAGGGTTAGGGTTAGGGTTCGGGCTAGGGTTAGGTTCAGGGGACGGGGACGGTTTAGGGTCCAGGGGAGGGTACGACAATGCTTTAGGGGGAGCGTACGTGTGAGGGCGTGGATTAGTGTTAGCGTACGGGTGAGGATGAGGGGACGGGTGAGGGTCAGGCTTCGGGGAAGGGTTAGGGTTAGGGTTCGGGCTAGGGTTAGGGTTAGGGGACGGGGACGGTTTAGGGTCCAGGGGAGGGTATGACAACGCTTTAGTGGGAGCGTACGTGTGAGGGTGCGCGTTAGTGTTAGCGTACGGGTTAGGATTAGGGGACGGGTGAGGGTCAGTCTTCGGGGAAGGGTTAGGGTTAGGGTTCGTGCTAGGGTTAGGGTTAGGGGACGGGGACGGTTTAGGGTCCAGGGGAGGGTACGACAACGCTTTAGGGGGAGCGTACGTGTGAGGGCGCAGGTTAGTGTTAGCGTACGGGTTAGGATTAGTGGACGGGTGAGGGTCAGGTTTCGGGGAAGGGTTAGGGTTAGGGTTCGGGCTAGGGTTAGGGTTACGGGATGGGGACGGCTTAGGGTCCAGGGGAGGGTACGACAACGCTTTAGGGGGAGCGTACGTGTGAGGGGGCGGGTTAGTGTTAGCGTACGCGTTAGGATTAGGGGACGGGTGAGGCTCAGGCTTCGGGGAAGGCTTAGGGTTAGGGTTCGGGCTAGGGTTAGGTTTAGGGGACGGGGACGGTTTAGGGTCCAGGGGAGGGTACGACAACGCTTTAGGGGGAGCGTACGTGTGAGGGCGCGGGTTAGTGTTAGCGTACGGGTTAGGATTAGGGGACGGGTGAGGGTCAGGCTTCGGGGAAGGGTTAGGGTTAGGGTTCGGGCTAGGGTTAGGGTTAGCGGACGGGGACGGTTTAGGGTCCAGGGGAGGGTACGACAACGCTTTAGGGGGAGTGTACGTGTGAGGGCGCGGGTTAGTGTTAGCGTACGGTTTAGGATTAGGGGATGGGTGAGGGTCAGGCTTCGGGGAAGTGTTAGGGTTAGGGTTCGGGCTAGGGTTAGGGTTAGGGGACGGGGACGGTTTAGGGTCCAGGGGAGGGTACGACAACGCTTCAGGGGGTGCGTACGTGTGAGGGCGTGGGTTAGTGTTAGCGTACGGGTTAGGATTAGGGGACGGGTGAGGGTCAGGCTTCGGGGAAGGCTTAGGGTTAGGGTTCGGGCTAGGGTTAGGGTTAGGGGACGGGGACGGTTTAGGGTCCAGGCGAGGGTACGACAACGCTTTATGGGGAGCGTACGTGTGAGGGCACGGGTCAGTGTTAGCGTACGGGTTAGGATTAGGGGACGGGTGAGTGTCAGGCTTAGGGGAAGGGTTAGGGTTAGGGTTCGGGCTAGGGTTAGGGTTAGGGGACGGGGACGGTTTAGGGTCCAGGGGAGGGTAGGACAACGCTTTAGGGGGAGCGTACGTTTGAGGGCGTGGGTTAGTGTTAGCGTACGGGTTAGGATTAGGGGACGAGTGAGGGTCAGTCTTCGGGGAAGGGTTAGGGTTAGGGTTCGGGCTAGGGTTAGGGTTAGGGGACGGGGACGGTTTAGGGTCCAGGGGAGGGTACGGCAACGCTTTAGGGGGAGCGTACGTGTGAGGGTGCGGGTTAGTGTTAGCATACGGGTTAGGATTAGGGGACGGGTGAGGGTCAGTCTTCGGGGAAGGCTTAGGGTTAGGGTTCGTGCTAGGGTTAGGGTTAGGAGACGGGGACGGTTTAGGGTCCAGGGGAGGTTACGACAACGCTTTAGGGGGAGCGTACGTGTGAGGGCGCGGGTTAGTGTTAGCGTACGGGTTAGGATTAGGGGACGGGTGAGGGTCAGGTTTCGGGGAAGGGTTAGGGTTAGGGTTCGGGCTAGGGTTAGGGTTAGGGGACGGGGACGGTTTAGGGTCCAGGGGAGGGTACGACAACGCTTTAGGGGGAGCGTACGTGTGAGGGCACGGGTTAGTGTTAGCGTACGGGTTAGGATTAGGGGACGGATGAGGGTCAGGCTTCGGGGAAGGGTTAGGGTTAGGGTTCGGGCTAGGGTTAGGGTTAGGGGACGGGGACGGTTTAGGGTCCAGGGGAGGGTACGACAACGCTTTAGGGGGAGCGTACGTGTGAGGGCGTGGGTTAGTGTTAGCGTACGGGTTAGGATTAGGGGACGGGTGAGGGTCAGGCTTCGGGGAAGGGTTAGGGTTAGGGTTCGGGCTAGGGTTAGGGTTAGGGGACGGGGACGGTTTAGGGTCCAGGGGAGGATACGACAACGCTTTAGGGGGAGCGTACGTGTGAGGGCGCGGGTTAGTGTTCTCGTACGGGTTAGGATTAGGGGACGGGTGAGGGTCAGGCTTCGGGGAAGGGTTAGGGTTAGGGTTCGGGCTAGGGTTAGGGTTAGGGGACGGGGACGGTTTAGGGTCCAGGGGAGGGTACGACAACGCTTTAGGGGGAGCGTACGTGTGAGGGCGCGGGTTAGTG
Source organism: Grampus griseus (assembly GCF_964374135.1). Classification (NCBI taxonomy): domain Eukaryota; kingdom Metazoa; phylum Chordata; class Mammalia; order Artiodactyla; family Delphinidae; genus Grampus; species Grampus griseus. The sequence continues at coordinate 111,344 of NW_028133104.1, read as the reverse complement.
TTAGCGTACGGGTTAGGATTAGGGGACGGGTGAGGGTCAGGCCTCGGGGAAGGGTTAGGGTTAGGGTTCGGGCTAGGGTTAGGGTTAGCGGACGGGGACGGTTTAGGGTCCAGGGGAGGGTACGACAACGCTTTAGGGGGAGTGTACGTGTGAGGGCGCGGGTTAGTGTTAGCGTACGGTTTAGGATTAGGGGATGGGTGAGGGTCAGGCTTCGGGGAAGTGTTAGGGTTAGGGTTCGGGCTAGGGTTAGGGTTAGGGGACGGGGACGGTTTAGGGTCCAGGGGAGGGTACGACAACGCTTCAGGGGGAGCGTACGTGTGAGGGCGTGGGTTAGTGTTAGCGTACGGGTTAGGATTAGGGGACGAGTGAGGGTCAGTCTTCGGGGAAGGGTTAGGGTTAGGGTTCGGGCTAGGGTTAGGGTTAGGGGACGGGGACGGTTTAGGGTCCAGGGGAGGGTACGGCAACGCTTTAGGGGGAGCGTACGTGTGAGGGTGCGGGTTAGTGTTAGCATACGGGTTAGGATTAGGGGACGGGTGAGGGTCAGTCTTCGGGGAAGGCTTAGGGTTAGGGTTCGTGCTAGGGTTAGGGTTAGGAGACGGGGACGGTTTAGGGTCCAGGGGAGGTTACGACAACGCTTTAGGGGGAGCGTACGTGTGAGGGCGCGGGTTAGTGTTAGCGTACGGGTTAGGATTAGGGGACGGGTGAGGGTCAGGTTTCGGGGAAGGGTTAGGGTTAGGGTTCGGGCTAGGGTTAGGGTTAGGGGACGGGGACGGTTTAGGGTCCAGGGGAGGGTACGACAACGCTTTAGGGGGAGCGTACGTGTGAGGGCACGGGTTAGTGTTAGCGTACGGGTTAGGATTAGGGGACGGATGAGGGTCAGGCTTCGGGGAAGGGTTAGGGTTAGGGTTCGGGCTAGGGTTAGGGTTAGGGGACGGGGACGGTTTAGGGTCCAGGGGAGGGTACGACAACGCTTTAGGGGGAGCGTACGTGTGAGGGCGTGGGTTAGTGTTAGCGTACGGGTTAGGATTAGGGGACGGGTGAGGGTCAGGCTTCGGGGAAGGGTTAGGTTTAGGGTTCGGGCTAGGGTTAGGGTTAGGGGACGGGGACGGTTTAGGGTCCAGGGGAGGATACGACAACGCTTTAGGGGGAGCGTACGTGTGAGGGCGCGGGTTAGTGTTCTCGTACGGGTTAGGATTAGGGGACGGGTGAGGGTCAGGCTTCGGGGAAGGGTTAGGGTTAGGGTTCGGGCTAGGGTTAGGGTTAGGGGACGGGGACGGTTTAGGGTCCAGGGGAGGGTACGACAACGCTTTAGGGGGAGCGTACGTGTGAGGGCGCGGGTTAGTGTTAGCGTACGGGTTAGGATTAGGGGACGGGTGAGGTTCAGGCTTCGGGGAAGGGTTAGGGTTAGGGTTCGGGCTAGGGTTAGGGTTAGGGGACGGGGACGGCTTATGGTCCAGGGAAGGGTACGATAATGCTTTAGGGGGAGCGTACGTGTGAGGGCGCGGGTTAGTGTTAGCGTACGCGTTAGGATTAGGGGACGGGTGAGGGTCAGGCTTCGGGGAAGGTTTCGGGTTAGGGTTCGGGCTAGGGTTAGGGTTAGGGGACGGGGACGGCTTAGGGTCCAGGGGAGGGTACGACAACGCTTTAGGGGGAGCGTACGTGTGAGGGCGCGGGTTAGTGTTAGCGTACGGGTTAGGATTAGGGGACGGGTGAGGCTCAGGCTTCGGGGAGGGCTTAGGGTTAGGGTTCGGGCTAGGGTTAGGGTTAGGGGACGGGGACGGTTTAGGGTCCAGGGGAGGGTACGACAACGCTTTAGTGGGAGCGTACGTGTGAGGGCGGGGGTTAGTGTTAGCGTACGGGTGAGGAATAGGGGACGGGTGAGGGTCAGGCTTCGGGGAAGGGTTAGGGTTAGGGTTCGGGCAAGGGTTAGGGTTAGGGGACGGGGACGGTTTAGGGTCCAGGGGAAGGTACGACAACGCTTTAAGGCGAGCGTACATGTGAGGGCGCGGGTTAGTGTTAGCGTACGGGTTAGGATTAGGGGACGTGTGATGGTCAGGCTTCGGGGAAGGGTTAGGGTTAGGGTTCGGGCTAGGGTTAGGGTTAGGGGATGGGGACGGTTTAGGGTCCAGGGGAGGGTATGACAACGCTTTAGGGGGAGCGTACGTGTGAGGGCGCGGGTTAGTGTTAGCGTACGGGTTAGGATTAGTGGACGGGTGAGGGTCAGGCTTCGGGGAAGCGTTAGGGTTAGAGTTCGGGCTAGGGTTAGGGTTAGGGGACGGGGATGGTTTAGGGTCCAGGGGAGGGTACGACAATGCTTTAGGGGGAGCGTACACCTGAGGGCGCGGGTTAGTGTTAGCGAACGGGTTAGGATTAGGGGTCGGGTGAGGGTCAGGCTTTGGGGAAAGTTTAGGGGTAGGGTTCCGGCTAGGGTTAGGGTTAGGGGACGGGTACGGTTTAGGGTCCAGGTGAGGGTACGATAATGCTTTAGGGGGAGCGTACGTGTGAGGGCGCGGGTTAGTGTTAGCGTACGGGTTAGGATTAGGGCACGGGTGAGGGTCAGGCTTCAGGGAAGGGTTAGGGTTAGGGTTCGGGCTAGGGTTAGATTCAGGGGACGGGGACGGTTTAGGGTCCAGGGAAGGGTACGACAATGCTTTAGGGGGAGCGTACGTGTGAGGGCGTGGATTAGTGTTAGCGTACGGGTGAGGATGAGGGGACGGGTGAGGGTCAGGCTTCGGGGAAGGGTTAGGGTTAGGGTTCGGGCTAGGGTTAGGGTTAGGGGACGGGGACGGTTTAGGGTCCAGGGGAGGGTATGACAACGCTTTAGGGGGAGCGTACGTGTGAGGGTGCGGGTTAGTGTTAGCGTACGGGTTAGGATTAGGGGACGGGTGAGGGTCAGTCTTCGGGGAAGGGTTAGGGTTAGGGTTCGTGCTAGGGTTAGGGTTAGGGGACGGGGATGGTTTAGGGTCCAGGGGAGGGTACGACAACGCTTTAGGGGGAGCGTACGTGTGAGGGCGCAGGTTAGTGTTAGCGTACGGGTTAGGATTAGGGGACGGGTGAGGGTCAGGTTTCGGGGAAGGGTTAGGGTTAGGGTTCGGGCTAGGGTTAGGGTTACGGGATGGGGACGGCTTAGGGTCTAGGGGAGGGTACGACAACGCTTTAGGGGGAGCGTACGTGTGAGGGGGCGGGTTAGTCTTAGCGTACGCGTTAGGATTAGGGGACGGGTGAGGCTCAGGCTTCGGGGAAGGCTTAGGGTTAGGGTTCGGGCTAGGGTTAGGTTTAGGGGACGGGGACGGTTTAGGGTCCAGGGGAGGGTACGACAACGCTTTAGGGGGAGTGTACGTGTGAGGGCGCGGGTTAGTGTTAGCGTACGGGTTAGGATTAGGGGATGGGTGAGGGTCAGGCTTCGGGGAAGTGTTAGGGTTAGGGTTAGGGCTAGGGTTAGGGTTAGGGGACGGTGACGGTGTAGGGTCCAGGGGAGGGTACGACAACGCTTTAGGGGGAGCGTACGTGTGAGGGCGCGGGTTAGTGTTAGCGTACGGGTTAGGATTAGGGGACGGGTGAGGGTCAGGCTTCGGGGAGGGTTTAGGGTTAGGGTTCGGGCTAGGGTTAGGGGACGGGGACGGTTTAGGGTCCAGGGGAGGGTAGGACAACGCTTTAGGGGGAGCGTACGTTTGAGGGCGTGGGTTAGTGTTAGCGTACGGGTTAGGATTAGGGGACGGGTGAGGGTCAGGCTTCGGGGAAGTGTTAGGGTTACGGTTCGGGCTAGGGTTAGGGTTAGGGGACGGGGACGGTTTAGGGTCCAGGGGAGGGTACGACAACACTTTAGGGTGAGCGTACGTGTGAGGGCACGGGTTAGTGTTAGCGTACGGGTTAGGATTAGGGGACGAGTGAGGGTCAGTCTTCGGGGAAGGGTTAGGGTTAGGGTTCGTGCTAGGGTTAGGGTTAGGGGACGGGGATGGTTTAGGGTCCAGGGGAGGGTACGACAACGCTTTAGGGGGAGCGTACGTGTGAGGGCGCGGGTTAGTGTTAGCGTACGGGTTAGGATTAGGGGACGGGTGAGGGTCAGGCTTCGGGGAAGGTTTAGGGTTATGGTTCGGGCTAGGGTTAGGTTCAGGGGACGGGGACGGTTTAGGGTCCAGGGGAGGGTACGACAATGCTTTAGGGGGAGCGTACGTGTGAGGGCGTGGGTTAGTGTTAGCGTACGGGTGAGGATGAGGGGACGGGTGAGGGTCAGGCTTCGGGGAAGGGTTAGGGTTAGGGTTCGGGCTAGGGTTAGGGTTAGGGGACGGGGACGGTTTAGGGTCCAGGGGAGGGTACGGCAACGCTTTAGGGGGAGCGTACGTGTGAGGGTGCGGGTTAGTGTTAGCATACGGGTTAGGATTAGGGGACGGGTGAGGGTCAGTCTTCGGGGAAGGCTTAGGGTTAGGGTTCGTGCTAGGGTTAGGGTTAGGGGACGGGGACGGTTTAGGGTCCAGGGGAGGGTACGACAACGCTTTAGGGGGAGCGTACGTGTGAGGGCGCGGGTTAGTGTTAGCGTACGGGTTAGGATTAGGGGACGGGTGAGGGTCAGGTTTCGGGGAAGGGTTAGGGTTAGGGTTCGGGCTAGGGTTAGGGTTAGGGGACGGGGACGGTTTAGGGTCCAGGGGAGGGTACGACAACGCTTTAGGGGGAGCGTACGTGTGAGGGCGTGGGTTAGTGTTAGCGTACGGGTTAGGATTAGGGGACGGATGAGGGTCAGGCTTCGGGGAAGGGTTAGGGTTAGGGTTCGGGCTAGGGTTAGGGTTAGGGGACGGGGACGGTTTAGGGTCCAGGGGAGGGTACGACAACGCTTTAGGGGGAGCGTACGTGTGAGGGCGTGGGTTAGTGTTAGCGTACGGGTTAGGATTAGGGGACGGGTGAGGGTCAGGCTTCGGGGAAGGGTTAGGGTTAGGGTTCGGGCTAGGGTTAGGGTTAGGGGACGGGGACGGTTTAGGGTCCAGGGGAGGGTACGACAACGCTTTAGGGGGAGCGTACGTGTGAGGGCGCGGGTTAGTGTTATCGTACGGGTTAGGATTAGGGGACGGGTGAGGGTCAGGCTTCGGGGAAGGGTTAGGGTTAGGGTTCGGGCTAGGGTTAGGGTTAGGGGACGGGGACGGTTTAGGGTCCAGGGGAGGGTACGACAACGCTTTAGGGGGAGCGTACGTGTGAGGGCGCGGGTTAGTGTTAGCGTACGGGTTAGGATTAGGGGACGGGTGAGGTTCAGGCTTCGGGGAAGGGTTAGGGTTAGGGTTCGGTCTAGGGTTAGGGTTAGGGGACGGGGACGGCTTATGGTCCAGGGAAGGGTACGATAATGCTTTAGGGGGAGCGTACGTGTGAGGGCGCGGGTTAGTGTTAGCGTACGCGTTAGGATTAGGGGACGGGTGAGGGTCAGGCTTCGGGGAAGGTTTCGGGTTAGGGTTCGGGCTAGGGTTAGGGTTAGGGGACGGGGACGGCTTAGGGTCCAGGGGAGGGTACGACAACGCTTTAGGGGGAGCGTACGTGTGAGGGCACGGGTTAGTGTTAGCGTACGGGTTAGGATTAGGGGACGGGTGAGGCTCAGGCTTCGGGGAGGGCTTAGGGTTAGGGTTCGGGCTAGGGTTAGGGTTAGGGGACGGGGACGGTTTAGGGTCCAGGGGAGGGTACGACAACGCTTTAGTGGGAGCGTACGTGTGAGGGCGGGGGTTAGTGTTAGCATACGGGTGAGGAATAGGGGACGGGTGAGGGTCAGGCTTCGGGGAAGGGTTAGGGTTAGGGTTCGGGCAAGGGTTAGGGTTAGGGGACGGGGACGGTTTAGGGTCCAGGGGAAGGTACGACAACGCTTTAAGGCGAGCGTACATGTGAGGGCGCGGGTTAGTGTTAGCGTACGGGTTAGGATTAGGGGACGTGTGATGGTCAGGCTTCGGGGAAGGGTTAGGGTTAGGGTTCGGGCTAGGGTTAGGGTTAGGGGATGGGGAAGGTTTAGGGTCCAGGGGAGGGTATGACAACGCTTTAGGGGGAGCGTACGTGTGAGGGCGCGGGTTAGTGTTAGCGTACGGGTTAGGATTAGTGGACGGGTGAGGGTCAGGCTTCGGGGAAAGTTTAGGGGTAGGGTTCCGGCTAGGGTTAGGGTTAGGGGACGGGTACGGTTTAGGGTCCAGGTGAGGGTACGATAATGCTTTAGGGGGAGCGTACGTATGAGGGCGCGGGTTAGTGTTAGCGTACGGGTTAGGATTAGGGGACGGGTGAGGCTCAGGCTTCGGGGAAGGGTTAGGGTTAGGGTTCGGGCTAGGGTTAGGGTTAGGGGACGGGGACGGCTTAGGGTCCAGGGGAGGGTACGACAACGCTTTAGAGGGAGCGTAGGTGTGAGGGCGTGGGTTAGTGTTAGCGTACGGGTTAGGATTAGGGGACGGGTGAGGGTCAGGCTTCGGGGAAGGCTTAGGGTTAGGGTTCGGGCTAGGGTTAGGGTTAGGGGACGGGGACGGTTTAGGGTCCAGGGAAGGGTACGACAACGCTTTAGGGGGAGCGTACGTGTGAGGGCGCTGGTTAGGGTTAGCGTACGGGTTAGGATTAGGGGACGGGTGAGGGTCAGGCTTCGGGGAAGCGTTAGGGTTAGGGTTCGGGCTAGGGTTAGGGTTAGGGGACGGGGACGGTTTAGGGTCCAGGGGAGGGTACGACAACGCTTTAGGGGGAGCGTACGTGTGAGGGCGCGGGTCAGTGTTAGCGTACGGGTTAGGATTAGGGGACGGGTGAGGGTCAGGCTTCGGGGAAGGGTTAGGGTTAGGGTTCGGGCTAGGGTTAGGTTTAGGAGACGGGGACGGTTTAGGGTCCAGGGGAGGGTACGACAACGCTTTAGGGGAAGTGTACGTGTGAGGGCGCGGGTTAGTGTTAGCGTACGGGTTAGGATTAGGGGACGGGTGAGGGTCAGGCTTCGGGGAAGGGTTAGGGTTAGGGTTCGGGCTAGGGTTAGGGTTAGGGGACGGGGACGGTTTAGGGTCCAGGGGAGGGTACGACAACGCTTTAGGGGGAGCGTACGTGTGAGGGCGTGGGTTAGTGTTAGCGTACGGGTTAGGATTAGGGGACGGGTGAGGGTCAGGCTTCGGGGAAGGGTTAGGGTTAGGGTTCGGGCTACGGTTAGGGTTAGGGGACGGGGACGGCTTATGGTCCAGGGGAGGGTACGATAATGCTTTAGGGGGAGCGTACGTGTGAGGGCGCGGGTTAGTGTTAGCGTACGGGTTAGGATTAGGGGACGGGTGAGGGTCAGGCTTCGGGGAAGGGTTAGGGTTAGGGTTCGGGCTAGGGTTAGGGTTAGCGGACGGGGACGGTTTAGGGTCCAGGGGAGGGTACGACAACGCTTTAGGGGGAGTGTACGTGTGAGGGCGCGGGTTAGTGTTAGCGTACGGGTTAGGATTAGGGGATGGGTGAGGGTCAGGCTTCGGGGAAGGGTTAGGGTTAGGGTTAGGGCTAGGGTTAGGGTTAGGGGATGGTGACGGTGTAGGGTCCAGGGGAGGGTACGACAACGCTTTAGGGGGAGCGTACGTGTGAGGGGGCGGGTTAGTGTTAGCGTACGGGTTAGGATTAGGGGACGGGTGAGGGTCAGGCTTCGGGGAGGGTTTAGGGTTAGGATTCGGGCTAGGGTTAGGGTTAGGGGACGGGGACGGTTTAGGGTCCAGGGGAGTGTACGACAACGCTTCAGGGGGAGCGTACGTGTGAGGGCGTGGGTTAATGTTAGCGTACGGGTTAGGATTAGGGGAAGGGTGAGGGTCAGGCTTCGGGGAAGGCTTAGGGTTAGGGTTCGGGCTAGGGTTAGGGTTAGGGGACGGGGACGGTTTAGGGTCCAGGGGAAGGTACGACAACGCTTTATGGGGAGCGTACGTGTGAGGGCACGGGTCAGTGTTAGCGTACGGGTTAGGATTAGGGGACGGGTGAGGGTCAGGCTTAGGGGAAGGGTTAGGGTTAGGGTTCGGGCTAGGGTTAGGGTTAGGGGACGGGGACGGTTTAGGGTCCAGGGGAGGGTAGGACAACGCTTTAGGGGGAGCGTACGTTTGAGGGCGCGGGTTAGTGTTAGCGTACGGGTTAGGATTAGGGGACGGGTGAGGGTCAGGCTTCGGGGAAGTGTTAGGGTTACGGTTCGGGCTAGGGCTAGGGTTAGGGGACGGGGACGGTTTAGGGTCCAGGGGAGGGTACGACAACACTTTAGGGGGAGCGTACGTGTGAGGGCACGGGTTAGTGTTAGCGTACGGGTTAGGATTAGGGGACGAGTGAGGGTCAGGCTTCGGGGAAGGGTTAGGGTTAGGGTTCGTGCTAGGGTTAGGGTTAGGGGACGGGGACGGTTTAGGGTCCAGGGGAGGGTACGACAACGCTTCAGGGGGAGCGTACGTGTGAGGGCGCGGGTTAGTGTTAGCGTACGGGTTAGGATTAGGGGACGGGTGAGGGTCAGGCTTCGGGGAAGGGTTAGGGTTAGGGTTCGGGCTAGGGTAAGGGTTAGGGGACGGGGACGGCTTAGGGTCCAGGGGAGGGTACGACAACGCTTTAGAGGGAGCGTAGGTGTGAGGGCGTGGGTTAGTGTTAGCGTACGGGTTAGGATTAGGGGACGGGTGAGGGTCAGGCTTCGGGGAAGGCTTAGGGTTAGGGTTCAGGCTAGGGTTAGGGTTAGGGGACGGGGACGGTTTAGGGTCCAGGGGAGGGTACGACAACGCTTTAGGGGGAGCGTACGTGTGAGGGCGCGGGTTAGTGTTAGCGTACGGGTTAGGATTAGGGGACGGGTGAGGGTCAGGCTTCGGGGAAGGGTTAGGGTTAGGGTTCGGGCTAGGGTTAGGTTCAGGGAACGGGGACGGTTTAGGGTCCAGGGGAGGGTACGACAATGCTTTAGGGGGAGCGTACGTGTGAGGGCGTGGGTTAGTGTTAGCGTACGGGTGAGGATGAGGGGACGGGTGAGGGTCAGGCTTCGGGGAAGGGTTAGGGTTAGGGTTCGGGCTAGGGTTAGGGTTAGGGGACGGGGACGGTTTAGGGTCCTGGGGAGGGTACGGCAACGCTTTAGGGGGAGCGTACGTGTGAGGGGGCGGGTTAGTGTTAGCGTACGCGTTAGGATTAGGGGACGGGTGAGGCTCAGGCTTCGGGGAAGGCTTAGGGTTAGGGTTCGGGCTAGGGTTAGGGTTAGGGGACGGGGACGGTTTAGGGTCCAGGGGAGGGTATGACAACGCTTTAGGGGGAGCGTACGTGTGAGGGCGCGGGTTAGTGTTAGCGTACGGGTTAGGATTAGGGGACGGGTGAGGGTCAGGCTTCGGGGAAGGTTTAGGGTTAGGGTTTGGGCTAGGGTTAGGGTTAGCGGACGGGGACGGTTTAGGGTCCAGGGGAGGGTACGACAACGCTTTAGGGGGAGTGTACGTGTGAGGGCGCGGGATAGTGTTAGCGTACGGGTTAGGATTAGGGGACGGGTGAGGGTCAGGCTTCGGGGAGGGTTTAGGGTTAGGGTTCGGGCTAGGGTTAGGGTTAGCGGACGGGGACGGTTTAGGGTCCAGGGGAGGGTATGACAACGCTTCAGGGGGAGCGTACGTGTGAGGGCGCGGGTTAGTGTTAGCGTACGGGTTAGGATTAGGGGATGGGTGAGGGTCAGGCTTCGGGGAAGGCTTAGGGTTAGGGTTCGGGCTAGGGTTAGGGTTAGGGGACGGGGACGGTTTAGGGTCCAGGGGAGGGTACGACAACGCTTTATGGTGAGCGTACGTGTGAGGGCACGGGTCAGTGTTAGCGTACGGTTTAGGATTAGGGGACGGGTGAGGGTCAGGCTTCGGGGAAGTGTTAGGGTTAGGGTTCGGGCTAGGGTTAGGTTTAGGGGACGGGGGCGGTTTAGGGTCCAGGGGAGGGTACAACAACGCTTTAGGGGGAGCGTACGTGTGAGGGCGCTGGTTAGTGTTAGCGTACGGGTTAGGATTAGGGGACGGGTGAGGGTCAGGCTTCGGGGAAGGGTTAGGGTTAGGGTTCGGGCTAGGTTTAGGGTTAGGGGACGGGGACGGCTAAGGGTCCAGGGGAGGGTACGACAACGCTTCAGGGGGAGCGTACGTGTGAGGGCGCGGGTTAGTGTTAGCGTACGGGTTAGGATTAGGGGACGGGTGAGGGTCAGGCCTCGGGGAAGGCTTAGGGTTAGGGTTCGGGCTAGGGTTAGGGTTAGGGGACGGGGACGGTTTAGGGTCCAGGGGAGGGTACGACAACGCTTTATGGGGAGCGTACGTGTGAGGGCACGGGTCAGTGTTAGCGTACGGGTTAGCATTAGGGGACGGGTGAGGGTCAGGCTTCGGGGAAGGGTTAGGGTTAGGGTTCGGGCTAGGGTTAGGTTTAGGGGACGGGGGCGGTTTAGGGTCCAGGGGAGGGTACAACAACGCTTTAGGGGGAGCGTACGTGTGAGGGCGCTGGTTAGTGTTAGCGTACGGGTTAGGATTAGGGGACGGGTGAGGGTCAGGCTTCGCGGAAGGGTTAGGGTTAGGGTTCGGGCTAGGTTTAGGGTTAGGGGACGGGGACGGCTTAGGGTCCAGGGGAGGGTACGACAACGCTTCAGGGGGAGCGTACGTGTGAGGGCGCGGGTTAGTGTTAGCGTACGGGTTAGGATTAGGGGACGGGTGAGGGTCAGGCTTCGGGGAAGGCTTAGGGTTAGGGTTCGGGCTAGGGTTAGGGTTAGGGGACGGGGACGGTTTAGGGTCCAGGGGAGGGTACGACAACGCTTTATGGGGAGCGTACGTGTGAGGGCACGGGTCAGTGTTAGCGTACGGGTTAGGATTAGGGGACGGGTGAGGGTCAGGCTTCGGGGAAGGGTTAGGGTTAGGGTTCGGGCTAGGGTTAGGTTTAGGGGACGGGGGCGGTTTAGGGTCCAGGGGAGGGTACAACAACGCTTTAGGGGGAGCGTACGTGTGAGGGCGCTGGTTAGTGTTAGCGTACGGGTTAGGATTAGGGGACGGGTGAGGGTCAGGCTTCGGGGAAGGGTTAGGGTTAGGGTTCGGGCTAGGGTTAGGGTTAGGGGACGGGGACGGTTTAGGGTCCAGGGGAGGGTACGACAACGCTTTAGGGGGAGCGTACGTGTGAGGGAGCGGGTTAGTGTTAGCGTACGGGTTAGGATTAGGGGACGGGTGAGGGTCAGGCTTCGGGGAAGGCTTAGGGTTACGGCTCCGGCTAGGGTTAGGGTTAGGGGACGGGGATGGTTTAGGGTCCAGGGGAGGGTACGACAACGCTTTAGGGGGAGCGTACGTGTGAGGGCACGGGTTAGTGTTAGCGTACGGGTTAGGATTAGGGGACGAGTGAGGGTCAGGCTTCGGGGAAGTGTTAGGGTTAGGGTTTGGGCTAGGGTTAGGGTTAGGGGACGGGGACGGTTTAGGGTCCAGGGGAGGGTACGACAACGCTTTAGGGGGAGCGTACGTGTGAGGGCGCGGGTTAGTGTTAGCGTACGGGTTAGGATTAGGGGACGGGTGAGGGTCAGGCTTCGGGGAAGGGTTAGGGTTAGGGTTCGGGCTGGGGTTAAGGTTAGGGGCCGGGGACGGTTTAGGGTCCAGGGGAGGGTACGACAACGCTTCAGGGGGAGCGTACGTGTGAGGGCGCGGGTTAGTGTTAGCGTACGGGTTAGGATTAGGGAACGGGTGAGGGTCAGGCTTCGGGGAAGGGTTAGGGTTAGGGTTCGGGCTAGGGTTAGGGTTAGGGGACGGGGACGGCTTAGGGTCCAGGGGAGGGTACGACAACGCTTTAGAGGGAGCGTAGGTGTGAGGGCGCGGGTTAGTGTTAGCGTACGGGTTAGGTTTAGGGGACGGGTGAGGGTCAGGCTTCGGGGAAGGGTTAGGGTTAGGGTTCGGGCTAGGGTTAGGGTTAGCGGACGGGGACGGTTTAGGGTCCAGGGGAGGGTACGACAACGCTTTAGGGGGAGTGTACGTGTGAGGGCGCGGGTTAGTGTTAGCGTACGGGTTAGGATTAGGGGATGGGTGAGGGTCAGGCTTCGGGGAAGGGTTAGGGTTAGGGTTAGGGCTAGGGTTAGGGTTAGGGGACGAGGACGGTTTAGGGTCCAGGGGAGGGTACGACAACACTTTAGGGGGAGCGTACGTGTGAGGGCACGGGTTAGTGTTAGCGTACGGGTTAGGATTAGGGGACGAGTGAGGGTCAGGCTTCGGGGAAGGGTTAGGGTTAGGGTTCGTGCTAGGGTTAGGGTTAGGGGACGGGGACGGTTTAGGGTCCAGGGGAGGGTACGACAACGCTTCAGGGGGAGCATATGTGTGAGGGCGCGGGTTAGTGTTAGCGTACGGGTTAGGATTAGGGGACGGGTGAGGGTCAGGCTTCGGGGAAGTGTTAGGGTTAGGGTTCGGGCTAGGGTAAGGGTTAGGGGACGGGGACGGCTTAGGGTCCAGGGGAGGGTACGACAACGCTTTAGAGGGAGCGTAGGTGTGAGGGCGTGGGTTAGTGTTAGCGTACGGGTTAGGATTAGGGGACGGGTGAGGGTCAGGCTTCGGGGAAGGCTTAGGGTTAGGGTTCAGGCTAGGGTTAGGGTTAGGGGACGGGGACGGTTTAGGGTCCAGGGGAGGGTACGACAACGCTTTAGGGGGAGCGTACGTGTGAGGGCGCGGGTTAGTGTTAGCGTACGGGTTAGGATTAGGGGACGGGTGAGGGTCAGGCTTCGGGGAAGGGTTAGGGTTAGGGTTCGGGCTAGGGTTAGGTTCAGGGAACGGGGACGGTTTAGGGTCCAGGGGAGGGTACGACAATGCTTTAGGGGGAGCGTACGTGTGAGGGCGTGGGTTAGTGTTAGCGTACGGGTGAGGATGAGGGGACGGGTGAGGGTCAGGCTTCGGGGAAGGGTTAGGGTTAGGGTTCGGGCTAGGGTTAGGGTTAGGGGACGGGGACGGTTTAGGGTCCTGGGGAGGGTACGGCAACGCTTTAGGGGGAGCGTACGTGTGAGGGTGCGGGTTAGTGTTAGCGTACGGGTTAGGATTAGGGGACGGGTGAGGGTCAGTCTTCGGGGAAGGGTTAGGGTTAGGGTTCGTGCTAGGGTTAGGGTTAGGGGACGGGGACGGTTTAGGGTCCAGGGGAGGGTACGAGAACGCTTTAGGGGGAGCGTACGTGTGAGGGCGCGGGTTAGTGTTAGCGTACGGGTTAGGATTAGGGGACGGGTGAGGGTCAGGCTTCGGGGAAGTGTTAGGGTTAGGGTTCGGGCTAGGGTTAGGGTTAGCGGACGGGGACGGTTTAGGGTCCAGGGGAGGGTACGACAACGCTTTAGGGGGAGTGTACGTGTGAGGGCGCGGGTTAGTGTTAGCGTACGGGTTAGGATTAGGGGACGGGTGAGGGTCAGGCTTCGGGGAGGGTTTAGGGTTAGGGTTCGGGCTAGGGTTAGGGTTAGCGGACGGGGACGGTTTAGGGTCCAGGGGAGGGTATGACAACACTTCAGGGGGAGCGTACGTGTGAGGGCGCGGGTTAGTGTTAGCGTACGGGTTAGGATTATGGGACGGGTGAGGGTCAGGCTTCGGGGAAGGCTTAGGGTTAGGGTTCGGGCTAGGGTTAGGGTTAGGGGACGGGGACGGTTTAGGGTCCAGGGGAGGGTATGACAACGCTTTATGGTGAGCGTACGTGTGAGGGCACGGGTCAGTGTTAGCGTACGGTTTAGGATTAGGGGACGGGTGAGGGTCAGGCTTCGGGGAAGTGTTAGGGTTAGGGTTCGGGCTAGGGTTAGGTTTAGGGGAACGGGGGCGGTTTAGGGTCCAGGGGAGGGTACAACAACGCTTTAGGGGGAGCGTACGTGTGAGGGCGCTGGTTAGTGTTAGCGTACGGGTTAGGATTAGGGGACGGGTGAGGGTCAGGCTTCGGGGAAGGGTTAGGGTTAGGGTTCGGGCTAGGTTTAGGGTTAGGGGACGGGGACGGCTAAGGGTCCAGGGGAGGGTACGACAACGCTTCAGGGGGAGCGTACGTGTGAGGGCGCGGGTTAGTGTTAGCGTACGGGTTAGGATTAGGGGACGGGTGAGGGTCAGGCTTCGGGGAAGGCTTAGGGTTAGGGTTCGGGCTAGGGTTAGGGTTAGGGGACGGGGACGGTGTAGGGTCCAGGGGAGGGTACGACAACGCTTTAGGGGGAGCGTACGTGTGAGGGCGCGGGTTAGTGTTAGCGTACGGGTTAGGATTAGGGGACGGGTGAGGGTCAGGCTTCGGGGAGGGTTTAGGGTTAGGGTTCGGGCTAGGGTTAGGGTTAGGGGACGGGGACGGTTTAGGGTCCAGGGGAGGGTACGACAACGCTTCAGGGGGAGCGTACGTGTGAGGGCGCGGGTTAGTGTTAGCGTACGGGTTAGGATTAGGGGACGGGTGAGGGTCAGGCCTCGGGGAAGGCTTAGGGTTAGGGTTCGGGCTAGGGTTAGGGTTAGGGGACGGGGACGGTTTAGGGTCCAGGGGAGGGTACGACAACGCTTTATGGGGAGCGTACGTGTGAGGGCACGGGTCAGTGTTAGCGTACGGGTTAGGATTAGGGGACGGGTGAGGGTCAGGCTTCGGGGAAGGGTTAGGGTTAGGGTTCGGGCTAGGGTTAGGTTTAGGGGACGGGGGCGGTTTAGGGTCCAGGGGAGGGTACAACAACGCTTTAGGGGGAGCGTACGTGTGAGGGCGCTGGTTAGTGTTAGCGTACGGGTTAGGATTAGGGGACGGGTGAGGGTCAGGCTTCGGGGAAGGGTTAGGGTTAGGGTTCGGGCTAGGTTTAGGGTTAGGGGACGGGGACGGTTTAGGGTCCAGGGGAGGGTACGACAACGCTTCAGGGGGAGCGTACGTGTGAGGGCGCGGGTTAGTGTTAGCGTACGGGTTAGGATTAGGGGACGGGTGAGGGTCAGGCTTCGGGGAAGGCTTAGGGTTAGGTTTCGGGCTAGGGTTAGGGTTAGGGGACGGGGACGGTTTAGGGTACAGGGGAGGGTACGACAACGCTTTATGGGGAGCGTACGTGTGAGGGCACGGGTCAGTGTTAGCGTACGGGTTAGGATTAGGGGACGGGTGAGGGTCAGGCTTCGGGGAAGGGTTAGGGTTAGGGTTCGGGCTAGGGTTAGGTTTAGGGGACGGGGGCGGTTTAGGGTCCAGGGGAGGGTACAACAACGCTTTAGGGGGAGCGTACGTGTGAGGGCGCTGGTTAGTGTTAGCGTACGGGTTAGGATTAGGGGACGGGTGAGGGTCAGGCTTCGGGGAAGGGTTAGGGTTAGGGTTCGGGCTAGGGTTAGGGTTAGGGGACGGGGACGGTTTAGGGTCCAGGGGAGGGTACGACAACGCTTTAGGGGGAGCGTACGTGTGAGGGAGCGGGTTAGTGTTAGCGTACGGGTTAGGATTAGGGGACGGGTGAGGGTCAGGCTTCGGGGAAGGCTTAGGGTTACGGCTCCGGCTAGGGTTAGGGTTAGGGGACGGGGATGGTTTAGGGTCCAGGGGAGGGTACGACAACGCTTTAGGGGGAGCGTACGTGTGAGGGCATGGGTTAGTGTTAGCGTACGGGTTAGGATTAGGGGACGAGTGAGGGTCAGGCTTCGGGGAAGTGTTAGGGTTAGGGTTCGGGCTAGGGTTAGGGTTAGGGGACGGGGACGGTTTAGGGTCCAGGGGAGGGTACGACAACGCTTTAGGGGGAGCGTACGTGTGAGGGCGCGGGTTAGTGTTAGCGTACGGGTTAGGATTAGGGGACGGGTGAGGGTCAGGCTTCGGGGAAGAGTTAGGGTTAGGGTTCGGGCTGGGGTTAAGGTTAGGGGCCGGGGACGGTTTAGGGTCCAGGGGAGGGTACGACAACGCTTCAGGGGGAGCGTACGTGTGAGGGCGCGGGTTAGTGTTAGCGTACGGGTTAGGATTAGGGGACGGGTGAGGGTCAGGCTTCGGGGAAGGGTTAGGGTTAGGGTTCGGGCTAGGGTTAGGGTTAGGGGACGGGGACGGCTTAGGGTCCAGGGGAGGGTACGACAACGCTTTAGAGGGAGCGTAGGTGTGAGGGCGTGGGTTAGTGTTAGCGTACGGGTTAGGATTAGGGGACGGGTGAGGGTCAGGCTTCGGGGAAGGCTTAGGGTTAGGGTTCAGGCTAGGGTTAGGTTTAGGGGACGGGGACGGTTTAGGGTCCAGGGGATGGTACGACAACGCTTTAAGGGGAGCGTACATGTGAGGGCGCGGGTTAGTGTTAGCGTACGGGTTAGGATTAGGGGACGGGTGAGGGTCAGGCTTCGGGGAAGGGTTAGGGTTAGGGTTCGGGCTAGGGTTAGGGTTAGGGGACGGGGACGGTTTAGGGTCCAGGGGAGGGTACGACAACGCTTTAGGGGGAGATTACGGGTGAGGGCGCGGGTTAGTGTTAGCGTACGGGTGAGGATTAGGGGACGGGTGAGGGTCAGGCTTCGGGGAAGGGTTAGGGTTAGGGTTCGGGCTAGGGTTAGGGTTATGGGACGGGGACGGTTTAGGGTCCAGGGGAGGGTACGACAACGGTTTAGGTGGAGCGTACGTGTGAGGGCGCGGGTTAGTGTTAGCGTACGGGTTAGGATTAGGGGACTGGTGAGGGTCAGGCTTCGGGGAAGGGGTAGGGTTAGGGTTCGGGCTAGGGTTAGGGTTAGGGGACGGGGACGGTTTAGGGTCCAGGGGAGGGTACGACAACGCTTTAGGGGGAGCGTACGTGTGAGGGCGCGGGTTAGTGTTAGCGTACGGTTTAGGATTACGGCACGGGTGAGGGTCAGGCTTCGGGGAAGGGTTAGGGTTAGGGTTCGGGCTAGGGTTAGGGTTAGGGGTCGGGGACGGCTTATGGTCCAGGGGAGGGTACGATAATTCTTTAGGGGGAGCGTACGTGTCAGGGCGCGGGTTAGTGTTAGCGTACGCGTTAGGATTAGGGGACGGGTGAGTGTCAGGCTTCGGGGAAGGTTTAGGGTTAGGGTTCGGGCTAGGGTTAGGGTTAGGGGACGGGGACGGTTTAGGGTCCAGGGGAGGGTAAGACAACGCTTTAGGGGGAGCGTACGTGTGAGGGCGCGGGTTAGTGTTAGCGTACGGGTTAGGATTAGGGGACGGGTGAGGGTCAGGCTTCGGGGAAGGGTTAGGGTTAGGCTTCGGGCTAGGGTTAGGGTTAGCGGACGGGGACGGTTTAGGGTCCAGGGGAGGGTACGACAACGCTTTAGGGGGAGTGTACGTGTGAGGGCGCGGGTTAGTGTTAGCGTACGGGTTAGGATTAGGGGATGGGTGAGGGTCAGGCTTCGGGGAAGGGTTAGGGTTAGGGTTAGGGCTAGGGTTAGTGTTAGGGGACGGTGACGGTGTAGGGTCCAGGGGAGGGTACGACAACGCTTTAGGGGGAGCCTACGTGTGAGGGCGCGGGTTAGTGTTAGCGTACGGGTTAGGATTAGGGGACGGGTGAGGGTCAGGCTTCGGGGAGGGTTTAGGGTTAGGGTTCGGGCTAGGGTTAGGGTTAGGGGACGGGGACGGTTTAGGGTCCAGGGGAGGGTACGACAACGCTTCAGGGGGAGCGTACGTGTGAGGGCGCGGGTTAGTGTTAGCGTACGGGTTAGGATTAGGGGACGGGTGAGGGTCAGGCTTCGGGGAAGGGTTAGGGTTAGGGTTCGGGCTAGGGTTAGGTTTAGGGGACGGGGGCGGTTTAGGGTCCAGGGGAGGGTACAACAACGCTTTAGGGGGAGCGTACGTGTGAGGGCGCTGGTTACTGTTAGCGTACGGGTTAGGATTCGGGGACGGGTGAGGGTCAGGCTTCGGGGAAGGGTTAGGGTTAGGGTTCGGGCTAGGGTTAGGGTTAGGGGACGGGGACGGTGTAGGGTCCAGGGGAGGGTACGACAACGCTTTAGGGGGAGCGTACGTGTGAGGGCGCGGGTTAGTGTTAACGTACGGGTTAGGATTAGGGGACGGGTGAGTGTCAGGCTTCGGGGAGGGTTTAGGGTTAGGGTTCGGGCTAGGGTTAGGGTTAGGGGACGGGGACGGTTTAGGGTCCAGGGGAGGGTACGACAACGCTTCAGGGGGAGCGTACGTGTGAGGGCGCGGGTTAGTGTTAGCGTACGGGTTAGGATTAGGGGACGGGTGAGGGTCAGGCTTCGGAGAAGGCTTAGGGTTAGGGTTCGGTCTAGGGTTAGGGTTAGGGGACGGGGACGTTTTAGGGTCCAGGGGAGGGTACGACAACGCTTTATGGGGAGCGTACGTGTGAGGGCACGGGTCAGTGTTAGCGTACGGGTTAGGATTAGGGGACGGGTGAGGATCAGGCTTCGGGGAAGTGTTAGGGTTAGGGTTCGGGCTAGGGTTAGGTTTATGGGACGGGGGCGGTTTAGGGTCCAGGGGAGGGTACAACAGCGCTTTAGGGGGAGCGTACGTGTGAGGGCGCTGGTTAGTGTTAGCGTACGGGTTAGGATTAGGGGACGGGTGAGGGTCAGGCTTCGGGGAACGGTTAGGGTTAGGGTTCGGGCTAGGGTTAGAGTTAGGGGACGGGGACGGTTTAGGGTCCAGGGGAGGGTACGACAACGATTTAGGGGGAGCGTACGTGTGAGGGAGCGGGTTAGTGTTAGCGTACGGGTTAGGATTAGGGGACGGGTGAGGGTCAGGCTTCGGGGAAGGCTTAGGGTTACGGCTCCGGCTAGGGTTAGGGTTAGGGGACGGGGATGGTTTAGGGTCCAGGGGAGGGTACGACAACGCTTTAGGGGGAGCGTACGTGTGAGAGCACGGGTTAGTGTTAGCGTACGGGTTAGGATTAGGGGACGAGTGAGGGTCAGGCTTCGGGGAAGTGTTAGGGTTAGGGTTCGGGCTAGGGTTAGGGTTAGGGGACGGGGACGGTTTAGGGTCCAGGGGAGGGTACGACAACGCTTTAGGGGGAGCGTACGTGTGAGGGCGCGGGTTAGTGTTAGCGTACGGGTTAGGATTAGGGGACGGGTGAGGGTCAGGCTTCGGGGAAGGGTTAGGGTTAGGGTTCGGGCTGGGGTTAAGGTTAGGGGCCGGGAACGGTTTAGGGTCCAGGGGAGGGTACGACAACGCTTCAGGGGGAGCGTACGTGTGAGGGCGCGGGTTAGTGTTAGCGTACGGGTTAGGATTAGGGGACGGGTGAGAGTCAGGCTTCGGGGAAGGGTTAGGGTTAGGGTTCGGGCTAGGTTTAGGGATAGGGGACGGGGACGGCTTAGGGTCCAGGGGAGGGTACGACAACGCTTTAGAGGGAGCATAGGTGTGAGGGCGTGGGTTAGTGTTAGTGTACGGGTTAGGATTAGGGGACGGGTGAGGGTCAGGCTTCGGGGAAGGCTTAGGGTTAGGGTTGAGGCTAGGGTTAGGGTTAGGGGACGGGGACGGTTTAGGGTCCAGGGGAGGATACGACAACGCTTTAGGGGGAGCGTACGTGTGAGGGCGCGGGTTAGTGTTAGCGTACGGGTTAGGATTAGGGGACGGGTGAGGGTCAGGCTTCGGGGAAGGGTTAGGGTTAGGGTTCGGGCTAGGGTTAGGTTCAGGGGACGGGGACGGTTTAGGGTCCAGGGGAGGGTACGACAATGCTTTAGGGGGAGCGTACGTGTGAGGGCGTGGGTTAGTGTTAGCGTACGGGTGAGGATGAGGGGACGGGTGAGGGTCAGGCTTCGGGGAATGGTTAGGGTTAGGGTTCGGGCTAGGGTTAGGGTTAGGGGACGGGGACGGTTTAGGGTCCAGGGGAGGGTACGGCAACGCTTTAGGGGGAGCGTACGTGTGAGGGTGCGGGTTAGTGTTAGCGTACGGGTTAGGATTAGGGGACGGGTGAGGGTCAGTCTTCGGGGAAGGGTTAGGGTTAGGGTTCGTGCTAGGGTTAGGGTTAGGGGACGGGGACGGTTTAGGGTCCAGGGGAGGGTACGACAACGCTTTAGGGGGAGCGTACGTGTGAGGGCGCGAGTTAGTGTTAGCGTACGGGTTAGGATTAGGGGACGGGTGAGGGTCAGGTTTCGGGGAAGGGTTAGGGTTAGGGTTCGGGCTAGGATTAGGGTTACGGGATGGGGACGGCTTAGGGCCCAGGGGAGGGTACGACAACGCTTTAGGGGGAGCGTACGTGTGAGGGGGCGGGTTAGTGTTAGCGTACGCGTTAGGATTAGGGGACGGGTGAGGCTCAGGCTTCGGGGAAGGCTTAGGGTTAGGGTTCGGGCTAGGGTTAGGGTTAGGGGACGGGGACGGTTTAGGGTCCAGGGGAGGGTACGACAACGCTTTAGGGGGAGTGTACGTGTGAGGGCGCGGGTTAGTGTTAGCGTACGGGTTAGGATTAGGGGATGGGTGAGGGTCAGGCTTCGGGGAAGGGTTAGGGTTAGGGTTAGGGCTAGGGTTAGGGTTAGGGGACGGTGACGGTGTAGGGTCCAGGGGAAGGTACGACAACGCTTTAGGGGGAGCGTACGTGTGAGGGCGCGGGTTAGTGTTAGCGTACGGGTTAGGATTAGGGGACGGGTGAGGGTCAGGCTTCGGGGAGGGTTTAGGGTTAGGGTTCGGGCTAGGGTTAGGGTTAGGGGACGGGGACGGTTTAGGGTCCAGGGGAGGGTACGACAACGCTTCAGGGGGAGCGTACGTTTGAGGGCGCAGGTTAGTGTTAGCGTACGGGTTAAGATTAGGGGACGGGTGAGGGTCAGGCTTCGGGGAAGACTTAGGGTTAGGGTTCGGGCTAGGGTTAGGGTTAGGGGACGGGGATGGTTTAGGGTCCAGGGGAGGGTACGACAACGCTTTATGGGGAGCGTACGTGTGAGGGCACGGGTCAGTGTTAGCGTACGGGTTAGGATTAGGGGACGGGTGAGGGTCAGGCTTCGGGGAAGGTTTAGGGTTAGGGTTCGGGCTAGGGTTAGGTTTAGGGGACGGGGGCGGTTTAGGGTCCAGGGGAGGGTACAACAACGCTTTAGGGGGAGCGTACGTGTGAGGGCGCTGGTTAGTGTTAGCGTACGGGTTAGGATTAGGGGACGGGTGAGGGTCAGGCTTCGGGGAAGGGTTAGTGTTAGGGTTCGGGCTAGGTTTAGGGTTAGGGGACGGGGACGGCTTAGGGTCCAGGGGAGGGTACGACAACGCTTCAGGGGGAGCGTACGTGTGAGGGCGCGGGTTAGTGTTAGCGTACGGGTTAGGATTAGGGGACGGGTGAGGGTCAGGCTTCGGGGAAGTCTTAGGGTTAGGGTTCGGGCTAGGGTTAGGGTTAGGGGACGGGGACGGTGTAGGGTCCAGGGGAGGGTACGACAACGCTTTAGGGAGAGCGTTCGTGTGAGGGCGCGGGTTAGTGTTAGCGTACGGGTTAGGATTAGGGGACCGGTGAGGGTCAGGCTTCGGGGAGGGTTTAGGGTTAGGATTCGGGCTAGGGTTAGGGTTAGGGGACGGGGACGGTTTAGGGTCCAGGGGAGGGTACGACAACGCTTCAGGGGGAGCGTACGTGTGAGGGCGCGGGTTAGTGTTAGCGTACGGGTTAGGATTAGGGGACGGGTGACGGTCAGGCTTCGGGGAAGGGTTAGGGTTAGGGTTCGGGCTATGTTTAGGGTTAGGGGACGGGGACGGCTTAGGGTCCAGGGGAGGGTACGACAACGCTTCAGGGGGAGCGTACGTGTGAGGGCGCGGGTTAGTGTTAGCGTACGGGTTAGGATTAGGGGACGGGTGAGGGTCAGGCTTCGGGGAAGGCTTAGGGTTATGGTTCGGGCTAGGGTTAGGGTTAGTGGACAGGGACGGTTTAGGGTCCAGGGGAGGGTACGACAACCCTTTATGGGGAGCGTACGTGTGAGGGCGCGGGTTAGTGTTATCGTACGGGTTAGGATTAGGGGACGGGTGAGGGTAAGGCTTCGGGGAAGGGTTAGGGTTAGGGTTCGGGCTAGGGTTAGGTTTAGGGGACGGGGGCGGTTTAGGGTCCAGGGGAGGGTACAACAACGCTTTAGGGGGAGCGTACGTGTGAGGGCGCTGGTTAGGGTTAGCGTACGGGTTAGGATTAGGGGACAGGTGAGGGTCAGGCTTCAGGGAAGCGTTAGGGTTAGGGTTCGGGCTAGGGTTAGGGTTAGGGGACGGGGACGGTTTAGGGTCCAGGGGAGGGTACGACAACGCTTTTGGGGGAGCGTACGTGTGAAGGCGCGGGTCAGTGTTAGCGTACGGGTTAGGATTAGGGGACGGGTGAGGGTCAGGCTTCGGGAAAGGGTTAGGGTTAGGGTTCGGGCTAGGGTTAGGTTTAGGGGACGGGGACGGTTTAGGGTCCAGGTGAGGGTACGACAACGCTTTAGGGGAAGTGTACGTGTGAGGGCGCGGGTTAGTGTTAGCGTACGGGTTAGGATTAGGGGACGGGTGAGGGTCAGGCTTCGGGGAAGGGTTAGGGTTAGGGTTCGGGCTAGGGTTAGGGTTAGGGGACGGGGACGGTTTAGGGTCCAGGGGAGGGTACGACAACGTTTTAGGGGGAGCGTACGTGTGAGGGCGCGGGTTAGTGTTAGCGTACGGGTTAGGATTAGGGGACGGGTGAGGGTCAGGCTTCGGGGAAT
This sequence comes from Grampus griseus, assembly GCF_964374135.1. Classification (NCBI taxonomy): domain Eukaryota; kingdom Metazoa; phylum Chordata; class Mammalia; order Artiodactyla; family Delphinidae; genus Grampus; species Grampus griseus. The sequence continues at coordinate 88,953 of NW_028133104.1, read as the reverse complement.
GGTTAGGGTTACGGTTCGGGCTAGGGTTAGGGTTAGAGGACGGGGACGGTTTAGGTTCCAGGGGAGGGTACAACAACGCTTTAGGGGGAGCGTACGTGTGAGGGCACGGGTTAGTGTTAGCGTACGGGTTAGGATTAGGGGACGAGTGAGGGTCAGGCTTCGGGGAAGGGTTAGGGTTAGGGTTCGGGCTAGGGTTAGGGTTAGGGGATGGGGACGGTTTAGGGTCCAGGGGATGGTACGACAACGCTTTAGGGGGAGCGTACATGTGAGGGCGCGGGTTAGTGTTAGCGTACGGGTTAGGATTAGGGGACGGGTGAGGGTCAGGCTTCGGGGAAGGGTTAGGGTTAGGGTTCGGGCTAGGGTTAGGGTTAGGGGACGGGGACGGTTTAGGGTCCAGGGGAGGGTACGACAACGCTTAAGGGGGAGCGTACGTGTGAGGGCGCGGGTTAGTGTTAGCGTACGGGTGAGGATTAGGGGACGGGTGAGGGTCAGGCTTCGGGGAAGGCTTAGGGTTAGGGTTCGGGCTAGGGTTAGGGTTAGGGGACGGGGACGGTTTAGGGTCCAGGGGAGGGTACGACAACGGTTTAGGTGGAGCGTACGTGTGAGGGCGCGGGTTAGTGTTAGCGTACGGGTTAGGATTAGGGGACGGGTGAGGGTCAGGCTTCGGGGAAGGGTTAGGGTTAGGGTTCGGGCTAGGGTTAGGGTTAGGGGACTGGGACGGTTTAGGGTCCAGGGGAGGGTACGACAACGCTTTAGGGGGAGCGTACGTGTGAGGGCGTGGGTTAGTGTTAGCGTACGGGTTAGGATTAGGGGACGGGTGAGGGTCAGGCTTCGGGGAAGGGTTAGGGTTAGGGTTCGGGCTAGGGTTAGGGTTAGGGGTCGGGGACGGCTTATGGTCCAGGGGAGGGTACGATAATTCTTTAGGGGGAGCGTACGTGTCAGGGCGCGGGTTAGTGTTAGCGTACGCGTTAGGATTAGGGGACGGGTGAGGGTCAGGCTTCGGGGAAGGTTTAGGGTTAGGGTTCGGGCTAGGGTTAGGGTTAGGGGACGGGGACGGCTTAGGGTCCAGGGGAGGGTACGACAACGCTTTAGGGGGAGCGTACGTGTGAGGGCACGTGTTAGTGTTAGCGTACGGGTCAGGATTAGGGGACGGGTGAGGCTCAGGCTTCGGGGAAGGCTTAGGGTTAGGGTTCGGGCTAGGGTTAGGGTTAGGGGACGGGGACGGTTTAGGGTCCAGTGGAAGGTACGACAACGCTTTAAGGCGAGCGTACATGTGAGGGCGCGGGTTAGTGTTAGCGTACGGGTTAGGATTAGGGGACGGGTGATGGTCAGGCTTCGGGGAAGGGTTAGGGTTAGGGTTCGGGCTAGGGTTAGGGTTAGGGGACGGGGACGGTTTAGGGTCCAGGGGAGGGTACGACAACGCTTTAGGGGGAGCGTACGCGTGAGCGCGCAGGTTAGTGTTAGCGTACGGGTTAGGATTAGGGGACGGGTGAGGGTCAGGCTTCGGGGAAGTGTTAGGGTTAGGGTTCGGGCTAGGGTTAGGGTTAGGGGACGAGGACGGTTTAGGGTCCAGGTGAGGGTACGAAAACGCTTTAGGGGGAGCGTACGTGTGAGGGCACGGGTTAGTGTTAGCGTACGGGTTAGGATTATGGGACGGGTGAGGGTCAGGCTTCGGGGAAGGGTTAGGGTTAGGGTTCGGGCTAGGGTTAGGGTTAGGGGAGGGGGACGGTTTAGGGTCCAGGGGAGGGTACGACAACGCTTTAGGGGGAGCGTACGTGTGAGGGCGCGGGTTAGTGTTAGCGTACGGGTTAGGATTAGGGGACGGGTGAGGGTCAGGCTTCGGGGAGGGTTTAGGGTTAGGGTTCGGGCTAGGGTTAGGGTTAGGGGACGGGGACGGTTTAGGGTCCAGGGGAGTGTACGACAACGCTTTATGGGAAGCGTACGTGTGAGGGCACGGGTCAGTGTTAGCGTACGGGTTAGAATTAGGGGACGGGTGAGGGTCAGGCTTCGGGGAAGGGTTAGGGTTAGGGTTCGGGCTAGGGTTAGGTTTAGGGGACGGGGGCGGTTTAGGGTCCAGGGGAGGGTACAACAACGCTTTAGGGGGAGCGTACGTGTGAGGGCGCTGGTTATTGTTAGCGTACGGGTTAGGATTAGGGGACGGGTGAGGGGCAGGCTTCGGGGAAGAGTTAGGGTTAGGGTTCGGGCTAGGGTTAGGGTTAGGGGACGGGGACGGTGTAGGGTCCAGGGGAGGGTACGACAACGCTTTAGGGGGAGCGTACGTGTGAGGGCGCGGGTTAGTGTTAACGTACGGGTTAGGATTAGGGGACGGGTGAGTGTCAGGCTTCGGGGAGGGTTTAGGGTTAGGGTTCGGGCTAGGGTTAGGGTTAGGGGACGGGGACGGTTTAGGGTCCAGGGGAGGGTACGACAACGCTTCAGGGGGAGCGTACGTGTGAGGGCGCGGGTTAGTGTTAGCGTACGGGTTAGGATTAGGGGACGGGTGAGGGTCAGTCTTCGGGGAAGGCTTAGGGTTAGGGTTCGGGCTAGGGTTAGGGTTAGGGGACGGGGACGGTTTAGGGTCCAGGGGAGGGTACGACAACGCTTTATGGGGAGCGTACGTGTGAGGGCACGGGTCAGTGTTAGCGTACGGGTTAGGATTAGGGGACGGGTGAGGGTCAGGCTTCGGGGAAGGGTTAGGGTTAGGGTTCGGGCTAGGGTTAGGTTTAGGGGACGGGGGCGGTTTAGGGTCCAGGGGAGGGTACAACAACGCTTTAGGGGGAGCGTACGTGTGAGGGCGCTGGTTAGTGTTAGCGTACGGGTTAGGATTAGGGGACGGGTGAGTGTCAGGCTTCGGGGAAGGGTTAGGGTTAGGGTTCGGGCTAGGGTTAGGGTTAGGGGACGGGGACGGTTTAGGGTCCAGGGGAGGGTACGACAACGATTTAGAGGGAGCGTACGTGTGAGGGAGCGGGTTAGTGTTAGCGTACGGGTTAGGATTAGGGGACGGGTGAGGGTCAGGCTTCGGGGAAGGCTTAGGGTTACGGCTCCGGCTAGGGTTAGGGTTAGGGGACGGGGATGGTTTAGGGTCCAGGGGAGGGTACGACAACGCTTTAGGGGGAGCGTACGTGTGAGGGCACGGGTTAGTGTTAGCGTACGGGTTAGGATTAGGGGACGAGTGAGGGTCAGGCTTCGGAGAAGTGTTAGGGTCAGGGTTCGGGCTAGGGTTAGGGTTAGGGGACGGGGACGGTTTAGGGTCCAGGGGAGGGTACGACAACGCTTTAGGGGGAGCGTACGTGTGAGGGCGCGGGTTAGTGTTAGCGTACGGGTTAGGATTAGGGGACGGGTGAGGGTCAGGCTTCGGGGAAGGGTTAGGGTTAGGGTTCGGGCTGGGGTTAAGGTTAGGGGCCGGGGACGGTTTAGGGTCCAGGGGAGGGTACGACAACGCTTCAGGGGGAGCGTACGTGTGAGGGCGCGGGTTAGTGTTAGCGTACGGGTTAGGATTAGGGGACGGGTGAGGGTCAGGCTTCGGGGAAGGGTTAGGGTTAGGGTTCGGGCTAGGTTTAGGGTTAGGGGACGGGGACGGCTTAGGGTCCAGGGGAGGGTACGACAACGCTTTAGGGGGAGCGTACGTGTGAGGGCACGGGTCAGTGTTAGCGTACGGGTTAGGATTAGGGGACGGGTGAGGGTCAGGCTTCGGGGAAGGGTTAGGGTTAGGGTTCGGGCTAGGGTTAGGTTTAGGGGACGGGGGCGGTTTAGGGTCCAGGGGAGGGTACAACAACGCTTTAGGGGGAGCGTACGTGTGAGGGCGCTGGTTAGGGTTAGCGTACGGGTTAGGATTAGGGGACGGGTGAGGGTCAGGCTTCGGGGAAGCGTTAGGGTTAGGGTTCGGGCTAGGGTTAGGGTTAGGGGACGGGGACGGTTTAGGGTCCAGGGGAGGGTACGACAACGCTTTAGGGGGAGCGTACGTGTGAAGGCGCGGGTCAGTGTTAGCGTACGGGTTAGGATTAGGGGACGGGTGAGGGTCAGGCTTCGGGAAAGGGTTAGGGTTAGGGTTCGGGCTAGGGTTAGGTTTAGGGGACGGGGACGGTTTAGGGTCCAGGTGAGGGTACGACAACGCTTTAGGGGAAGTGTACGTGTGAGGGCGCGGGTTAGTGTTAGCGTACGGGTTAGGATTAGGGGACGGGTGAGGGTCAGGCTTCGGGGAAGGGTTAGGGTTAGGGTTCGGGCTAGGGTTAGGGTTAGGGGACGGGGACGGTTTAGGGTCCAGGGGAGGGTACGACAACGTTTTAGGGGGAGCGTACGTGTGAGGGCGCGGGTTAGTGTTAGCGTACGGGTTAGGATTAGGGGACGGGTGAGGGTCAGGCTTCGGGGAATGGTTAGGGTTACGGTTCGGGCTAGGGTTAGGGTTAGAGGACGGGGACGGTTTAGGTTCCAGGGGAGGGTACAACAACGCTTTAGGGGGAGCGTACGTGTGAGGGCACGGGTTAGTGTTAGCGTACGGGTTAGGATTAGGGGACGAGTTAGGGTCAGGCTTCGGGGAAGGGTTAGGGTTAGGGTTCGGGCTAGGGTTAGGGTTAGGGGATGGGGACGGTTTAGGGTCCAGGGGATGGTACGACAACGCTTTAGGGGGAGCGTACATGTGAGGGCGCGGGTTAGTGTTAGCGTACGGGTTAGGATTAGGGGACGGGTGAGGGTCAGGCTTCGGGGAAGGGTTAGGGTTAGGGTTCGGGCTAGGGTTAGGGTTAGGGGACGGGGACGGTTTAGGGTCCAGGGGAGGGTACGACAACGCTTAAGGGGGAGCGTACGTGTGAGGGCGCGGGTTAGTGTTAGCGTACGGGTGAGGATTAGGGGACGGGTGAGGGTCAGGCTTCGGGGAAGGGTTAGGGTTAGGGTTCGGGCTAGGGTTAGGGTTATGGGACGGGGACGGTTTAGGGTCCAGGGGAGGGTACGACAACGGTTTAGGTGGAGCGTACGTGTGAGGGCGCGGGTTAGTGTTAGCGTACGGGTTAGGATTAGGGGACGGGTGAGGGTCAGGCTTCGGGGAAGGGTTAGGGTTAGGGTTCGGGCTAGGGTTAGGGTTAGGGGACTGGGACGGTTTAGGGTCCAGGGGAGGGTACGACAACGCTTTAGGGGGAGCGTACGTGTGAGGGCGCGGGTTAGTGTTAGCGTACGGGTTAGGATTAGGGGACGGGTGAGGGTCAGGCTTCGGGGAAGGGTTAGGGTTAGGGTTCGGGCTAGGGTTAGGGTTAGGGGTCGGGGACGGCTTATGGTCCAGGGGAGGGTACGATAATTCTTTAGGGGGAGCGTACGTGTCAGGGCGCGGGTTAGTGTTAGCGTACGCGTTAGGATTAGGGGACGGGTGAGGGTCAGGCTTCGGGGAAGGTTTAGGGTTAGGGTTCGGGCTAGGGTTAGGGTTAGAGGACGGGGACGGCTTAGGGTCCAGGGGAGGGTACGACAACGCTTTAGGGGGAGCGTACGTGTGAGGGCACGTGTTAGTGTTAGCGTACGGGTCAGGATTAGGGGACGGGTGAGGCTCAGGCTTCGGGGAAGGCTTAGGGTTAGGGTTCGGGCTAGGGTTAGGGTTAGGGGACGGGGACGGTTTAGGGTCCAGTGGAAGGTACGACAACGCTTTAAGGCGAGCGTACATGTGAGGGCGCGGGTTAGTGTTAGCGTACGGGTTAGGATTAGGGGACGGGTGATGGTCAGGCTTCGGGGAAGGGTTAGGGTTAGGGTTCGGGCTAGGGTTAGGGTTAGGGGACGGGGACGGTTTAGGGTCCAGGGGAGGGTACGACAACGCTTTAGGGTGAGCGTACGCGTGAGCGCGCAGGTTAGTGTTAGCGTACGGGTTAGGATTAGGGGACGGGTGAGGGTCAGGCTTCGGGGAAGTGTTAGGGTTAGGGTTCGGGCTAGGGTTAGGGTTAGGGGACGAGGACGGTTTAGGGTCCAGGTGAGGGTACGAAAACGCTTTAGGGGGAGCGTACGTGTGAGGGCACGGGTTAGTGTTAGCGTACGGGTTAGGATTATGGGACGGGTGAGGGTCAGGCTTCGGGGAAGGGTTAGGGTTAGGGTTCGGGCTAGGGTTAGGGTTAGGGGAGGGGGACGGTTTAGGGTCCAGGGGAGGGTACGACAACGCTTTAGGGGGAGCGTACGTGTGAGGGCGCGGGTTAGTGTTAGCATACGGGTTAGGATTAGGGGACGGGTGAGGGTCAGGCTTCGGGGAGGGTTTAGGGTTAGGGTTCGGGCTAGGGTTAGGGTTAGGGGACGGGGACGGTTTAGGGTCCAGGGGAGGGTACGACAACGCTTTATGGGAAGCGTACGTGTGAGGGCACGGGTCAGTGTTAGCGTACGGGTTAGAATTAGGGGACGGGTGAGGGTCAGGCTTCGGGGAAGGGTTAGGGTTAGGGTTCGGGCTAGGGTTAGGTTTAGGGGACGGGGGCGGTTTAGGGTCCAGGGGAGGGTACAACAACGCTTTAGGGGGAGCGTACGTGTGAGGGCGCTGGTTATTGTTAGCGTACGGGTTAGGATTAGGGGACGGGTGAGGGGCAGGCTTCGGGGAAGGGTTAGGGTTAGGGTTCGGGCTAGGGTTAGGGTTAGGGGACGGGGACGGTGTAGGGTCCAGGGGAGGGTACGACAACGCTTTAGGGGGAGCGTACGTGTGAGGGCGCGGGTTAGTGTTAACGTACGGGTTAGGATTAGGGGACGGGTGAGTGTCAGGCTTCGGGGAGGGTTTAGGGTTAGGGTTCGGGCTAGGGTTAGGGTTAGGGGACGGGGACGGTTTAGGGTCCAGGGGAGGGTACGACAACGCTTCAGGGGGAGCGTACGTGTGAGGGCGCGGGTTAGTGTTAGCGTACGGGTTAGGATTAGGGGACGGGTGAGGGTCAGTCTTCGGGGAAGGCTTAGGGTTAGGGTTCGGGCTAGGGTTAGGGTTAGGGGACGGGGACGGTTTAGGGTCCAGGGGAGGGTACGACAACGCTTTATGGGGAGCGTACGTGTGAGGGCACGGGTCAGTGTTAGCGTACGGGTTAGGATTAGGGGACGGGTGAGGGTCAGGCTTCGGGGAAGGGTTAGGGTTAGGGTTCCGGCTAGGGTTAGGTTTAGGGGACGGGGGCGGTTTAGGGTCCAGGGGAGGGTACAACAACGCTTTAGGGGGAGCGTACGTGTGAGGGCGCTGGTTAGGGTTAGCGTACGGGTTAGGATTAGGGGACGGGTGAGGGTCAGGCTTCGGGGAAGCGTTAGGGTTAGGGTTCGGGCTAGGGTTAGGGTTAGGGGACGGGGACGGTTTAGGGTCCAGGGGAGGGTACGACAACGCTTTAGGGGGAGCGTACGTGTGAAGGCGCGGGTCAGTGTTAGCGTACGGGTTAGGATTAGGGGACGGGTGAGGGTCAGGCTTCGGGAAAGGGTTAGGGTTAGGGTTCGGGCTAGGGTTAGGTTTAGGGGACGGGGACGGTTTAGGGTCCAGGTGAGGGTACGACAACGCTTTAGGGGAAGTGTACGTGTGAGGGCGCGGGTTAGTGTTAGCGTACGGGTTAGGATTAGGGGACGGGTGAGGGTCAGGCTTCGGGGAAGGGTTAGGGTTAGGGTTCGGGCTAGGGTTAGGGTTAGGGGACGGGGACGGTTTAGGGTCCAGGGGAGGGTACGACAACGTTTTAGGGGGAGCGTACGTGTGAGGGCGCGGGTTAGTGTTAGCGTACGGGTTAGGATTAGGGGACGGGTGAGGGTCAGGCTTCGGGGAATGGTTAGGGTTACGGTTCGGGCTAGGGTTAGGGTTAGAGGACGGGGACGGTTTAGGTTCCAGGGGAGGGTACAGCAACGCTTTAGGGGGAGCGTACGTGTGAGGGCACGGGTTAGTGTTAGCGTACGGGTTAGGATTAGGGGACGAGTGAGGGTCAGGCTTCGGGGAAGGGTTAGGGTTAGGGTTCGGGCTAGGGTTAGGGTTAGGGGATGGGGACGGTTTAGGGTCCAGGGGATGGTACGACAACGCTTTAGGGGGAGCGTACATGTGAGGGCGCGGGTTAGTGTTAGCGTACGGGTTAGGATTAGGGGACGGGTGAGGGTCAGGCTTCGGGGAAGGGTTAGGGTTAGGGTTCGGGCTAGGGTTAGGGTTAGGGGACGGGGACGGTTTAGGGTCCAGGGGAGGGTACGACAACGCTTAAGGGGGAGCGTACGTGTGAGGGCGCGGGTTAGTGTTAGCGTACGGGTGAGGATTAGGGGACGGGTGAGGGTCAGGCTTCGGGGAAGGGTTAGGGTTAGGGTTCGGGCTAGGGTTAGGGTTATGGGACGGGGACGGTTTAGGGTCCAGGGGAGGGTACGACAACGGTTTAGGTGGAGCGTACGTGTGAGGGCGCGGGTTAGTGTTAGCGTACGGGTTAGGATTAGGGGACGGGTGAGGGTCAGGCTTCGGGGAAGGGTTAGGGTTAGGGTTCGGGCTAGGGTTAGGGTTAGGGGACTGGGACGGTTTAGGGTCCAGGGGAGGGTACGACAACGCTTTAGGGGGAGCGTACGTGTGAGGGCGCGGGTTAGTGTTAGCGTACGGGTTAGGATTAGGGGACGGGTGAGGGTCAGGCTTCGGGGAAGGGTTAGGGTTAGGGTTCGGGCTAGGGTTAGGGTTAGGGGTCGGGGACGGCTTATGGTCCAGGGGAGGGTACGATAATTCTTTAGGGGGAGCGTACGTGTCAGGGCGCGGGTTAGTGTTAGCGTACGCGTTAGGATTAGGGAACGGGTGAGGGTCAGGCTTCGGGGAAGGTTTAGGGTTAGGGTTCGGGCTAGGGTTAGGGTTAGGGGACGGGGACGGCTTAGGGTCCAGGGGAGGGTACGACAACGCTTTAGGGGGAGCGTACGTGTGAGGGCACGTGTTAGTGTTAGCGTACGGGTCAGGATTAGGGGACGGGTGAGGCTCAGGCTTCGGGGAAGGCTTAGGGTTAGGGTTCGGGCTAGGGTTAGGTTTAGGGGACGGGGGCGGTTTAGGGTCCAGGGGAGGGTACAACAACGCTTTAGGGGGAGCGTACGTGTGAGGGCGCTGGTTATTGTTAGCGTACGGGTTAGGATTAGGGGACGGGTGAGGGTCAGGCTTCGGGGAAGAGTTAGGGTTAGGGTTCGGGCTAGGGTTAGGGTTAGGGGACGGGGACGGTGTAGGGTCCAGGGGAGGGTACGACAACGCTTTAGGGGGAGCGTACGTGTGAGGGCGCGGGTTAGTGTTAACGTACGGGTTAGGATTAGGGGACGGGTGAGTGTCAGGCTTCGGGGAGGGTTTAGGGTTAGGGTTCGGGCTAGGGTTAGGGTTAGGGGACGGGGACGGTTTAGGGTCCAGGGGAGGGTACGACAACGCTTCAGGGGGAGCGTACGTGTGAGGGCGCGGGTTAGTGTTAGCGTACGGGTTAGGATTAGGGGACGGGTGAGGGTCAGTCTTCGGGGAAGGCTTAGGGTTAGGGTTCGGGCTAGGGTTAGGGTTAGGGGACGGGGACGGTTTAGGGTCCAGGGGAGGGTACGACAATGCTTTATGGGGAGCGTACGTGTGAGGGCACGGGTCAGTGTTAGCGTACGGGTTAGGATTAGGGGACGGGTGAGGGTCAGGCTTCGGGGAAGGGTTAGGGTTAGGGTTCGGGCTAGGGTTAGGTTTAGGGGACGGGGGCGGTTTAGGGTCCAGGGGAGGGTACAACAACGCTTTAGGGGGAGCGTACGTGTGAGGGCGCTGGTTAGTGTTAGCGTACGGGTTAGGATTAGGGGACGGGTGAGTGTCAGGCTTCGGGGAAGGGTTAGGGTTAGGGTTCGGGCTAGGGTTAGGGTTAGGGGACGGGGACGGTTTAGGGTCCAGGGGAGGGTACGACAACGATTTAGAGGGAGCGTACGTGTGAGGGAGCGGGTTAGTGTTAGCGTACGGGTTAGGATTAGGGGACGGGTGAGGGTCAGGCTTCGGGGAAGGCTTAGGGTTACGGCTCCGGCTAGGGTTAGGGTTAGGGGACGGGGATGGTTTAGGGTCCAGGGGAGGGTACGACAACGCTTTAGGGGGAGCGTACGTGTGAGGGCACGGGTTAGTGTTAGCGTACGGGTTAGGATTAGGGGACGAGTGAGGGTCAGGCTTCGGAGAAGTGTTAGGGTCAGGGTTCGGGCTAGGGTTAGGGTTAGGGGACGGGGACGGTTTAGGGTCCAGGGGAGGGTACGACAACGCTTTAGGGGGAGCGTACGTGTGAGGGCGCGGGTTAGTGTTAGCGTACGGGTTAGGATTAGGGGACGGGTGAGGGTCAGGCTTCGGGGAAGGGTTAGGGTTAGGGTTCGGGCTGGGGTTAAGGTTAGGGGCCGGGGACGGTTTAGGGTCCAGGGGAGGGTACGACAACGCTTCAGGGGGAGCGTACGTGTGAGGGCGCGGGTTAGTGTTAGCGTACGGGTTAGGATTAGGGGACGGGTGAGGGTCAGGCTTCGGGGAAGGGTTAGGGTTAGGGTTCGGGCTAGGTTTAGGGTTAGGGGACGGGGACGGCTTAGGGTCCAGGGGAGGGTACGACAACGCTTTAGAGGGAGCGTAGGTGTGAGGGCGCGGGTTAGTGTTAGCGTACGGGTTAGGATTAGGGGACGGGTGAGGGTCAGGCTTCGGGGAAGGGTTAGGGTTAGGGTTCGGACTAGGGTTAGGTTCAGGGGACGGGGACGGTTTAGGGTCCAGGGGAGGGTACGACAATGCTTTAGGGGGAGCGTACGTGTGAGGGCGTGGGTTAGTGTTAGCGTACGGGTGAGGATGAGGGGACGGGTGAGGGTCAGGTTTCGGGGAATGGTTAGGGTTAGGGTTCGGGCTAGGGTTAGGGTTAGGGGACGGGGACGGTTTAGGGTCCAGGGGAGGGTACGACAACGCTTTAGGGGGAGCGTACGTGTGAGGGCGCGAGTTAGTGTTAGCGTACGGGTTAGGATTAGGGGACGGGTGAGGGTCAGGTTTCGGGGAAGGGTTAGGGTTAGGGTTCGGGCTAGGTTTAGGGTTACGGGATGGGGACGGCTTAGGGTCCAGGGGAGGGTACGACAACGCTTTAGGGGGAGCGTACGTGTGAGGTGGCGGGTTAGTGTTAGCGTACGCGTTAGGATTAGGGGACGGGTGAGGCTCAGGCTTCGGGGAAGGCTTAGGGTTAGGGTTCGGGCTAGGGTTAGGGTTAGGGGACGGGGACGGTTTAGGGTCCAGGGGAGGGTACGACAACGCTTTAGGGGGAGCGTACGTGTGAGGGCGCGGGTTAGTGTTAGCGTACGGGTTAGGATTAGGGGACGGGTGAGGGTCAGGCTTCGGGGAAGGGTTAGGGTTAGGGTTCGGGCTAGGGTTAGGGTTAGGGGACGGTGACGGTGTAGGGTCCAGGGGAAGGTACGACAACGCTTTAGGGGGAGCGTACGTGTGAGGGCGCGGGTTAGTGTTAGCGTACGGGTTAGGATTAGGGGACGGGTGAGGGTCAGGCTTCGGGGAGGGTTTAGGGTTAGGGTTCGGGCTAGGTTTAGGGTTAGGGGACGGGGACGGTTTAGGGTCCAGGGGAGGGTACGACAACGCTTCAGGGGGAGCATACGTGTGAGGGCGCAGGTTAGTGTTAGCGTACGGGTTAGGATTAGGGGACGGGTGAGGGTCAGGCTTCGGGGAAGGCTTAGGGTTAGGGTTCGGGCTAGGGTTAGGGTTAGGGGACGGGGACGGTTTAGGGTCCAGGGGAGGGTACGACAACGCTTTATGGGGAGCGTACGTGTGAGGGCACGGGTCAGTGTTAGCGTACGGGTTAGGATTAGGGGACGGGTGAGGGTCAGGCTTCGGGGAAGGTTTAGGGTTAGGGTTCGGGCTAGGGTTAGGTTTAGGGGATGGGGGCGGTTTAGGGTCCAGGGGAGGGTACAACAACGCTTTAGGGGGAGCGTACGTGTGAGGGCGCTGGTTAGTGTTAGCGTACGGGTTAGGATTAGGGGACGGGTGAGGGTCAGGCTTCGGGGAAGGGTTAGGGTTAGGGTTCGTGCTAGGTTTAGGGTTAGGGGACGGGGACGGCTTAGGGTCCAGGGGAGGGTACGACAACGCTTCAGGGGGAGCGTACGTGTGAGGGCGCGTGTTAGTGTTAGCGTACGGGTTAGGATTAGGGGACGGGTGAGGGTCAGGCTTCGGGGAAGGCTTAGGGTTAGGGTTCGGGCTAGGGTTAGGGTTAGGGGACGGGGACGGTGTAGGGTCCAGGGGAGGGTACGACAACGCTTTAGGGGGAGCGTACGTGTGAGGGCGCGGGTTAGTGTTAGCGTACGGGTTAGGATTAGGGGACCGGTGAGGGTCAGGCTTCGGGGAGGGTTTAGGGTTAGGGTTCGGGCTAGGGTTAGGGTTAGGGGACGGGGACGGTTTAGGGTCCAGGGGAGGGTACGACAACGCTTCAGGGGGAGCGTACGTGTGAGGGTGCGGGTTAGTGTTAGCGTACGGGTTAGGATTAGGGGACGGGTGAGGGTCAGGCTTCGGGGAAGGCTTAGGGTTAGGGTTCGGGCTAGGGTTAGGGTTAGGGGACGGGGACGGTTTAGGGTCCAGGGGAGGGTACGACAACGCTTTATGGGGAGCGTACGTGTGAGGGCACGGGTCAGTGTTAGCGTACGGGTTAGGATTAGGAGACGGGTGAGGGTCAGGCTTCGGGGAAGGGTTAGGGTTAGGGTTCGGGCTAGGGTTAGGTTTAGGGGACGGGGGCGGTTTAGGGTCCAGGAGAGGGTACAACAACGCTTTAGGGGGAGCGTACGTGTGAGGGCGCTGGTTAGTGTTAGCGTACGGGTTAGGATTAGGGGACGGGTGAGGGTCAGGCTTCGGGGAAGGGTTAGGGTTAGGGTTCGGGCTAGGTTTAGGGTTAGGGGACGGGGACGGCTTAGGGTCCAGGGGAGGGTACGACAACGCTTCAGGGGGAGCGTACGTGTGAGGGCGCGGGTTAGTGTTAGCGTACGGGTTAGGATTAGGGGACGGGTGAGGGTCAGGCTTCGGGGAAGGCTTAGGGTTAGGGTTCGGGCTAGGGTTAGGGTTAGGGGACGGGGACGGTTTAGGGTCCAGGGGAGGGTACGACAACGCTTTATGGGGAGCGTACGTGTGAGGGCACGGGTCAGTTTTAGCGTACGGGTTAGGATTAGGGGACGGGTGAGGGTCAGGCTTCGGGGAAGGGTTAGGGTTAGGGTTCGGGCTAGGGTTAGGTTTAGGGGACGGGGGCGGTTTAGGGTCCAGGGGAGGGTACAACAACGCTTTAGGGGGAGCGTACGTGTGAGGGCGCTGGTTAGGGTTAGCGTACGGGTTAGGATTAGGGGACGGGTGAGGGTCAGGCTTCGGGGAAGCGTTAGGGTTAGGGTTCGGGCTAGGGTTAGGGTTAGGGGATGGGGACGGTTTAGAGTCCAGGGGAGGGTACGACAACGCTTTAGGGGGAGCATACGTGTGAGGGCGCGGGTCAGTGTTAGCGTACGGGTTAGGGTTAGGGGACGGGTGAGGGTCAGGCTTCGGGAAAGGGTTAGGGTTAGGGTTCGGGCTAGGGTTAGGTTTAGGGGACGGGGACGGTTTAGGGTCCAGGGGAGGGTACGACAACGCTTTAGGGGAAGTGTACGTGTGAGGGCGCGGGTTAGTGTTAGCGTACGGGTTAGGATTAAGGGACGGTTGAGGGTCAGGCTTCGGGGAAGGGTTAGGGTTAGGGTTCGGGCTACGGTTAGGGTTAGGGAACGGAGATGGTTTAGGGTCCAGGGGAGGGTACGACAACGTTTTAGGGGGAGCGTACGTGTGAGGGCGCGGGTTAGTGTTAGCGTACGGGTTAGGATTAGGGGACGGGTGAGGGTCAGGCTTCGGGGAATGGTTAGGGTTACGGTTCGGGCTAGGGTTAGGGTTAGGGGACGGGGACGGTTTAGGGTCCAGGGGAGGGTACAACAACGCTTTAGGGGGAGCGTACGTGTGAGGGCACGGGTTAGTGTTAGCGTACGGGTTAGGATTAGGGGACGAGTGTGGGTCAGGCTTCGGGGAAGGGTTAGGGTTAGGGTTCGGGCTAGGGTTAGGGTTAGGGGACGGGGACGGTTTAGGGTCCAGGGGATGGTACGACAACGCTTTAGGGGGAGCGTACATGTGAGGGCGCGGGTTAGTGTTAGCGTACGGGTTAGGATTAGGGGACGGGTGAGGGTCAGGCTTCGGGGAAGGGTTAGGGTTAGGGTTCGGGCTAGGGTTAGGGTTAGGGGACGGGGACGGTTTAGGGTCCAGGGGAGGGTACGACAACGCTTTAGGGGGAGCGTACGTGTGAGGGCGCGGGTTAGTGTTAGCGTACGGGTGAGGATTAGGGGACGGGTGAGGGTCAGGCTTCGGGGAAGGGTTAGGGTTAGGGTTCGGGCTAGGGTTAGGGTTATGGGACGGAGACGGTTTAGGGTCCAGGGGAGGGTACGACAACGGTTTAGGTGGAGCGTACGTGTGAGGGCGCGGGTTAGTGTTAGCGTACGGGTTAGGATTAGGGGACGGGTGAGGGTCAGTCTTCGGGGAAGGGTTAGGGTTAGGGTTCGGGCTAGGGTTAGGGTTAGGGGACTGGGACGGTTTAGGGTCCAGGGGAGGGTACGACAACGCTTTAGGGGGAGCGTACGTGTGAGGGCGCGGGTTAGTGTTAGCGTACGGGTTAGGATTAGGGGACGGGTGAGGCTCAGGCTTCGGGGAAGGCTTAGGGTTAGGTTTCGGGCTAGGGTTAGGGTTAGGGGTCGGGGACGGCTTATGGTCCAGGGGAGGGTACGATAATTCTTTAGGGGGAGCGTACGTGTCAGGGCGCGGGTTAGTGTTAGCGTACGCGTTAGGATTAAGGGACGGGTGAGGGTCAGGCTTCGGGGAAGGTTTAGGGTTAGGGTTCGGGCTAGGGTTAGGGTTAGGGGACGGGGACGGCTTAGGGTCCAGGGGAGGGTACGACAACGCTTTAGGGGGAGCGTACGTGTTAGGGCACGGGTTAGTGTTAGCGTACGTGTCAGGATTAGGGGACGGGTGAGGCTCAGGCTTCGGGGAAGGCTTAGGGTTAGGTTTCGGGCTAGGGTTAGGGTTAGGGGACGGGGACGGTTTAGGGTCCAGGGGAGGGTACGACAACGCTTTAGTGGGAGCGTACGTGTGAGGGCGGGGGTTAGTGTTAGCGTACGGGTTAGGATTAGGGGACGGGTGAGGGTCAGGCTTCGGGGAAGGGTTAGGGTTAGGGTTCGGGCTAGGGTTAGGGTTAGGGGACGGGGACGGTTTAGGGTCCAGGGGAGGGTATGAGAACGCTTTAGGGGGAGCGTACGTGTGAGGGCGCAGTTTAGTGTTAGCGTACAGGTGAGGATTAGGAGACGGGTGAGGGTCAGGCTTCGGGGAAGGGTTAGGGTTAGGGTTCGGGCTAGGGTTAGGGTTAGGGGACGGGGACGGTTTAGGGTCCAGTGGAAGGTACGACAACGCTTTAAGGCGAGCGTGCATGTGAGGGCGCGGGTTAGTGTTAGCGTACGGGTTAGGATTAGGGTACGGGTGATGGTCAGGCTTCGGGGAAGGGTTAGGGTTAGGGTTCGGGCTAGGGTTAGGGTTAGGGGACGGGGACGGTTTAGGGTCCAGGGGAGGGTACGACAACGCTTTAGGGGGAGCGTACGCGTGAGCGCGCAGGTTAGTGTTAGCGTACGGGTTAGGATTAGGGGACGGGTGAGGGTCAGGCTTCGGGGAAGTGTTAGGGTTAGGGTTCGGGCTAGGGTTAGGGTTAGGGGACGAGGACGGTTTAGGGTCCAGGTGAGGGTACGACAACGCTTTAGGGGGAGCGTACGTGTGAGGGCACGGGTTAGTGTTAGCGTACGGGTTAGGATTATGGGACGGGTGAGGGTCAGGCTTCGGGGAAGGGTTAGGGTTAGGGTTCGGGCTAGGGTTAGGGTTAGGGGAGGGGGACGGTTTAGGGTCCAGGGGAGGGTACGACAACGCTTTAGGGGGAGCGTACGTGTGAGGGCACGGGTTAGTGTTAGCGTACGGGTTAGGATTATGGGACGGGTGAGGGTCAGGCTTCGGAGAAGGGTTAGGGTTAGGGTTCGGGCTTGGGTTAGGGTTAGGGGACGGCGACGGTTTAGGGTCCAGGAGAGGGTACGACAACGCTTTAGGGGGAGCGTACATGTGAGAGCACGGGTTAGTGTTAGCGTACGGGTTAGGATTAGGGGACGGGTGAGGGTCAGGCTTCGGGGCAGGGTTAGGGTTAGGGTTCGTGCTAGGGTTAGGGTTAGGGGACGGGGACGGTTTAGGGTCCCGGGTAGGGTACGACAATGATTTAGGGGGAGCGTACGTGTGAGGGCGCGGGTTAGTGTTACCGTACGGTTTAGGATTAGGGGACGGGTGAGGGTCAGGCTTCGGGGAAGGGTTAGGGTTAGGGTTCGGGCTAGGGTTAGGGTTAGGGGACGGGGACGGTTTAGGGTCCAGGGGAGGGTACTACAACGCTTTAGGGGGAGCGTACGTGTGAGGGTGCGGGTTAGTGTTAGCGTTCGGGTTAGGATTAGGGGTCGGGTGAGGGTCAGGCTTCGGGGAAGTGTTAGGGGTAGGGTTCGGGGTAGGGTTAGGGTTAGGGGACGGGGACGGTTTAGGGTCCAGGGGAGGGTACTACAACGCTTTAGGGGGAGCGTACGTGTGAGTGCGCGGGTTAGTGTTAGCGTACGGGTTAGGATTAGGGGACGGGTGAGGGTCAGGCTTCGGGGAAGGGTTAGGGTTAGGGTTCGGGCTAGGGTTAGGGTTAGGGGACGGGGACGGTTTAGGGTCCAGGGGAGGGTACAACAACGATTTAGGGGGAGCGTACGTGTGAGGGCGCGGGTTAGTGTTAGCGTACGCGTTAGGATTAGGGGACGGGTGAGGGTCAGGCTTCGGGGAAGGTTTAGGGTTAGGGTTCGGGCTAGGGTTAGGGGTAGGGGACGGGGACGGCTTAGGGTCCAGGGGAGGGTACGACAACGCTTTAGGGGGAGCGTACGTGTTAGGGCACGGGTTAGTGTTAGCGTACGTGTCAGGATTAGGGGACGGGTGAGGCTCAGGCTTCGGGGAAGGCTTAGGGTTAGGTTTCGGGCTAGGGTTAGGGTTAGGGGACGGGGACGGTTTAGGGTCCAGGGGAGGGTACGACAACGCTTTAGTGGGAGCGTACGTGTGAGGGCGGGGGTTAGTGTTAGCGTACGGGTTAGGATTAGGGGACGGGTGAGGGTCAGGCTTCGGGGAAGGGTTAGGGTTAGGGTTCGGGCTAGGGTTAGGGTTAGGGGACGGGGACGGTTTAGGGTCCAGGGGAGGGTATGAGAACGCTTTAGGGGGAGCGTACGTGTGAGGGCGCAGTTTAGTGTTAGCGTACAGGTGAGGATTAGGAGACGGGTGAGGGTCAGGCTTCGGGGAAGGGTTAGGGTTAGGGTTCGGGCTAGGGTTAGGGTTAGGGGACGAGGACGGTTTAGGGTCCAGGTGAGGGTACGACAACGCTTTAGGGGGAGCGTACGTGTGAGGGCACGGGTTAGTGTTAGCGTACGGGTTAGGATTATGGGACGGGTGAGGGTGAGGCTTCGGGGAAGGGTTAGGGTTAGGGTTCGGGCTAGGGTTAGGGTTAGGGGAGGGGGACGGTTTAGGGTCCAGGGGAGGGTACGACAACGCTTTAGGGGGAGCGTACGTGTGAGGGCACGGGTTAGTGTTAGCGTACGGGTTAGGATTATGGGACGGGTGAGGGTCAGGCTTCGGAGAAGGGTTAGGGTTAGGGTTCGGGCTTGGGTTAGGGTTAGGGGACGGCGACGGTTTAGGGTCCAGGAGAGGGTACGACAACGCTTTAGGGGGAGCGTACATGTGAGAGCACGGGTTAGTGTTAGCGTACGGGTTAGGATTAGGGGATGGGTGAGGGTCAGGCTTCGGGGCAGGGTTAGGGTTAGGGTTCGTGCTAGGGTTAGGGTTAGGGGACGGGGACGGTTTAGGGTCCCGGGTAGGGTACGACAATGATTTAGGGGGAGCGTACGTGTGAGGGCGCGGGTTAGTGTTACCGTATGGTTTAGGATTAGGGGACGGGTGAGGGTCAGGCTTCGGGGAAGGGTTAGTGTTAGGGTTCGGGCTAGGGTTAGGGTTAGGGGACGGGGACGGTTTAGGGTCCAGGGGAGGGTACTACAACGCTTTAGGGGGAGCGTACGTGTGAGGGTGCGGGTTAGTGTTAGCGTTCGGGTTAGGATTAGGGGTCGGGTGAGGGTCAGGCTTCGGGGAAGTGTTAGGGGTAGGGTTCGGGGTAGGGTTAGGGTTAGGGGACGGGGACGGTTTAGGGTCCAGGGGAGGGTACTACAACGCTTTAGGGGGAGCGTACGTGTGAGTGCGCGGGTTAGTGTTAGCGTACGGGTTAGGATTAGGGGACGGGTGAGGGTCAGGCTTCGGGGAAGGGTTAGGGTTAGGGTTCGGGCTAGGGTTAGGGTTAGGGGACGGGGACGGTTTAGGGTCCAGGGGAGGGTACAACAACGATTTAGGGGGAGCGTACGTGTGAGGGCGCGGGTTAGTGTTAGCGTACGGTTTAGGATTAGGGGACGGGTGAGGGTCAGGCTTCGGGGAAGGGTTAGGGTTAGGGTTCGGGCTAGGGTTAGGGTTAGGGGACGGGGACGGTTTAGGGTCCAGGGGAGGGTACGACAACGCTTTAGGGGGAGCCTACGTGTGAGGGCGCAGGTTAGTGTTAGCGTACGGGTTAGGATTAGGGGACGGGTGAGGGTCAAGCTTCGGGGAAGGGTTAGGGGTAGGGTTTGGGCTAGGGTTAGGGTTAGGGGACGGGGACGGTTTAGGGTCCAGGGGAGGGTACGACAACGCTGTAGGGGGAGCGTACGTGTGAGGGCGCGGGGTAGTGTTAGCGTACGGGTTAAGATTAGGGGACGGGTGAGGGTCAGGCTTCGGGGAAGTGTTAGGGTTAGGGTTCGGCCTAGGGTTAGGGTTAGGGGACGGGGACGGCTTAGGGTCCAGGGGAGGGTACGACAACGCTTTAGGGGGAGCGTACGTGTGAGGGCACGGGTTAGTGTTAGCGTACGGGTTACATTAGGGGACGGGTGAGGGTCAGGCTTCGGGGAAGGTTTAGGGTTTGGGTTCGGGCTAGGGTTAGGGTTAGGGGACGGGGACGGTTTAGGGTCCAGGGTAGGGTACGACAACGCTTTTGGGGGAGCGTACGTGTGAGGGCGCTGGTTAGGTTTAGCGTACGGGTTATGATTAGGAGACGGGTGAGGGTCAGGCTTCGGGGAAGGATTAGGGTTAGGGTTTGGGCTAGGGTTAGGGTTAGGGGACGGGGACGGTTTAGGGACCAGGGGAGGGTACGACAACGCTTTAGGGGGAGCGTACGTGTGAGGGCACGGGTTAGTGTTAGCGTACGGGTTAGGATTAGGGGACGGGTGAGGGTCAGGCTTCGGGGAAGGGTTAGGGTTAGGGTTCGGGCTAGAGTTAGGTTTAGGGGACGGGGACGGGTTAGGGTCCAGGGGAGGGTACGACAACGCTTTAGGGGGAGCATAGGTGTGAGGGCGCGGGTTAGTGTTAGTGTACGGGTTAGTATTAGGGGACGGGTGAGGGTCAGGCTTCGGGAAAGGTTTAGGGTTACGGTTCGGGCTAGGGTTAGGGTTAGGGGACGGGGACGGTTTAGGGTCCAGGGGAGGGTACGACAACGCTTTAGGGGGAGCGTACGTGTGAGGGCGCGGGTTAGTGTTAGCGTACGGGTTAGGATTAGGGGACAGGTGAGGGTCAGGCTTCGGGGAATGGTTAGGGTCAGGGTTCGGGCTAGGGTTAGGGTTAGGGGACTGGGACGGCTTAGGGTCCAGGGGAGGGTACGACAACGCTTTAGAGGGAGCGTAGGTGTGAGGGCGCGGGTTAGTGTTAGCGTACGGGTTAGGATTAGGGGACGGTTGAGGGTCAGGCTTCGGGGAAGTGTTAGGGTTAGCGTTCGGGCTAGGGTTAGGGTTAGGGGACGGGGACGGTTTAGGGTCCAGGGGAGGGTACGACAACGCTTTAGGGGGAGCGTACGTGTGAGGGCGCGGGTTAGTGTTAGCGTACGGGTTAGGATTAGGGGACGGGTGAGGGTCAGGCTTCAGGGAAGGGTTAGGGTTAGGGTTCGGGCTAGGGTTAGGGTTAGGGGACGGGGACGGCTTATGGTCCAGGGGAGGGTACGATAATGCTTTAGGGGGAGCGTACGTGTCAGGGCGCGGGTTAGTGTTAGCGTACGCGTTAGGATTAGAGGACGGGTGAGGGTCAGGCTTCGGGGAAGTGTTAGGGTTAGGGTTCGGGCTAGGGTTAGGGTTAGGGGACGGGGACGGCTTAGGGTCCAGGGGAGGGTACGACAACGCTTTAGGGGGAGCGTACGTGTGAGGGCACGGGTTAGTGTTAGCGTACGGGTTAGGATTAGGGGACGGGTGAGGCTCAGGCTTCGGGGAAGGCTTAGGGTTAGGGTTCGGGCTAGGGTTAGGGTTAGGGGACGGGGACGGCTTAGGGTCCAGGGGAGGGTACGACACCGCTTTAGGGGGAGCGTACGTGTGAGGGCACGGGTTAGTGTTAGCGTACGGGTTAGGATTAGGGGACGGGTGAGGCTCAGGCTTCGGGGAAGGCTTAGGGTTAGGGTTCGGGCTAGGGTTAGGGTTAAGGGACGGGGAAGGTTTAGGGTCCAGGGGAGGGTACGACAATGCTTTAGTGGGAGCGTACGTGTGAGGGCGGGGGTTAGTGTTAGCGTACGGTTTAGGATTAGGGGACGGGTGAGGGTCAGTCTTCGGGGAAGGGTTAGGGTTAGGGTTCGGGCTAGGGTTAGGGTTAGGGGATGGGGACGGTTTAGGGTCCAGGGGAGGGTACGACAACGCTTCAGGGGGAGCGTACGTGTGAGGGCGCGGGTTAGTGTTAGCGTACGGGTTAGGATTAGGGGACGGGTGAGGGTCAGGCTTCGGGGAAGGGTTAGGGTTAGGGTTCGGGCTAGGGTTAGGGTTAGGGGACGGGGACGGTTTAGGGTCCAGGGGAGGGTATGAGAACGCTTTAGGGGGAGCGTACGTGTGAGGGCGCAACGTAGTGTTAGCGTACAGGTGAGGATTAGGGGACGGGTGAGGGTCAGGCTTCGGGGAAGGGTTAGGGTTAGGGTTCGGGCTAGCGTTAGGGTTAGGGGACGGGGACGGTTTAGGGTCCAGGGGAAGGTACGACAACGCTTTAAGGCGAGCGTACATGTGAGGGCGCGGGTTAGTGTTATCATACGGGTTAGGATTAGGGGACGGGTGATGGTCAGGCTTCGGGGAAGGGTTAGGGTTAGGGTTCGGGCTAGGGTTAGGGTTAGGGGATGGGGATGGTTTAGGGTCCAGGGGAGGGTATGACAACGCTTTAGGGGGAGCGTACGTGTGAGGGCGCGGGTTAGTGTTAGCGTACGGGTTAGGATTAGTGGACGGGTGAGGGTCAGGCTTCGGGGAAGCGTTAGGGTTAGGGTTCGGGCTAGGGTTAGGGTTAGGGGACGGGGATGGTTTAGGGTCCAGGGGAGGGTACGACAACGCTTTAGGGGGAGCGGACACCTGAGGGCGCGGGTTAGTGTTAGCGTACGGGTTAGGATTAGGGGTCGGTTGAGGGTCAGGCTTCGGGGAAAGGTTAGGGGTAGGGTTCCGGCTAGGGTTAGGGTTAGGGGACGGGTACGGTTTAGGGTCCAGGGGAGGGTACGACAACGCTTTAGGGGGAGCGTACGCGAGAGGGCGTAGGTTAGTGTTAGCGTACGGGTTAGGATTAGGGGACGGGTGAGGGTCAGGCTTCGGGGAAGGGTTAGGTTTAGGGTTCGGGCTAGGGTTAGGGTTAGGGGACGGGGACGGTTTCGGGTCCAGGGGAGGGTACGACAACGCATTAGGGGGAGCGTACGTGTGAGGGCGCGGGTTAGTGTTAGCGTACGGGTTAGGATTAGGAGACGGGTGAGGGTCAGGCGTAGTGGAAGTGTTAGGGTTAGGGTTCGGGCTAGGGTTAGGGTTAGGGGACGGGGACGGTTTAGCGTCCAGGGGAGGGTACGACAACGCTTTAGGGGGAGCGTACGCGTAAGGGCGCAGGTTAGTGTTAGCGTACGGGTTAGGATTAGGGGACGGGTGAGGGTCAGGCTTCGGGGAAGGGTTAGGGTTAGGGTTCGGGCAAGGGTTAGGGTTAGGGGACGGGGACGGTTTAGGGTCCAGGGGAGGGTACTACAACGCTTTAGGGGGAGCGTACGTGTGAGGGCGCGGGTTACTGTTAGCGTACGGGTTAGGATTAGGCGACGGGTGAGGGTCAGGCTTCGGGGAAGGGTTAGGGTTAGGGTTCGGGCTAGGGTTAGGGTTAGGGGACGGGGACAGTTTAGGGTCCAGGGGAGGGTACGACAACGCTTTAGGGGGAGCGTACGTGTGAGGGCACGGGTTAGTGTTAGCGTACGGGTTAGGATTAGGTGACGTGTGAGGGTCAGGCTTCGGGGAAGGGTTAGGGTTAGGGTTCGGGCTAGGCTTAGGGTTAGAGAACGGGGACGGTTTAGGGTCCAGGGGAGGGTACGACAACGCTTTAGGGGGAGCGTACGCGTGAGGGCGTGGGTTTGTGTGAGCGTACGGGTTAGGATTAGGGGACGGGTGAGGGTCAGGCTTCGGGGAAGGTTTAGGGTTAGGGTTCGGGCTAGGGTTAGGGTTAGGGGACGGGGAAGGTTTAGGGTCCAGGGGAGTGTACGACAACGCTTTAGGGGGAGCGTACGTGTGAGGGCGCGGGTTAGTGTTAGCGTACGGGTTAGGATTAGGGGACGGGTGAGTGTCAGGCTTCGGGGAAGGGTTAGGGTTACGGTTCGGGCTAGGGTTAGGGTTAGGGGACGGGGACGGTTTAGGGTCCAGGGGAGGGTACGACAACGCTTTAGGGGGAGCGTAGGTGTGAGGGCACGGGTTAGTGTTAGCGTACGGGTTAGGATTAGGGGACGAGTGAGGGTCAGGCTTCGGGGAAGTGTTAGGGTTAGGGTTCGGGCTAGGGTTAGGGTTAGTGGACGGGGACGGCTTAGGGTCCAGGGGAGGTTACAACAACGCTTTAGGGGGAGCGTAAGTGTGAGGGCGCGGGTTAGTGTTAGCGTACGCGTTAGGATTAGGGGACGGGTGAGGGTCAGGCTTCGGGGAAGGCTTAGGGTTAGGGTTCGGGCTAGGGTTAGGGTTAGGGGACGGGGACGGTTTAGGGTCCAGGGGAGGGTACGACAACGCTTTAGGGGGAGCGTACGTGTGAGGGCGCGGGTTAGTGTTAGCGTACGTGTTAGAATTAGGGGACGGGTGAGGGTCAGGCTTCGGGGAAGGGTTAGGGTTACGGTTCGGGCTAGGATTAGGGTTAGGGGACGGGGACGGTTTAGGGTCCAGGGGAGGGTACGACAACGCTTTAGGGGGAGCGTACGTGTGAGGGCGGGGGTTAGTGTTAGCGTACGGGTTAGGATTAGGGGACGGGTTCGGGTCAGGCTTCGGGGAAGTGTTAGGGTTAGGGTTAGGGCTAGGGTTAGGGTTAGGGGACGGGGACGGCTTAGGGTCCAGGGGAAGGGTACGACAACGCTTTAGGGGGAGCGTACGTGTGAGGGCGCTGGTTAGGGTTAGCGTACGGGTTAGGATTAGGGGACAGGTGAGGGTCAGGCTTCGGGGAAGGCTTAGGGTTAGGGTTCGGGCTAGGGTTAGGGTTAGGGGACGGGGACGGTTTAGGGTCCAGGGGAGTGTACGACAAAGCTGTAGGTGGAGCGTACGTGTGACGGCGCTGGTTAGGGTTCGCGTACGGGTTAGGATTAGGGGACGGGTGAGGGTCAGGCTTCGGGGAAGGGTTAGGGTTAGGGTTCGGGCTAGGGTTAGGGTTAGGGGACGGGGACGGTTTAGGGTCCAGGGGAGGGTACGACAACGCTTTAGGGGGAGCGTACGTGTGAGGGCGTGGGTCAGTGTTAGCATACGGGTTAGGATTAGGGGATGGGTGAGGGTCAGGCTTCGGGGAAGGGTTAGGGCTAGGGTTCGGGCTAGGGTTAGGTTTAGGGGACGGGGACGGTTTAGGGTCCAGGGGAGGGAACGACAATGCTTTAGGGGGAGTGTACGTGTGATGGCGCGGGTTAGTGTTAGCGTACGGGTTAGGATTAAGGGACGGGTGAGGGTCAGGCTTCGGGGAAGGGTTAGGGTTAGGGTTCGGGCTAGGGTTAGGGTTAGGGCACGGGGATGGTTGGGGTCCAGGGAAGGGTAGGACAACGCTTTAGGGGGAGCGTACGTGTGAGGGCGCGGGTTAGTGTTAGCGTACGGGTTAGGATTAGGGGACGGGTGAGGGTCAGGCTTCGGGGAAGTGTTAGGGTTACGGTTCGGGCTAGGGTTAGGGTTGGGGGACGGGGACGGTTTAGGGTCCAGGGGAGGGTACGACAACGCTTTAGGGGGAGCGTACGTGTGAGGGCGCGGGTTAGTGTTAGCGTACGGGTGAGGATTAGGGGACGGGTGAGGGTCAGGCTTCGGGGAAGGGTTAGGGTTAGGTTTCGGGCTAGGGTTAGGGTTAGGGGACGGGGACGGTTTAGGGTCCAGGGGAGGGTACGACAATGCTTTAGGGGGAGCATATGTGTGAGGGCGCGGGTTAGTGTTAGCGTACGGGTTAGGATTAGGGGACGGGTGAGGGTCAGGCTTCGGGGAAGGGTTAGGGTTAGGGTTCGGGCTAGGGTTAGGGTTAGGGGACGGGGACGGTTTAGGGTCCAGGGGATGGTACGAGAATGCTTTAGGGGGAGCGTCCGTGTGAGGGCACGGGTTAGTGTTAGCGTAGAGGTTAGGATTAGGGGACGGGTGAGGGTCAGGCTTCGGGGAAGGGTTAGGGTTAGGGTTCGGGCAAGGGTTAGGGTTAGGGGACGGGGAGGGTTTAGGGTCCAGGGGAAGGTACGACAACGCTTTAGGGGGAGCGTACGTGTGAGGGCGCGGGTTAGTGTTAGCGTACGCGTTAGGATTAGGGGACGGGTGAGGCTCAGGCTTCGGGGAAGGCTTAGGGTTAGGGTTCGGGCCAGGGTTAGGGTTAGGGGATGGGGACGGTTTAGGGTCCAGGGGAGGGTACGACAACGCTTTAGGGGGAGCGTACGTGTGAGGGCGCGGGTTAGTGTTAGCGTACGGGTTAGGATTAGGGGACGGGTGAGGGTCAGGCTTCTGGGAAGGGTTATGGTTAGGGTTCGGGCTAGGGTTAGGTTTAGGGGACGGGGATGGTTTATGGTCCAGGGGAGGGTACGACAACGCTTTAGGGGGAGTGTACGTGTGAGGGCGCTGGTTAGTGTTAGCGTACGGGTTAGGATTAGGGGACGGGCGAGGGTCAGGCTTCGGGGAAGGGTTAGGGTTAGGGTTCGGGCTAGGGTTAGGGTTAGGGGACGGGGACGGTTTAGGGTCCAGGGGAGGGTACGACAACGCTTTACGGGGAGCGTACGTGTGAGGGAGTGGGTTAGTGTTAGCGTACGGGTTAGGATTAGGGGACGGGTGAGGGTCAGGCTTCGGGGAAGGGTTAGGGTTACGGTTCGGGCTAGGGTTAGGGTTAGGGGACGGGGACGGTTTAGGGTCCAGGGGAGGGTACGACAACGCTTTAGGGGGAGCGTACGTGTGAGGGCACAGGTTAGTGTTAGCGTACGGGTTAGGATTAGGGGACGAGTGAGGGTCAGGCTTCGGGGAAGGGTTAGGGTTAGGGTTCGGGGTAGGGTTAGGGTTAGGGGACGGGGACGGTTTAGGGTCCAGGGGAGGGTACGACAACGTTTTAGGGGGAGCGTACGTGTGAGGGCGCGGGTTAGTGTTAGCGTACGGGTTAGGATTAGGGGACGGGTGAGGGTCAGGCTTCGGGGAAGGGTTAGGGTTAGGGTTCGGGCTAGGGTTAGGGTTCGGGGACGGGGACGGAATAGGGTGCAGGAGAGGGTACGACAACGCTTTAGGGGGAGCGTACGTGTGAGGGCGTGGGTCAGTGTTAGCATACGGGTTAGGATTAGGGGACGGGTGAGGGTCAGGCTTCGGGGAAGGGTTAGGGCTAGGGTTCGGGCTAGGGTTAGGTTTAGGGGACGGGGACGGTTTAGGGTCCAGGGGAGGGAACGACAATGCTTTAGGGGGAGTGTACGTGTGATGGCGCGTGTTAGTGTTAGCGTACGGGTTAGGATTAAGGGACGGGTGAGGGTCAGGCTTCGGGGAAGGGTTAGGGTTAGGGTTCGGGCTAGGGTTAGGGTTAGGGGACGGGGATGGTTGGGGTCCAAGGAAGGGTAGGACAACGCTTTAGGGGGAGCGTACGTGTGAGGGCGCGGGTTAGTGTTAGCGTACGGGTTAGGATTAGGGGACGGGTGAGGGTCAGGCTTCGGGGAAGTGTTAGGGTTACGGTTCGGGCTAGGGTTAGGGTTGGGGGACGGGGACGGTTTAGGGTCCAGGGGAGGGTACGACAACGCTTTAGGGGGAGCGTACGTGTGAGGGCGCGGGTTAGTGTTAGCGTACGGGTGAGGATTAGGGGACGGGTGAGGGTCAGGCTTCGGGGAAGGGTTAGGGTTAGGTTTCGGGCTAGGGTTAGGGTTAGGGGACGGGGACGGTTTAGGGTCCAGGGGAGGGTACGACAACGCTTTAGGGGGAGCATATGTGTGAGGGCGCGGGTTAGTGTTAGCGTACGGGTTAGGATTAGGGGACGGGTGAGGGTCAGGCTTCGGGGAAGGGTTAGGGTTAGGGTTCGGGCTAGGGTTAGGGTTAGGGGACGGGGACGGTTTAGGGTCCAGGGGATGGTACGAGAACGCTTTAGGGGGAGCGTCCGTGTGAGGGCACGGGTTAGTGTTAGCGTAGAGGTTAGGATTAGGGGACGGGTGAGGGTCAGGCTTCGGGGAAGGGTTAGGGTTAGGGTTCGGGCAAGGGTTAGGGTTAGGGGATGGGGAGGGTTTAGGGTCCAGGGGAAGGTACGACAACGCTTTAGGGGGAGCGTACGTGTGAGGGCGCGGGTTAGTGTTAGCGTACGGGTTAGGATTAGGGGACGGGTGAGGGTCAGGCTTCGGGGAAGTGTTAGGGTTAGGGTTCGGGCTAGGGTTAGGGTTAGGGGACGGGGACGGTTTAGGGTCCAGGGGAGGGTACCACAATGCTTTAGGGGGAGCGTACGTGTGAGGGCGCGGGTTAGTGTTAGCGTACGGGTGAGGATGAGGGGACGGGTGAGGGTCAGGCTTCGGGGAAGGGTTAGGGTTAGGGTTCGGGCTAGGGTTAGGGTTAGGGGACGGGGACGGTTTAGGGTCCAGGGGAGGGTACGACAACGCTTTAGGGGAAGCGTACGTGTGAGGGCGCGGGTTAGTGTTAGCGTACGGATGAGGATTAGGGGACGGGTGAGGGTCAGGCTTCGGGGAAGGGTTAGGGTTAGGTTTCGGGCTAGGGTTAGGGTTAGGGTACGGGGACGGTTTAGGGTCCAGGGGAGGGTACGACAACGCTTTAGGGGGAGCGTACGTGTGAGGGCGCGGGTTAGTGTTAGCGTACGCGTTAGGATTAGGGGACGGGTGAGGGTCAGGCTTCGGGGAAGTTTTAGGGTTAGGGTTCGGGCTAGGGTTAGGGTTAGGGGACGGGGACGGTTTAGGGTCCAGGGGAGGGTACGACAACGCTTTAGGGGGAGCGTACGTGTGAGGGCGCGGGTTAGTGTTAGCATATGGGTTAGGATTAGGGCACGGGTGAGGCTCAGGCTTCGGGGAAGTGTTAGGGTTAGGGTTCGCGCTAGGGTTAGGGTTAGGGGACGGGGACGGTTTAGGGTCCAGGGGAGGGTACGACAACGCTTTAGGGGGAGCGTACGTGTGAGGGCGCGGGTTAGTGTTAGCGTACGGTTTAGGATTAGGGGACGGGTGAGGGTTAGGCTTCGGGGAAGGGTTAGGGTTAGGGTTAGGGCTAGGGTTAGGGTTAGGGGACGGTGACGGTTTAGGGTCCAGGGGAGGGTACGACAACGCTTTAGGGGGAGCGTACGTGTGAGGGCGTGGGTTAGTGTTAGCGTACGTGTTAGGATTAGGGGACGGGTGAGGGTCAGGCTTCGGGGAAGGGTTAGGGTTAGGGTTCGGGCTAGGATTAGGGTTAGGGGACGGGGACGGTTTAGGGTCCAGGGGAGGGTACGACAACGCTTTAGGGGGAACGTACGTGTGAGGGCGCGGGTTAGTGTTAGCGTACGGGTTAGGATTAGGGGACGGGTTCGGGTCAGGCTTCGGGGAAGTGTTAGGGTTAGGGTTAGGGCTAGGGTTAGGGTTAGGGGACGGGGATGGGTTAGGGTCCAGGGGAAGGGTACGACAACGCTTTAGGGGGAGCGTACGTGTGAGGGCGCTGGTTAGGGTTAGCGTACGGGTTAGGATTAGGGGAAGGGTGAGGGTCACGCTTCGGGGAAGGCTTAGGGTTAGGGTTCGGGCTAGGCTTAGGGTTAGGGGACGGGGACGGTTTAGGGTCCAGGGGTGTGTACGACAACGCTGTAGGTGGAGCGTACGTGTGACGGCGCTGATTAGGGTTCGCGTACGGGTTAGGATTAGGGGACGGGTGAGGGTCAGGCTTCGGGGAAGGGTTAGGGTTAGGGTTCGGGCTAGGGTTAGGGTTAGGTGACGGGGACGGTTTAGGGTCCAGGGGAGGGTACGACAACGCCTTAGGGGGAGCGTACGTGTGAGGGCGTGGGTCAGTATTAGCATACGGGTTAGGATTAGGGGACGGGTGAGGGTCAGGCTTCGGGGAAGGGTTAGGGCTAGGGTTCGGGCTAGGGTTAGGTTTAGGGGACGGGGACGGTTTAGGGTCCAGGGGAGGGAACGACTATGCTTTAGGGGGAGTGTACGTGTGATGGCGCGGGTTAGTGTTAGCGTACGGGTTAGGATTAAGGGACGGGTGAGGGTCAGGCTTCGGGGAAGGGTTAGGGTTAGGGTTCGGGCTAGGGTTAGGGTTAGGGGACGGGGATGGTTAGGGTCCAGGGAAGGGTAGGACAACGCTTTAGGGGGAGCGTACGTGTGAGGGCGCGGGTTAGTGTTAGCGTACGGGTTAGGATTAGGGGACGGGTGAGGGTCAGGCTTCGGGGAAGTGTTAGGGTTACGGTTCGGGCTAGGGTTAGGGTTGGGGGACGGGGACGGTTTAGGGTCCAGGGGAGGGTACGACAACGCTTTAGGGGGAGCGTACGTGTGAGGGCGCGGGTTAGTGTTAGCGTACGGGTGAGGATTAGGGGACGGGTGAGGGTCAGGCTTCGGGGAAGGGTTAGGGTTAGGTTTCGGGCTAGGGTTAGGGTTAGGGGACGGGGACGGTTTAGGGTCCAGGGGAGGGTACGACAACGCTTTAGGGGGAGCATATGTGTGAGGGCGCGGGTTAGTGTTAGCGTACGGGTTAGGATTAGGGGACGGGTGAGGGTCAGGCTTCGGGGAAGGGTTAGGGTTAGGGTTCGGGCTAGGGTTAGGGTTAGGGGACGGGGACGGTTTAGGGTCCAGGGGATGGTACGAGAACGCTTTAGGGGGAGCGTCAGTGTGAGGGCACGGGTTAGTGTTAGCGTAGAGGTTAGGATTAGGGGACGGGTGAGGGTCAGGCTTCGGGGAAGGGTTAGGGTTAGGGTTCGGGCTAGGGTTAGGGTTAGGGGACGGGGACGGTTTAGGGTCCAGGGGAGGGTACGACAACGCTTTAGGGGGAGCGTACGCGTGAGGGCGCAGGTTAGTGTTAGCGTACGGGTTAGGATTAGGGGACGGGTGAGGGTCAGGCTTCGGGGAAGGTTTAGGGTTAGGGTTCGGGCTAGGGTTAGGGTTAGGGCACGAGGACGGTTTAGGGTCCAGGTGAGGGTACGACAACGCTTTAGGGGGAGCGTACGTGTGAGGGCGCGCGTTAGTGTTAGCGTACGGGTTAGGATTAGTGGACGGGTGAGGGTCAGGCTTCGGGGAAGCGTTAGGGTTAGGGTTCGGGCTAGGGTTAGGGTTAGGGGACGGGGATGGTTTAGGGTCCAGGGGAGGGTACGACAACGCTTTAGGGGGAGCGTACACCTGAGGGCGCGGGTTAGTGTTAGCGTACGGGTTAGGATTAGGGGTCGGTTGAGGGTCAGGCTTCGGGGAAAGGTAAGGGGTAGGGTTCCGGCTAGGGTTAGGGTTAGGGGACGGGTACGGTTTAGGGTCCAGGGGAGGGTACGACAACGCTTTAGGGGCAGCGTACGCGTGAGGGCGTAGGTTAGTGTTAGCGTACGGGTTAGGATTAGGGGACGGGTGAGGGTCAGGCTTCGGGGAAGGGTTAGGTTTAGGGTTCGGGCTAGGGTTAGGGTTAGGGGACGGGGACGGTTTCGGGTCCAGGGGAGGGTACGACAACGCATTAGGTGGAGCGTACGTGTGAGGGCGCGGGTTAGTGTTAGCGTACGGGTTAGGATTAGGGGACGGGTGAGGGTCAGGCGTAGGGGAAGTGTTAGGGTTAGGGTTCGGGCTAGGGTTAGGGTTAGGGGACGGGGACGGTTTAGCGTCCAGGGGAGGGTACGACAACGCTTTAGGGGGAGCGTACGCGTAAGGGCGCAGGTTAGTGTTAGCGTACGGGTTAGGATTAGGGGACGGGTGAGGGTCAGGCTTCGGGGAAGGGTTAGGGTTAGGGTTCGGGCTAGGGTTAGGGTTAGGGGACGGGGACGGTTTAGGGTCCAGGGGAGGGTACTACAACGCTTTAGGGGGAGCGTACGTGTGAGGGCGCAGGTTACTGTTAGCGTACGGGTTAGGATTAGGCGACGGGTGAGGGTCAGGCTTCGGGGAAGGGTTAGGGTTAGGGTTCGGACTAGGGTTAGGGTTAGGGGACGGGGACAGTTTAGGGTCCAGGGGAGGGTACGACAACGCTTTAGGGGGAGCGTACGTGTGAGGGCACGGGTTAGTGTTAGCGTACGGGTTAGGATTAGGTGACGTGTGAGGGTCAGGCTTCGGGGAAGGGTTAGGGTTAGGGTTCGGGCTAGGCTTAGGGTTAGAGATCGGGGACGGTTTAGGGTCCAGGGGAGGGTACGACAACGCTTTAGGGGGAGCGTACGCGTGAGGGCGTGGGTTTGTGTGAGCGTACGGGTTAGGATTAGGGGACGGGTGAGGGTCAGGCTTCGGGGAAGGTTTAGGGTTAGGGTTCGGGCTAGGGTTAGGGTTAGGGGACGGGGAAGGTTTAGGGTCCAGGGGAGTGTACGACAACGCTTTAGGGGGAGCGTACGTGTGAGGGCGCGGGTTAGTGTTAGCGTACGGGTTAGGATTAGGGGACGGGTGAGTGTCAGGCTTCGGGGAAGGGTTAGGGTTACGGTTCGGGCTAGGGTTAGGGTTAGCGGACGGGGACGGTTTAGGGTCCAGGGGAGGGTACGACAACGCTTTAGGGGGAGCGTAGGTGTGAGGGCACGGGTTAGTGTTAGCGTACGGGTTAGGATTAGGGGACGAGTGAGGGTCAGGCTTCGGGGAAGTGTTAGGGTTAGGGTTCGGGCTAGGGTTAGGGTTAGTGGACGGGGACGGCTTAGGGTCCAGGGGAGGGTACAACAACGCTTTAGGGGGAGCATACGTGTGAGGGCGCGGGTTAGTGTTAGCGTACCCGTTAGGATTAGGGGACGGGTGAGGGTCAGGCTTCGGGGAAGTCTTAGGGTTAGGGTTCGGGCTAGGGTTAGGGTTAGGGGACGGGGACGGTTTAGGGTCCAGGGGAGGGTACGACAACGCTTTAGGGGGAGCGTACGTGTGAGGGCGCGGGTTAGTGTTAGCATATGGGTTAGGATTAGGGCACGGGTGAGGCTCAGGCTTCGGGGAAGGGTTAGGGTTAGGGTTCGCGCTAGGGTTAGGGTTAGGGGACGGGGACGGTTTAGGGTCCAGGGGAGGGTACGACAACGCTTTAGGGGGAGCGTACGTGTGAGGGCGCGGGTTAGTGTTAGCGTACGGTTTAGGATTAGGGGACGGGTGAGGGTTAGGCTTCGGGGAAGGCTTAGGGTTAGGGTTAGGGCGAGGGTTAGGGTTAGGGGACGGTGACGGTTTAGGGTCCAGGGGAGGGTACGACAACGCTTTAGGGGGAGCGTACGTGTGAGGGCGCGGGTTAGTGTTAGCGTACGTGTTAGGATTAGGGGACGGGTGAGGGTCAGGCTTCGGGGAAGGGTTAGGGTTAGGGTTCGGGCTAGGATTAGGGTTAGGGGACGGGGACGGTTTAGGGTCCAGGGGAGGGTACGACAACGCTTTAGGGGGAGTGTACGTGTGAGGGCGCGGGTTAGTGTTAGCGTACGGGTTAGGATTAGGGGACGGGTTCGGGTCAGGCTTCGGGGAAGTGTTAGGGTTAGGGTTAGGGCTAGGGTTAGGGTTAGGGGACGGGGACGGCTTAGGGTCCAGGGGAAGGGTACGACAACGCTTTAGGGGGAGCGTACGTGTGAGGGCGCTGGTTAGGGTTAGCGTACGGATTAGGATTAGGGGACGGGTGAGGGTC
The DNA here is from genome assembly GCF_964374135.1 of Grampus griseus. Lineage (NCBI taxonomy): Eukaryota > Metazoa > Chordata > Mammalia > Artiodactyla > Delphinidae > Grampus > Grampus griseus. Next base: position 56,712 of record NW_028133104.1, on the reverse strand, counting down.
AGGCTTCGGGGAAGGCTTAGGGTTAGGGTTCGGGCTAGGCTTAGGGTTAGGGGACGGGGACGGTTTAGGGTCCAGGGGAGTGTACGACAACGCTGTAGGTGGAGCGTACGTGTGACGGCGCTGGTTAGGGTTCGCATACGGGTTAGGATTAGGGGACGGGTGAGGGTCAGGCTTCGGGGAAGGGTTAGGGTTAGGGTTCGGGCTAGGGTTAGGGTTAGGGGACGGGGAAGGTTTAGGGTCCAGGGGAGTGTACGACAACGCTTTAGGGGGAGCGTACGTGTGAGGGCGTGGGTCAGTGTTAGCATACGGGTTAGGATTAGGGGACGGGTGAGGGTCAGGCTTCGGGGAAGTGTTAGGGCTAGGGTTCGGGCTAGGGTTAGGTTTAGGGGACGGGGACGGTTTAGGGTCCAGGGGAGGTAACGACAATGCTTTAGGGGGAGTGTACGTGTGATGGCGCGGGTTAGTGTTAGCGTACGGGTTAGGATTAAGGGACGGGTGAGGGTCAGGCTTCGGGGAAGGGTTAGGGTTAGGGTTCGGGCTAGGATTAGGGTTAGGGGACGGGGATGGTTAGGGTCCTGGGAAGGGTAGGACAACGCTTTAGGGGGAGCGTACGTGTGAGGGCGCGGGTTAGTGTTAGCGTACGGGTTAGGATTAGGGGACGGGTGAGGGTCAGGCTTCGGGGAAGTGTTAGGGTTACGGTTCGGGCTAGGGTTAGGGTTGGGGGACGGGGACGGTTTAGGGTGCAGGGGAGGGTACGACAACGCTTTAGGGGGAGCGTACGTGTGAGGGCGCGGGTTAGTGTTAGCGTATGCGTTAGGATTAGGGGACGGGTGAGGCTCAGGCTTCGGGGAAGGCTTAGGGTTAGGGTTCGGGCCAGGGTTAGGGTTAGGGGATGGGGACGGTTTAGGGTCCAGGGGAGGGTACGACAACGCTTTAGGGGGAGCGTACGTGTGAGGGCGCGGGTTAGTGTTAGCGTACGGGTTAGGATTAGGGGACGGGTGAGGGTCAGGCTTCGGGGAAGGGTTAGGGTTAGGGTTCGGGCTAGGGTTAGGTTTAGGGGACGGGGACGGTTTATGGTCCAGGGGAGGGTACGACAACGCTTTAGGGGGAGTGTACGTGTGAGGGCGCTGGTTAGTGTTAGCGTACGAGTTAGGATTAGGGGACGGGCGAGGGTCAGGCTTCGGGGAAGGGTTAGGGTTAGGGTTCGGGGTAGGGTTAGGGTTAGGGGACGGGGACGGTTTAGGGTCCAGGGGAGGGTACGACAACGCTTTACGGGGAGCGTACGTGTGAGGGAGTGGGTTAGTGTTAGCGTACGGGTTAGGATTAGGGGACGGGTGAGGGTCAGGCTTCGGGGAAGGGTTAGGGTTACGGTTCGGGCTAGGGTTAGGGTTAGGGGACGGGGACGGTTTAGGGTCCAGGGGAGGGTACGACAACGCTTTAGGGGGAGCGTACGTGTGAGGGCACAGGTTAGTGTTAGCGTACGGGTTAGGATTAGGGGACGAGTGAGGGTAAGGCTTCGGGGAAGGGTTAGGGTTAGGGTTCGGGCTAGGGTTAGGGTTAGGGGACGGGGACGGTTTAGGGTCCAGGGGAGGGTACGACAACGTTTTAGGGGGAGCGTACGTGTGAGGGCGCGGGTTAGTGTTAGCGTACGGGTTAGGATTAGGGGACGGGTGAGGGTCAGGCTTCGGGGAAGGGTTAGGGTTAGGGTTCGGGCTAGGGTTAGGGTTAGGGGACGGGGACGGAATAGGGTGCAGGAGAGGGTACGACAACGCTTTAGGGGGAGCGTACGTGTGAGGGCGCGGGTTAGTGTTAGCGTACGGATGAGGATTAGGGGACGGGTGAGGGTCAGGCTTCGGGGAAGGGTTAGGGTTAGGTTTCGGGCTAGGGTTAGGGTTAGGGTACGGGGACGGTTTAGGGTCCAGGGGAGGGTACGACAACGCTTTAGGGGGAGCGTACGTGTGAGGGCGTGGGTTAGTGTTAGCGTACGGGTTAGGATTAGGGGACGGGTGAGCGTCAGGCTTTGGGGAATGGTTAGGGTTAGGGTTCGGGCTAGGGTTAGAGTTAGGGGACGGGGACGGTTTAGGGTCCAGGGGAGGGTACGACAACGCTTTAGGGGGAGCGTACGCGTGAGGGCGCAGGTTAGTGTTAGCGTACGGGTTAGGATTAGGGGACGGGTGAGGGTCAGGCTTCGGGGAAGGGTTAGGGTTAGGGTTCGGGCTAGGGTTAGGGTTAGGGCACGAGGACGGTTTAGGGTCAAGGTGAGGGTACGACAACGCTTTAGGGGGAGCGTACGTGTGAGGGCGCGCGTTAGTGTTAGCGTACGGGTTAGGATTAGGGGACGGGTGAGGGTCAGGCTTCGGCGAAGGGTTAGGGTTAGGGTTCGGGCTAGGGTTAGGGTTAGGGGACGGGGACGGTTTAGGGTCCAGGGGAGTGTACGACAACGCTTCAGGGGGAGCGTACGTGTGAGGGCGCGGGTTAGTGTTAGCGTACAGGTTAGGATTAGGGGACGGGTGAGGGTCAAGCCTCGGGGAAGGGTTAGGGTTAGGGTTCGGGCTAGGGTTAGGGTTAGGGTTAGGGACGGGGATGGTTTAGGGTCCAGGGGAGGGTACGACAACGCTTTAGGGGGAGCGTACGTGTGAGGGCGCGGGTTAGTGTTAGCGTACGGGTTAGGATTAGGGGACGCGTAAGGGTCAGACTTCGGGGAAGGGTTAGGGTTAGGGTTCGGGCTAGGGTTAGGGTTAGGGGACGGGGACGGTTTAGGGTCCAGGGGAGGGTATGAGAACGCTTTAGGGGGAGCGTACGTGTGAGGGCGCAACTTAGTGTTAGCGTACAGGTGAGGATTAGGGGACGGGTGAGGGTCAGGCTTCGGGGAAGGGTTAGGGTTAGGGTTCGGGCTAGGGTTAGGGTTAGGGGACGGGGACGGTTTAGGGTCCAGGGGAAGGTACGACAACGCTTTAAGGCGAGCGTACATGTGAGGGCGCGGGTTAGTGTTAGCGTACGGGTTAGGATTAGGGGACGGGTGATGGTCAGGCTTCGGGGAAGGGTTAGGGTTAGGGTTCGGGCTAGGGTTAGGGTTAGGGGATGGGGATGGTTTAGGGTCCAGGGGAGGGTATGACAACGCTTTAGGGGGAGCGTACGTGTGAGGGCGCGGGTTAGTGTTAGCGTACGGGTAGGATTAGTGGACGGGTGAGGGTCAGGCTTCAGGGAAGCGTTAGGGTTAGGGTTCGGGCTAGGGTTAGGGTTAGGGGACGGGGATGGTTTAGGGTCCAGGGGAGGGTACGACAACGCTTTAGGGGGAGCGTACACCTGAGGGCGCGGGTTAGTGTTAGCGTACGGGTTAGGATTAGGGGTCGGTTGAGGTTCAGGCTTCGGGGAAAGGTTAGGGGTAGGGTTCCGGCTAGGGTTAGGGTTAGGGGACGGGTACGGTTTAGGGTCCAGGGGAGGGTACGACAACGCTTTAGGGGGAGCGTACGCGTGAGGGCGTGGGTTAGTGTTAGCGTACGGGTTAGGATTAGGGGACGGGTGAGGGTCAGGCTTCGGGGAAGTGTTAGGGCTAGGGTTCGGGCTAGGGTTAGGTTTAGGGGACGGGGACGGTTTAGGGTCCAGGGGAGGGAACGACAATGCTTTAGGGGGAGTGTACGTGTGATGGCGCGGGTTAGTGTTAGCGTACGGGTTAGGATTAAGGGACGGGTGAGGGTCAGGCTTCGGGGAAGGGTTAGGGTTAGGGTTCGGGCTAGGGTTAGGGTTAGGGGACGGGGATGGTTAGGGTCCTGGGAAGGGTAGGACAACGCTTTAGGGGGAGCGTACGTGTGAGGGCGCGGGTTAGTGTTAGCGTACGGGTTAGGATTAGGGGACGGGTGAGGGTCAGGCTTCGGGGAAGTGTTAGGGTTACGGTTCGGGCTAGGGTTAGGGTTGGGGGACGGGGACGGTTTAGGGTCCAGGGGAGGGTACGACAACGCTTTAGGGGGAGCGTACGTGTGAGGGCGCGGGTTAGTGTTAGCGTACGCGTTAGGATTAGGGGACGGGTGAGGCTCAGGCTTCGGGGAAGGCTTAGGGTTAGGGTTCGGGCCAGGGTTAGGGTTAGGGGATGGGGACGGTTTAGGGTCCAGGGGAGGGTACGACAACGCTTTAGGGGGAGCGTACGTGTGAGGGCGCGGGTTAGTGTTAGCGTACGGGTTAGGATTAGGGGACGGGTGAGGGTCAGGCTTCGGGGAAGGGTTAGGGTTAGGGTTCGGGCTAGGGTTAGGTTTAGGGGACGGGGACGGTTTATGGTCCAGGGGAGGGTACGACAACGCTTTAGGGGGAGTGTACGTGTGAGGGCGCTGGTTAGTGTTAGCGTACGGGTTAGGATTAGGGGACGGGCGAGGGTCAGGCTTCGGGGAAGGGTTAGGGTTAGGGTTCGGGCTAGGGTTAGGGTTAGGGGACGGGGACGGTTTAGGGTCCAGGGGAGGGTACGACAACGCTTTACGGGGAGCGTACGTGTGAGGGAGTGGGTTAGTGTTAGCGTACGGGTTAGGATTAGGGGACGGGTGAGGGTCAGGCTTCGGGGAAGGGTTAGGGTTACGGTTCGGGCTAGGGTTAGGGTTAGGGGACGGGGACGGTTTAGGGTCCAGGGGAGGGTACGACAACGCTTTAGGGGGAGCGTACGTGTGAGGGCGCGGGTTAGTGTTAGCGTACGGGTTAGGATTAGGGGACGGGTGAGGGTCAGGCTTCGGGGAAGGGTTAGGGTTAGGGTTCGGGCTAGGGTTAGGGTTAGGGGACGGGGACGGAATAGGGTGCAGGAGAGGGTACGACAACGCTTTAGGGGGAGCGTACGTGTGAGGGCGCGGGTTAGTGTTAGCGTACGGATGAGGATTAGGGGACGGGTGAGGGTCAGGCTTCGGGGAAGGGTTAGGGTTAGGTTTCGGGCTAGGGTTAGGGTTAGGGTACGGGGACGGTTTAGGGTCCAGGGGAGGGTACGACAACGCTTTAGGGGGAGCGTACGTGTGAGGGCGTGGGTTAGTGTTAGCGTACGGGTTAGGATTAGGGGACGGGTGAGCGTCAGGCTTTGGGGAAGGGTTAGGGTTAGGGTTCGGGCTAGGGTTAGAGTTAGGGGACGGGGACGGTTTAGGGTCCAGGGGAGGGTACGACAACGCTTTAGGGGGAGCGTACGCGTGAGGGCGCAGGTTAGTGTTAGCGTACGGGTTAGGATTAGGGGACGGGTGAGGGTCAGGCTTCGGGGAAGGGTTAGGGTTAGGGTTCGGGCTAGGGTTAGGGTTAGGGCACGAGGACGGTTTAGGGTCCAGGTGAGGGTACGACAACGCTTTAGGGGGAGCGTACGTGTGAGGGCGCGCGTTAGTGTTAGCGTACGGGTTAGGATTAGGGGACGGGTGAGGGTCAGGCTTCGGCGAAGGGTTAGGGTTAGGGTTCGGGCTAGGGTTAGGGTTAGGGGACGGGGACGGTTTAGGGTCCAGGGGAGTGTACGACAACGCTTCAGGGGGAGCGTACGTGTGAGGGCGCGGGTTAGTGTTAGCGTACAGGTTAGGATTAGGGGACGGGTGAGGGTCAAGCCTCGGGGAAGGGTTAGGGTTAGGGTTCGGGCTAGGGTTAGGGTTAGGGTTAGGGACGGGGATGGTTTAGGGTCCAGGGGAGGGTACGACAACGCTTTAGGGGGAGCGTACGTGTGAGGGCGCGGGTTAGTGTTAGCGTACGGGTTAGGATTAGGGGACGGGTGAGGGTCAGACTTCGGGGAAGGGTTAGGGTTAGGGTTCGGGCTAGGGTTAGGGTTAGGGGACGGGGACGGTTTAGGGTCCAGGGGAGGGTATGAGAACGCTTTAGGGGGAGCGTACGTGTGAGGGCGCAACTTAGTGTTAGCGTACAGGTGAGGATTAGGGGACGGGTGAGGGTCAGGCTTCGGGGAAGGGTTAGGGTTAGGGTTCGGGCTAGGGTTAGGGTTAGGGGACGGGGACGGTTTAGGGTCCAGGGGAAGGTACGACAACGCTTTAAGGCGAGCGTACATGTGAGGGCGCGGGTTAGTGTTAGCGTACGGGTTAGGATTAGGGGACGGGTGATGGTCAGGCTTCGGGGAAGGGTTAGGGTTAGGGTTCGGGGTAGGGTTAGGGTTAGGGGATGGGGATGGTTTAGGGTCCAGGGGAGGGTATGACAACGCTTTAGGGGGAGCGTACGTGTGAGGGCGCGGGTTAGTGTTAGCGTACGGGTAGGATTAGTGGACGGGTGAGGGTCAGGCTTCAGGGAAGCGTTAGGGTTAGAGTTCGGGCTAGGGTTAGGGTTAGGGGACGGGGATGGTTTAGGGTCCAGGGGAGGGTACGACAACGCTTTAGGGGGAGCGTACACCTGAGGGCGCGGGTTAGTGTTAGCGTACGGGTTAGGATTAGGGGTCGGTTGAGGGTCAGGCTTCGGGGAAAGGTTAGGGGTAGGGTTCCGGCTAGGGTTAGGGTTAGGGGACGGGTACGGTTTAGGGTCCAGGGGAGGGTACGACAACGCTTTAGGGGGAGCGTACGCGTGAGGGCGTAGGTTAGTGTTAGCGTACGGGTTAGGATTAGGGGACGGGTGAGGGTCAGGCTTTGGGGAATGGTTAGGGTTAGGGTTCGGGCTAGGATTAGGGTTAGGGGACGGGGACGGTTTAGGGTCCAGGGGAGGGTACGACAACGCTTTAGGGGGAGCGTACGTGTGAGGGCGCGGGTTAGTGTTAGCGTACGGGTTAGGATTAGGGGACGGGTTCGGGTCAGGCTTCGGGGAAGTGTTAGGGTTAGGGTTCGGGCTAGGGTTAGGGTTAGGGGACGGGGACGGTTTAGGGTCCAGGGGAGGGTACCACAATGCTTTAGGGGGAGCGTACGTGTGAGGGCGCGGGTTAGTGTTAGCGTACGGGTGAGGATGAGGGGACGGGTTCGGGTCAGGCTTCGGGGAAGTGTTAGGGTGAGGGTTAGGGCTAGGGTTAGGGTTAGGGGACGGGGACGGCTTAGGGTCCAGGGGAAGGGTACGACAACGCTTTAGGGGGAGCGTACATGTGAGGGCGCTGGTTAGGGTTAGCGTACGGGTTAGGATTAGGGGACGGGTGAGGGTCAGGCTTCGGGGAAGGCTTAGGGTTAGGGTTCGGGCTAGGGTTAGTGTTAGGGGATGGGGACGGTTTAGGGTCCAGGGGAGTGTACGACAACGCTGTAGGTGGAGCGTACGTGTGACGGCGCTGGTTAGGGTTCGCGTACGGGTTAGGATTAGGGGACGGGTGAGGGTCAGGCTTCGGGGAAGGGTTAGGGTTAGGGTTCGGGCTAGGGTTAGGGTTAGGGGACGGGGACGGTTTAGGGTCCAGGGGATGGTACGAGAACGCTTTAGGGGGAGCGTCCGTGTGAGGGCACGGGTTAGTGTTAGCGTAGGGGTTAGGATTAGGGGACGGGTGAGGGTCAGGCTTCGGGGAAGGGTTAGGGTTAGGGTTCGGGCTAGGGTTAGGGTTAGGGGACGGGGACGGAATAGGGTGCAGGAGAGGGTACGACAACGCTTTAGGGGGAGCGTACGTGTGAGGGCGCGGGTTAGTGTTAGCGTACGGATGAGGATTAGGGGACGGGTGAGGGTCAGGCTTCGGGGAAGGGTTAGGGTTAGGTTTCGGGCTAGGGTTAGGGTTAGGGTACGGGGACGGTTTAGGGTCCAGGGGAGGGTACGACAACGCTTTAGGGGGAGCGTACGTGTGAGGGCGTGGGTTAGTGTTAGCGTACGGGTTAGGATTAGGGGACGGGTGAGCGTCAGGCTTTGGGGAAGGGTTAGGGTTAGGGTTCGGGCTAGGGTTAGAGTTAGGGGACGGGGACGGTTTAGGGTCCAGGGGAGGGTACGACAACGCTTTAGGGGGAGCGTACGCGTGAGGGCGCAGGTTAGTGTTAGCGTACGGGTTAGGATTAGGGGACGTGTGAGGGTCAGGCTTCGGGGAAGGGTTAGGGTTAGGGTTCGGGCTAGGGTTAGGGTTAGGGCACGAGGACGGTTTAGGGTCCAGGTGAGGGTACGACAACGCTTTAGGGGGAGCGTACGTGTGAGGGCGCACGTTAGTGTTAGCGTACGGGTTAGGATTAGGGGACGGGTGAGGGTCAGGCTTCGGCGAAGGGTTAGGGTTAGGGTTCGGGCTAGGGTTAGGGTTAGGGGACGGGGACGGTTTAGGGTCCAGGGGAGTGTACGACAACGCTTCAGGGGGAGCGTACGTGTGAGGGCGCGGGTTAGTGTTAGCGTACAGGTTAGGATTAGGGGACGGGTGAGGGTCAAGCCTCGGGGAAGGGTTAGGGTTAGGGTTCGGGCTAGGGTTAGGGTTAGGGTTAGGGACGGGGATAGTTTAGGGTCCAGGGGAGGGTACGACAACGCTTTAGGGGGAGCGTACGTGTGAGGGCGCGGGTTAGTGTTAGCGTACGGGTTAGGATTAGGGGACGGGTGAGGGTCAGACTTCGGGGAAGGGTTAGGGTTAGGGTTCGGGCTAGGGTTAGGGTTAGGGGACGGGGACGGTTTAGGGTCCAGGGGAGGGTAGGACAACGCTTTAGGGGGAGCGTACGTGTGAGGGCGCGGGTTAGTGTTAGCGTACGGGTTAGGATTAGGGGACGGGTGAGGGTCAGGCTTCGGGGAAGTGTTAGGGTTACGGTTCGGGCTAGGGTTAGGGTTGGGGGACGGGGACGGTTTAGGGTCCAGGGGAGGGTACGACAACGCTTTAGGGGGAGCGTACGTGTGAGGGCGCGGGTTAGTGTTAGCGTACGGGTGAGGATTAGGGGACGGGTGAGGGTCAGGCTTCGGGGAAGGGTTAGGGTTAGGTTTCGGGCTAGGGTTAGGGTTAGGGGACGGGGACGGTTTAGGGTCCAGGGGAGGGTACGACAACGCTTTAGGGGGAGCATATGTGTGAGGGCGCGGGTTAGTGTTAGCGTACGGGTTAGGATTAGGGGACGGGTGAGGGTCAGGCTTCGGGGAAGGGTTAGGGTTAGGGTTCGGGCTAGGGTTAGGGTTAGGGGACGGGGACGGTTTAGGGTCCAGGGGATGGTACGAGAACGCTTTAGGGGGAGCGTCCGTGTGAGGGCACGGGTTAGTGTTAGCGTAGGGGTTAGGATTAGGGGACGGGTGAGGGTCAGGCTTCGGGGAAGGGTTAGGGTTAGGGTTCGGGCTAGGGTTAGGGTTAGGGGACGGGGACGGAATAGGGTGCAGGAGAGGGTACGACAACGCTTTAGGGGGAGCGTACGTGTGAGGGCGCGGGTTAGTGTTAGCGTACGGATGAGGATTAGGGGACGGGTGAGGGTCAGGCTTCGGGGAAGGGTTAGGGTTAGGTTTCGGGCTAGGGTTAGGGTTAGGGTACGGGGACGGTTTAGGGTCCAGGGGAGGGTACGACAACGCTTTAGGGGGAGCGTACGTGTGAGGGCGTGGGTTAGTGTTAGCGTACGGGTTAGGATTAGGGGACGGGTGAGCGTCAGGCTTTGGGGAAGGGTTAGGGTTAGGGTTCGGGCTAGGGTTAGAGTTAGGGGACGGGGACGGTTTAGGGTCCAGGGGAGGGTACGACAACGCTTTAGGGGGAGCGTACGCGTGAGGGCGCAGGTTAGTGTTAGCGTACGGGTTAGGATTAGGGGACGGGTGAGGGTCAGGCTTCGGGGAAGGGTTAGGGTTAGGGTTCGGGCTAGGGTTAGGGTTAGGGCACGAGGACGGTTTAGGGTCCAGGTGAGGGTACGACAACGCTTTAGGGGGAGCGTACGTGTGAGGGCGCGCGTTAGTGTTAGCGTACGGGTTAGGATTAGGGGACGGGTGAGGGTCAGGCTTCGGCGAAGGGTTAGGGTTAGGGTTCGGGCTAGGGTTAGGGTTAGGGGACGGGGACGGTTTAGGGTCCAGGGGAGTGTACGACAACGCTTCAGGGGGAGCGTACGTGTGAGGGCGCGGGTTAGTGTTAGCGTACAGGTTAGGATTAGGGGACGGGTGAGGGTCAAGCCTCGGGGAAGGGTTAGGGTTAGGGTTCGGGCTAGGGTTAGGGTTAGGGTTAGGGACGGGGATGGTTTAGGGTCCAGGGGAGGGTACGACAACGCTTTAGGGGGAGCATATGTGTGAGGGCGCGGGTTAGTGTTAGCGTACGGGTTAGGATTAGGGGACGGGTGAGGGTCAGGCTTCGGGGAAGGGTTAGGGTTAGGGTTCGGGCTAGGGTTAGGGTTAGGGGACGGGGACGGTTTAGGGTCCAGGGGATGGTACGAGAACGCTTTAGGGGGAGCGTCCGTGTGAGGGCACGGGTTAGTGTTAGCGTAGGGGTTAGGATTAGGGGACGGGTGAGGGTCAGGCTTCGGGGAAGGGTTAGGGTTAGGGTTCGGGCAAGGGTTAGTGTTAGGGGACGGGGAGGGTTTAGGGTCCAGGGGAAGGTACGACAACGCTTTAGGGGGAGCGTACGTGTGAGGGCGCGGGTTAGTGTTAGCGTACGGGTTAGGATTAGGGGACGGGTGAGGGTCAGGCTTCGGGGAAGTGTTAGGGTTAGGGTTCGGGCTAGGGTTAGGGTTAGGGGACGGGGACGGTTTAGGGTCCAGGGGAGGGTACCACAATGCTTTAGGGGGAGCGTACGTGTGAGGGCGCGGGTTAGTGTTAGCGTACGGGTGAGGATGAGGGGACGGGTGAGGGTCAGGCTTCGGGGAAGAGTTAGGGTTAGGATTCGGGCTAGGGTTAGGGTTAGGGGACGGGGACGGTTTAGGGTCCAGGGGAGGGTACGACAACGCTTTAGGGGAAGCGTACGTGTGAGGGCGCGGGTTAGTGTTAGCGTACGGGTTAGGATTAGGGGACGGGTGAGGGTCAGGCTTCGGGGAAGGGTTAGGGTTAGGGTTTGGGCTAGGGTTAGGGTTAGGGGACGGGGACGGCTTAGGGTCCAGGGGAGGGTACGACAACGCTTTAGGGGGAGCGTACGTGTGAGGGCGCGGGTTAGTGTTAGCGTACGCGTTAGGATTAGGGGACGGGTGAGGCTCAGGCTTCGGGGAAGGCTTAGGGTTAGGGTTCGGGCCAGGGTTAGGGTTAGGGGATGGGGACGGTTTAGGGTCCAGGGGAGGGTACGACAACGCTTTAGGGGGAGCGTACGTGTGAGGGCGCGGGTTAGTGTTAGCGTACGGGTTAGGATTAGGGGACGGGTGAGGGTCAGGCTTCGGGGAAGGGTTAGGGTTAGGGTTCGGGCTAGGGTTAGGTTTAGGGGACGGGGACGGTTTATGGTCCAGGGGAGGGTACGACAACGCTTTAGGGGGAGTGTACGTGTGAGGGCGCTGGTTAGTGTTAGCGTACGGGTTAGGATTAGGGGACGGGCGAGGGTCAGGCTTCGGGGAAGGGTTAGGGTTAGGGTTCGGGCTAGGGTTAGGGTTAGGGGACGGGGAGGGTTTAGGGTCCAGGGGAGGGTACGACAACGCTTTACGGGGAGCGTACGTGTGAGGGAGTGTGTTAGTGTTAGCGTACGGGTTAGGATTAGGGGACGGGTGAGGGTCAGGCTTCGGGGAAGGGTTAGGGTTACGGTTCGGGCTAGGGTTAGGGTTAGGGGACGGGGACGGTTTAGGGTCCAGGGGAGGGTACGACAACGCTTTAGGGGGAGCGTACGTGTGAGGGCGCGGGTTAGTGTTAGCGTACGGATGAGGATTAGGGGACGGGTGAGGGTCAGGCTTCGGGGAAGGGTTAGGGTTAGGTTTCGGGCTAGGGTTAGGGTTAGGGTACGGGGACGGTTTAGGGTCCAGGGGAGGGTACGACAACGCTTTAGGGGGAGCGTACGTGTGAGGGCGTGGGTTAGTGTTAGCGTACGGGTTAGGACTAGGGGACGGGTGAGGGTCAGGCTTTGGGGAAGGGTTAGGGTTAGGGTTCGGGCTAGGGTTAGAGTTAGGGGACGGGGACGGTTTAGGGTCCAGGGGAGGGTACGACAACGCTTTAGGGGGAGCGTACGCGTGAGGGCGCAGGTTAGTGTTAGCGTACGGGTTAGGATTAGGGGACGGGTGAGGGTCAGGCTTCGGGGAAGGGTTAGGGTTAGGGTTCGGGCTAGGGTTAGGGTTAGGGCACGAGGACGGTTTAGGGTCCAGGTGAGGGTACGACAACGCTTTAGGGGGAGCGTACGTGTGAGGGCGCGCGTTAGTGTTAGCGTACGGGTTAGGATTAGGGGACGGGTGAGGGTCAGGCTTCGGCGAAGGGTTAGGGTTAGGGTTCGGGCTAGGGTTAGGGTTAGGGGACGGGGACGGTTTAGGGTCCAGGGGAGTGTACGACAACGCTTCAGGGGGAGCGTACGTGTGAGGGCGCGGGTTAGTGTTAGCGTACAGGTTAGGATTAGGGGACGGGTGAGGGTCAAGCCTCGGGGAAGGGTTAGGGTTAGGGTTCGGGTTAGGGTTAGGGTTAGGGTTAGGGACGGGGACGGTTTAGGGTCCAGGGGAGGGTACGACAACGCTTTAGGGGGAGCGTACGCTTGAGGGCACGGGTTAGTGTTAGCGTTCGGGTTAGGATTAGGGGTCGGGTGAGGGTCAGGCTTCGGGGAAGGGTTAGGGGTAGGGTTCGGGCTAGGGTTAGGGTTAGGGGACGGGGACGGTTTAGGGTCCAGGGGAGGGTACGACAACGCTTTAGGGGGAGCGTACGCGTGAGGCCGCGGGTTAGTGTTAGCGTACGGGTTAGGATTAGGGGACGGGTGAGGGTCAGGCTTCGGGAAAGTGTTGGGTTTAGGGTTCGGGCTAGGGTTAGAGTTAGGGGACGGGGACGGTTTAGGGTCCAGGGGAAGGTACGACAACGCTTTAAGGCGAGCGTACATGTGAGGGTGCGGGTTCGTGTTAGCGTACGGGTTAGGATTAGGGGACGGGTGATGGTCAGGCTTCGGGGAAGGGTTAGGGTTAGGGTTCGGGCTAGGGTTAGGGTTAGGGGATGGGGACGGTTTAGGGTCCAGGGGAGGGTACGACAACGCTTTACGGGGAGCGTACGTGTGAGGGAGCGGGTTAGTGTTAGCGTACGGGTTAAGATTAAGGGACGGGTGAGGGTCAGGCTTCGGGGAAGGGTTAGGGTTACGGTTCGGGCTAGGGTTAGGGTTAGGGGACGGGGACGGTTTAGGGTCCAGGGTAGGGTACGACAACGCTTTAGGGGGAACGTACGTGTGAGGGCACAGGTTAGTGTTAGCGTACGGGTTAGGATTAGGGGACGAGTGAGGGTCAGGCTTCGGGGAAGGGTTAGGGTTAGGGTTCGGGCTAGGGTTAGGGTTAGGGGACGGGGACGGTTTAGGGTCCAGGGGAGGGTACGACAACGTTTTAGGGGGAGCGTACGTGTGAGGGCGCGGGTTAGTGTTAGCGTACGGGTTAGGATTAGGGGACGGGTGAGGGTCAGGCTTCGGGGAAGGGTTAGGGTTAGGGTTCGGGCTAGGGTTAGGGTTAGGGGACGGGGACGGAATAGGGTGCAGGAGAGGGTACGACAACGCTTTAGGGGGAGCGTACGTGTGAGGGCGTGGGTTAGTGTTAGCGTACGGATGAGGATTAGGGGACGGGTGAGGGTCAGGCTTCGGGGAAGGGTTAGGGTTAGGTTTCGGGCTAGGGTTAGGGTTAGGGTACGGGGACGGTTTAGGGTCCAGGGGAGGGTACGACAACGCTTTAGGGGGAGCGTACGTGTGAGGGCGTGGGTTAGTGTTAGCGTACGGGTTAGGATTAGGGGACGGGTGAGTGTTAGGCTTCGGGGAAGGGTTAGGGTTAGGATTCGGGCTAGGGTTAGGGTTAGGGGACGGGGACGGTTTCGGGTCCAGGGGAGGGTACGACAACGCTTTAGGGGGAGCAAACGTGTGAGGGCGTGGTTTAGTGTTAGCATACGGGTTAGGATTAGGGGACGGGTGAGGGTCAGGCTTTGGGGAAGGTTTAGGTTTAGGGTTCGGGCTAGGGTTAGAGTTAGGGGACGGGGACGGTTTAGGGTCCAGGGGAGGGTACGACAACGCTTTAGGGGGAGCGTACGCGTGAGGGCGCAGGTTAGTGTTAGCGTACGGGTTAGGATTAGGGGACGGGTGAGGGTCAGGCTTCGGGGAAGGGTTAGGGTTAGGGTTCGGGCTAGGGTTAGGGTTAGGGCACGAGGACGGTTTAGGGTCCAGGTGAGGGTACGACAACGCTTTAGGGGGAGCGTAAGTGTGAGGGCGCGCGTTAGTGTTAGCGTACGGGTTAGGATTAGGGGACGGGTGAGGGTCAGGCTTCGGCGAAGGGTTAGGGTTAGGGTTTGGGCTAGGGTTAGGGTTAGGGGACGGGGACGGTTTAGGGTCCAGGGGAGTGTACGACAACGCTTTAGGGGGAGCAAACGTGTGAGGGCGCGGTTTAGTGTTAGCATACGGGTTAGGATTAGGGGACGGGCGAGGGTCAGGCTTCGGGGAAGGGTTAGGGTTAGGGTTCGGGCTAGGGTTAGGGTTAGGGGACGGGGACGGTTTCGGGTCCAGGGGAGGGTACGACAACGCTTTAGGGGGAGCAAACGTGTGAGGGCGCGGTTTAGTGTTAGCATACGGGTTAGGATTAGGGGACGGGTGAGGGTCAGGCTTTGGGGAAGGGTTAGGGTTAGGGTTCGGGCTAGGGTTAGAGTTAGGGGACGGGGACGGTTTAGGGTCCAGGGGAGGGTACGACAACGCTTTAGGGGGAGCGTACGCGTGAGGGCGCAGGTTAGTGTTAGCGTACGGGTTAGGATTAGGGGACGGGTGAGGGTCAGGCTTCGGGGAAGGGTTAGGGTTAGGGTTCGGGCTAGGGTTAGGGTTAGGGCACGAGGAAGGTTTAGGGTCCAGGTGAGGGTACGACAACGCTTTAGGGGGAGCGTACGTGTGAGGGCGCGCGTTAGTGTTAGCGTACGGGTTAGGATTAGGGGACGGGTTAGGGTCATGCTTCGGCGAAGGGTTAGGGTTAGGGTTCGGGCTAGGGTTAAGGTTAGGGTACGGGGACGGTTTAGGGTCCAGGGGAGGGTACGACAACGCTTTAGGGGGAGCGTACGTGTGAGGGCGTGGGTTAGTGTTAGCGTACGGGTTAGGATTAGGGGACGGGTGAGTGTTAGGCTTCGGGGAAGGGTTAGGGTTAGGGTTCGGGCTAGGGTTAGGGTTAGGGGACGGGGACGGTTTCGGGTCCAGGGGAGGGTACGACAACGCTTTAGGGAGAGCAAACGTGTGAGGGCGCGGTTTAGTGTTAGCATACGGGTTAGGATTAGGGGACGGGTGAGGGTCAGGCTTTGGGGAAGGGTTAGGGTTAGGGTTCGGGCTAGGGTTAGAGTTAGGGGACGGGGACGGTTTAGGGTCCAGGGGAGGGTACGACAACGCTTTAGGGGGAGCGTACGCGTGAGGGCGCAGGTTAGTGTTAGCGTACGGGTTAGGATTAGGGGACGGGTGAGGGTCAGGCTTCGGGGAAGGGTTAGGGTTAGGGTTCGGGCTAGGGTTAGGGTTAGGGCACGAGGACGGTTTAGGGTCCAGGTGAGGGTACGACAACGCTTTAGGGGGAGCGTACGTGTGAGGGCGCGCGTTAGTGTTAGCGTACGGGTTAGGATTAGGGGACGGGTGAGGGTCAGGCTTCGGCGAAGGGTTAGGGTTAGGGTTCGGGCTAGGGTTAGGGTTAGGGGACGGGGACGGTTTAGGTTCCAGGGGAGTGTACGACAACGCTTCAGGGGGAGCGTACGTGTGAGGGCGCGGGTTAGTGTTAGCGTACAGGTTAGGATTAGGGGACGGGTGAGGGTCAAGCTTCGGGGAAGGGTTAGGGTTAGGGATCGGGCTAGGGTTAGGGTTAGGGTTAGGGACGGGGACGTTTTAGGGTCCAGGGGAGGGTACGACAATGCTTTAGGGGGAGCGTACGTGTGAGGGCGCGGGTTAGTGTTAGCGTACGGGTTAGGATTAGGGGACGGGTGAGGGTCAGGCTTCGGGGAAGGGTTAAGGTTAGGGTTCGGGCTAGGGTTAGTGTTAGGGGACGGGGACGGTTTAGGGTCCATGGGAGGGTACGACAACGCTTTTGGTGGAGCGTACGCGTGAGGGCGCGGGTTAGTGTTAGCGTACGGCTTAGGATTAGGGGACGGGTGAGGGTCAGGCTTCGGGGAAGGGTTAGGGTTAGGGTTCCGGCTAGGGTTAGGGTTAGGGGACGGGGACGGTTTAGGGTCCAGGGGAGGGTACGACAACGCTTTAGGGGGAGCGTACGTGTGAGGGCGCTGGTTAGGGTTAGCGTACAGGTGAGGATTAGGGGACGGGTGAGGGTCAGGCTTCGGAGAAGTGTTAGGGTTAGGGTTCGGGCTAGGGTTAGGGTTAGGGGACGGGGACGGTTTAGGGTCCATGGGAGGGTACGACAACGCTTTAGGGGGAGCGTACACCTGAGGGCGCGGGTTAGTGTTAGCGTACGGGTTAGGATTAGGGGTCGAGTGAGGGTCAGGCTTCGTGGAAAGGTTAGGGTTAGGGTTCCGGCTAGGTTTAGGGTTAGGGGACGGGTACGGTTTAGGGTCCAGGGGAGGGTACGACAACGCGTTAGGGGGAGCGTACGCGTGAGGGCGCAGGTTAGTGTTAGCGTACGTGTTAGGATTAGGGGACGGGTGAGGGTCAGGCTTCGGGGAAGGGTTAGGTTTAGGGTTCGGGCTAGGGTTAGGGTTAGGGGACGGGGACGGTTTAGGGTCCAGGGGAGGGTACGACAACGCTTTAGGGGGAGCGTACACCTGAGGGCGCGGGTTAGTGTTAGCGTACGACTTAGGATTAGGGGATGGGTGAGGGTCAGGCTTCGGGGAAGGGTTAGGGTTAGGGTTCGGGCTAGGGTTAGGGTTAGGGGACGGGGACGGTTTCGGGTCCAGGGGAGGGTACGACAACGCTTTAGGGGGAGCGAACGTGTGAGGGCACGGGTTAGTGTTAGCATACGGGTTAGGTTTAGGGGACAGGTGAGGGTCAGGCTTTGGGGAAGGGTTAGGGTTAGGGTTCGGGCTAGGGTTAGAGTTAGGGGACGGGGACGGTTTAGGGTCCAGGGGAGGGTACGACAACGCTGTAGGGGGAGCGTACGCGTGAGGGCGCAGGTTAGTGTTAGCGTACGGGTTAGGATAAGGGGACGGGTGAGGGTCAGGCTTCGGGGAAGGGTTAGGGTTAGGGTTCGGGCTAGGGTTAGGGTTAGGGCACGAGGACGGTTTAGGGTCCACGTGAGGGTACGACAACGCTTTAGGGGGAGCGTACGTGTGAGGGCGCGGGTTAGTGTTACCGTACGGGTTAGGATTAGGGGACGGGTGAGGGTCAGGCTTCGGGGAAGGGTTAGGGTTAGGGTTCGGGCTAGGGTTAGGGTTAGGGGACGGGGACGGTTTAGGGTCCAGGGGAGGGTACGACAACACTTTAGGGGGAGTGTACGTGTGAGGGCGCGGGTTAGTGTTAGCGTACGGGTTAGGATTAGGGGACGGGTGAGGGTCAGGCTTCGGGGAGGTGTTAGGGTTAGGGTTCGGGCTAGGGTTAGTGTTAGGGGACGGGGACGGTTTAGGGTCCAGGGGAGGGTACGACAACGCTTTAGGGGGAGCGTATGTGTGTGGGCGCGGGTTAGTGTTAGCGTACGGGTTAGGATTAGGGGACGGGTGAGGGTCAGGCTTCGGGGAAGTGTTAGGGTTAGGGTACGGGCTAGGGTTAGGGTTAGGGGACGGGGACGGTTTAGGGTCCAGGGGAGGGTATGACAACGCTTTAGGGGGAGCGTACATGTGAGGGCGCGGGTTAGTGTTAGCGTACGGGTTAGGATTAGGGGACGGGTGAGGGTCAGGCTTCGGGGAAGGGTTAGGGTTAGGGTTCGGGCTTGGGTTAGGGTTAGGGGACGGCGACGGTTTAGGGTCCAGGGGAGGGTACGACAACGCTTTAGGGGGAGCGTACGTGTGAGAGCGCGGGTTAGTGTTAGCGTACGGGTTAGGATTAGGGGACGGCTGAGGGTCAGGCTTCGGGGCAGGGTTAGGGTTAGGGTTCGGGCTAGGGTTAGGGTTAGGGGACGGGGACGGTTTAGGGTCCAGGGGAGGGTACGACAATGATTTAGGGGGAGCGTACGTGTGAGGGCGCGGGTTACTGTTAGCGTACGGTTTAGGATTAGGGGACGGGTGAGGGTCAGGCTTCGGGGAAGGGTTAGGGTTAGGGTTCGGGCTAGGGTTAGGGTTAGGGGACGGGGACGGTTTAGGGTCCAGGGGAGGGTACTACAACGCTTTAGGGAGAGCGTACGTGTGAGGGCGCGGGTTAGTGTTAGCGTACGTGTTAGGATTAGGGGACGGGTGAGGGTCAGGCTTCGGGGAAGGGTTAGGGTTAGGGTTCGGGCTAGGCTTAGGGTTAGGGGACGGGGACGGTTTAGGGTCCAGGGGAGGGTACGACAACGCTTTAAGGGGAGCGTACGTGTGAGGGCGCGGGTTAGTGTTAGCGTACGGGTTAGGATTAGGGGACGGGTGAGGGTCAGGTTTCGGAGAAGGGTTAGGGTTAGGGTTCGGGCTAGGGTTAGGGTTAGGGGATGGGAACGGTTTAGGGTCCAGAGGAGGGTACGACAACGCTTCAGGGGGAGCGTACGTGTGAGGGCGCGGGTTAGTGTTAGCGTACAGTTTACGATTAGGGGACGGGTGTGGGTCAAGCTTCGGGGAAGGGTTAGGGTTAGGGTTCGGGCTAGGGTTAGGGTTAGGGGACGGGGACGGTGTAGGGTCCAGGGGAGGGTACGACAACGCTTTAGGGGGAGCGTACATGTGAGGGCGTGGGTTAATGTTAGCGTACGGGTTAGAATTAGGGGAGGGGTGAGGGTCAGGCTTCGGGGAAGGGTTAGGGTTAGGGTTCGGGCTAGGGTTAGGGTTAGGGCACGAGGACGGTTTAGGGTCCAGGGGAGGGTACGACAACGCTTTAGGGGGAGCGTACGTGTGAGGACGTAGGTTAGTGTTAGCGTACGGGTTAGGAGTAGGGGACGGGTGAGGGTCAGGCTTCGGGGAAGTGTTAGGGTTAGGGTTCGGGCTAGGGTTAGGGTTAGGGGACGGGGACGGTTTAGGGTCCAGGGGAGTGTACGACAACGCTTCAGTGGGAGCGTACGTGTGAGGGCACGGGTTAGTGTTAGCGTACAGGTTAGGATTAGGGGACGGGTGAGGGTCAAGCTTCGGGGAAGGGTTAGGGTTAGGGTTCGGGCTAGGGTTAGGGTTAGGGTTAGGGACGGGGACGGTTTAGGGTCCAGGGGAGGGTACGACAACGCTTTAGGGGGAGCGTACGTGTGAGGGCGCAGGTTAGTGTTAGCGTACGGGTTAGGATTAGGGGACGGGTGAGGGTCAGGCTTCGGGGAAGGGTTAGGGTTAGGGTTCGGCTAGGGTTAGGGTTAGGGGACGGCGATGGTTTAGGGTCCAGGGGAGGGTACGACAACGCTTTAGGGGGAGCGTACGTGTGAGAGCGCGGGTTAGTGTTAGCGTACGGGTTAGCATTAGGGGACGGGTGAGGGTCAGGCTTCGGGGCAGGGTTAGGGTTAGGGTTCGGGCTAGGGTTAGGGTTAGGGGACGAGGACGGTTTAGGGTCCAGGGGAGGGTACGACAACGATTTAGGGGGAGCGTACGTGTGAGGGCGCGTGTTAGTGTTAGCGTAAGGTTTAGGATTAGGGGACAGGTGAGGATCAGGCTTCGGGGAAGGGTTAGGGTTAGGGTTCGGGCTAGGGTTAGGGTTAGGGGACGGGAACGGTTTAGGGTCCAGGGGAGGGTACTACAACGCTTTAGGGGGAGCGTATGTGTGAGGGCGCAGGTTAGTGTTAGCGTACGGGTTAGGATTAGGGGACGGGTGAGGGTCAGCCTTCGGGGAAGGGTTAGGGTTAGGGTTCGGGCTAGGGTTAGGGTTAGGGGACGGGGACGGTTTAGCGTCCAGGGGAGGGTACGAAAACGCTTTAGGGGGAGCGTACGTGTGAGGGCGCGGGTTAGTGTTAGCGTACGGGTTAGGATTATGGGACGGGTGAGGGTCAGGCTTCGGGGAAGGGTTAGGGTTAGGTTTCGGGCTAGGGTTAGGGTTAGGGGAGGGGGACGGTTTAGGGTCCAGGGGAGGGTACGACAACACTTTAGGGGGAGCGTACGTGTGAGGGCACGGGTTAGTGTTAGCGTACGGGTTAGGATTATGGGACGGGTGAGGGTCAGGCTTCGGGGAAGGGTTAGGGTTAGGGTTCGGGCTAGGGTAAGGGTTAGGGGACGGGGACGGTTTAGGGTCCAGGGGAGGGTACGACAACGCTTTATGGGGAGCGTACGTGTGAGGGCGCAGGTTAGTGTTAGCGTACGGGTTAGGATTAGGGGACGGGTGAGGGTCAGGCTTCAGGGAAGGGTTAGGGTTAGGGTTCGGGCTAGGGTTAGGATTAGGGGACGGGGACGGTTTAGGGTCCAGGGGAGGGTACGACAACGCTTCAGGGGGAGCGTACGTTTGAGGGCGCGGGTTAGTGTTAGCGTACAGGTTAGGATTAGGGGACGGGTGAGGGTCAAGCTTCGGGGAAGGGTTAGGGTTAGGGTTCGGGCTAGGGTTAGGGTTAGGGGACGGGGACGGTTTAGGGTCCAGGGGAGGGTACGACAACGCTTTAGGGGGAGCGTACGTGTGAGGGCGCAGGTTAGTGTTAGCGTACGGGTTAGGATTAGGGGACGGATGAGGGTCAGGCTTCGGGGAAGGGTTAGGGTTAGGGTTCGGGCTAGGGTTAGGGTTAGGGGACGGGGACGGTTTAGGGTCTAGGGGAGGGTACGACAACGCTTTAGGGGGAGCGTACGTGTGAGGGCGCTGGTTAGTGTTAGCGTACGGGTTAGGATTAGGGTACGGGTGAGGGTCACGCTTCCGAGAAGGGTTAGTGTTAGGGTTCGGGCTACGGTTAGGGTTAGGGGACGGGGACGGTTTAGGGTCCAGGGGAGGATACGACAACGCTTTCGGGGGAGCGTACGTGTGAGGGCGCGGGTTAGTGTTAGCGTACGGGTTAGGATTAGGGGACGGGTGAGGGTCAGGCTTCGGGGAAGGGTTAGGTTTAGGGTTCGGGCTAGGGTTAGGGTTAGGGAACGGGGACGGTTTAGGGTCCTTGGGATGGTACGACAACGCTTTAGAGGGAGCGTACGTGTGAGGGTGCGGGTTAGTGTTAGCGTTCGTGTTAGGTTTAGGGGTCGGGTGAGGGTCAGGCTTCGGGGAAGTGTTAGGGGTAGGGTTCGGGCTAGGGTTAGGGTTAGGGGACGGGGACGGTTTAGGGTCCAGGGGAGGGTACGACAACGCTTTAGGGGGAGCGTACGTGTGAGGGCGTGGGTTAATGTTAGCGTACGGGTTAGGATTAGGGGACGGGTGAGGGTCAGGCTTCGGGGAAGTGTTAGGGTTAGGGTTCGGGCTAGGGTTAGGGTTAGGGGACGGGGACGGTTTAGGGTCCAGGGGAGGGTACGACAACGCTTTAGGGGGAGCGTACGCGTGAGGGCGCGGGTTAGTGTTAGCGTTCGGGTTAGGATTATGGGTCGTGTGAGGGTCAGGCTTCGGGGAAGGGTTAGCGGTAGAGTTCGGGCTAGGGTTAGGGTTAGGGGACGGGGACGGTTTAGGGTCCAGGGGAGGGTACGACAACGCTTTAGGGGGAGCGTACGTGTGAGGGCGCGGGTTAGTGTTAGCGTACGGGTTAGGATTAGGGGACGGGTGAGGGTCAGGCTTCGGGGAAGGGTTAGGGTTAGGGTTCGGGCTAGGGTTAGGGGTAGGGGACGGGGACGGTTTAGGGTCCAGGGGAGGGTACGACAACGCTTTAGAGGGAGCGTACGTGTGAGGGCGCGGGTTAGTGTTAGCGTACGGATTAGGATTAGGGGACGGGTGAGGGTCAGGCTTCGGGGAAGGGTTAGGGTTAGGGTTCGGGCTAGGGTTAGGGTTAGGGGACGGGGACGGTTTAGGGTCCAGGGGAGGGTACGACAACGCTTTAGGGGGAGCGTACGTGTGAGGGCGCGGGATAGTGTTAGCGTACGGGTTAGGATTAGGGGACGGGTGAGGATCAGGCTTCGGGGAAGGGTTAGGGTTAGGGTTCGGGCTAGGGTTAGGGTTAGGGGACGGGGACGGTTTAGGGTCCAGGGGAGGGTACGACAACGCTTTAGGGGGAGCGTACGTGTGAGGGCGCGGGTTAGTGTTAGCGTACGGGTTAGGATTAGGGGACGGGTGGGGGTCAGGCTTCGGGGAAGGGTTAGGGTTAGGGTTCGGGCTAGGGTTAGGGTTAGGTGACGGGGACGGTTTAGGGTCCAGGGGAGGGTACGACAACGCTTTAGGGGGAGCGTACGTGTGAGGGCGCGGGATAGTGTTAGCGTACGGGTTAGGATTAGGGGACGGGTGAGGATCAGGCTTCGGGGAAGGGTTAGGGTTAGGGTTCGGGCTAGGGTTAGGGTTAGGGGACGGGGACGGTTTAGGGTCCAGGGGAGGGTACGACAACGCTTTAGGGGGAGCGTACGTGTGAGGGCGCGGGTTAGTGTTAGCGTACGGGTTAGGATTAGGGGACGGGTGAGGGTCAGGCTTCGGGGAAGGGTTAGGGTTAGGGTTCGGGCTAGGGTTAGGGTTAGGTGACGGGGACGGTTTAGGGTCCAGGGGAGGGTACGACAACGCTTTAGGGGGAGCGTACGTGTGAGGGCGCGGGATAGTGTTAGCGTACGGGTTAGGATTAGGGGACGGGTGAGGATCAGGCTTCGGGGAAGGGTTAGGGTTAGGGTTCGGGCTAGGGTTAGGGTTAGGGGACGGGGACGGTTTAGGGTCCAGGGGAGGGTACGACAACGCTTTAGGGGGAGCGTACGTGTGAGGGCGCGGGTTAGTGTTAGCGTACGGGTTAGGATTAGGGGACGGGTGAGGGTCAGGCTTCGGGGAAGGGTTAGGGTTAGGGTTCGGGCTAGGGTTAGGGTTAGGTGACGGGGACGGTTTAGGGTCCAGGGGAGGGTACGACAACGCTTTAGGGGGAGCGTACGTGTGAGGGCGCGGGATAGTGTTAGCGTACGGGTTAGGATTAGGGGACGGGTGAGGATCAGGCTTCGGGGAAGGGTTAGGGTTAGGGTTCGGGCTAGGGTTAGGGTTAGGGGACGGGGACGGTTTAGGGTCCAGGGGAGGGTACGACAACGCTTTAGGGGGAGCGTACGTGTGAGGGCGCGGGTTAGTGTTAGCGTACGGGTTAGGATTAGGGGACGGGTGAGGGTCAGGCTTCGGGGAAGGGTTAGGGTTAGGGTTCGGGCTAGGGTTAGGGTTAGGTGACGGGGACGGTTTAGGGTCCAGGGGAGGGTACGACAACGCTTTAGGGGGAGCGTACGTGTGAGGGCGCGGGATAGTGTTAGCGTACGGGTTAGGATTAGGGGACGGGTGAGGATCAGGCTTCGGGGAAGGGTTAGGGTTAGGGTTCGGGCTAGGGTTAGGGTTAGGGGACGGGGACGGTTTAGGGTCCAGGGGAGGGTACGACAACGCTTTAGGGGGAGCGTACGTGTGAGGGCGCGGGTTAGTGTTAGCGTACGGGTTAGGATTAGGGGACGGGTGAGGGTCAGGCTTCGGGGAAGGGTTAGGGTTAGCGTTCGGGCTAGGGTTAGGGTTAGGGGACGGGGACGGTTTAGGGTCCAGGGGAGGGTACGACAACGCTTAAGGGGGAGCGTACGTGTGAGGGCGCGGGTTAGTGTTAGCGTACGTGTTAGAATTAGGGGACGGGTGAGGGTCAGAATTCGGGGAAGGGTTAGGGTTAGGGTTCGGGCTAGGGTTAGTGTTAGGGGACGGGGACGGTTTAGGGTCCAGGGGAGGTTACGACAACGCTTTAGGGGGAGCGTACGCGTGAGGGTGCGGGTTAGTGTGAGGGTACGGGTTAGGATTAGGGGACGGGTGAGTGTCAGGCTTCGGGGAAGGGTTAGGGTTAGGGTTAGGGCTAGGGTTAGGGTTAGGGGACGGGGACGGTTTAGGGTCCAGGGGAGGGTACAACAACGCTTTAGGGGGAGCGTACGAGTGAGGGCGCGGGTTAGTGTGAGCGTACGGGTTAGGATTAGGGGACGGTGAGGGTCAGGCTTCGGGGAAGGGTTAGGGTTAGGGTTCGGGCTAGGGTTAGGGTTAGGGGACGGGGACGGTTTAGGGTCCAGGGGAGGGTACGACAACGCTTTAGGGGGAGCGTACGCGTGAGGGCGCGGGTTAGTGTTAGCGTACGGGTTATGATTAGGGGATGGGTGAGGGTCAGGCTTCGGGGAAGGGTTAGGGTTAGGGTTCGGGCTAGGGTTAGGGTTAGGGGACGGGGACGGTTTAGGATCCAGTGGAGGGTACGACAACGCTTTAGGGGGAGCGTACGTGTGAGGGCGCGGGTTAGTGTTAGCTTACGGGTTAGGATTAGGGGACGGGTGAGGGTCAGGCTTCGGGGAAGGGTTAGGGTTAGGGTTCGGGCTAGGGTTAGGGTTAGGGGACGGGGACGGTTTAGGGTCAAGGGGAGGGTACGACAACGCTTTAGGGGGAGCGTACGCGTGAGGGCGCGGGTTAGTGTTAGCGGTCGGGTGAGGATTAGGGGACGGGTGAGGGTCAGGGTTCGGGGAAGGGTTAGGGTTAGGGTTCGGGCTAGGGTTAGGGTTAGGGGACGGGGACGGTTTAGGGTCCAGGGGAGGGTACGACAACGCTTTAGGGGGAGCGTACGTGTGAGGGCGCGGGTTAGTGTTAGCTTACGGGTTAGGATTAGGGGACGGGTGAGGGTCAGGCTTCGGGGAAGGGTTAGGGTTAGGGTTCGGGCTAGGGTTAGTGTTAGGGGACGGGGACGGTTTAGGGTCCAGGGGAGGGTACGACAACGCTTTAGGGGGAGCGTACGTGTGAGGGCGCGGGTTAGTGTTAGCGTACGGGTTAGGATTAGGGGACGGGTGAGGGTCAGGCTTCGGGGAAGGGTTAGGGTTAGGGTTCGGGCTAGGGTTAGGGTTAGGGGACGGAGACGGTTTAGGGTCCAGGGGAGGGTACGACAACGCTTTAGGGGGAGCGTACGCGTGAGGGTGCGGGTTAGTGTGAGCGTACGGGTTAGGATTAGGGGACGGGTGAGTGTCAGGCTTCGGGGAAGGGTTAGGGTTAGGGTTAGGGCTAGGGTTAGGGTTAGGGGACGGGGACGGTTTAGGGTCCAGGGGAGGGTACAACAACGCTTTAGGGGGAGCGTACGAGTGAGGGCGCGGGTTAGTGTGAGCGTACGGGTTAGGATTAGGGGACGGGTGAGGGTCAGGCTTCGGGGAAGGGTTAGGGTTAGGGTTCGGGCTAGGGTTAGGGTTAGGGGACGGGGACGGTTTAGGGTCCAGGGGAGGGTACGACAACGCTTTAGGGGGAGCGTACGTGTGAGGGCGCGGGTTAGTGTTAGCTTACGGGTTAGGATTAGGGGACGGGTGAGGGTCAGGCTTCGGGGAAGGGTTAGGGTTAGGGTTCTGGCTAGGGTTAGGGTTAGGGGACGGGGACGGTTTAGGGTCAAGGGGAGGGTACGACAACGCTTTAGGGGGAGCGTACGCGTGAGGGCGCGGGTTAGTGTTAGCGTACGGGTGAGGATTAGGGGACGGGTGAGGGTCAGGGTTCGGGGAAGGGTTAGGGTTAGGGTTCGGGCTAGGGTTAGGGTTAGGTGACGGGGACGGTTTAGGGTCCAGGGGAGGGTACGACAACGCTTTAGGGGGAGCGTACGTGTGAGGGCGCGGGTTAGTGTTAGCTTACGGGTTAGGATTAGGGGACGGGTGAGGGTCAGGCTTCGGGGAAGGGTTAGGGTTAGGGTTCGGGCTAGGGTTAGGGTTAGGGGACGGGGACGGTTTAGGGTCCAGGGGAGGGTACGACAACGCTTTAGGGGGAGCGTACATGTGAGGGCGCTGGTTAGTGTTAGCGTACGGGTTAGGATTAGGGGACGGGTGAGGGTCAGGCTTCGGGGAAGGGTTAGGGTTAGGGTTCGGGCTAGGGTTAGGGTTAGGGGACGGGGACGGTTTAGGGTCCAGGGGAGGGTACGACAACGCTTTAGGGGGAGCGTACGCGTGAGGGTGCGGGTTAGTGTGAGCGTACGGGTTAGGATTAGGGGACGGGTGAGTGTCAGGCTTCGGGGAAGGGTTAGGGTTAGGGTTAGGGCTAGGGTTAGGGTTAGGGGACGGGGACGGTTTAGGGTCCAGGGGAGGGTACAACAACGCTTTAGGGGGAGCGTACGAGTGAGGGCGCGGGTTAGTGTGAGCGTACGGGTTAGGATTAGGGGACGGTGAGGGTCAGGCTTCGGGGAAGGGTTAGGGTTAGGGTTCGGGCTAGGGTTAGGGTTAGGGGACGGGGACGGTTTAGGGTCCAGGGGAGGGTACGACAACGCTTTAGGGGGAGCGTACGCGTGAGGGCGCGGGTTAGTGTTAGCGTACGGGTTAGGATTAGGGGACGGGTGAGGGTCAGGCTTCGGGGAAGGGTTAGGGTTAGGGTTCGGGCTAGGGTTAGGGTTAGGGGACGGGGACGGTTTAGGGTCCAGTGGAGGGTACGACAACGCTTTAGGGGGAGCGTACGTGTGAGGGCGCGGGTTAGTGTTAGCTTACGGGTTAGGATTAGGGGACGGGTGAGGGTCAGGCTTCGGGGAAGTGTTAGGGTTAGGGTTCGGGCTAGGGTTAGGGTTAGGGGACGGGGACGGTTTAGGGTCCAGGGGAGGGTACGACAACGCTTTAGGGGGAGCGTACGCGTGAGGGCGCGGGTTAGTGTTAGCGTACGGGTGAGGATTAGGGGACGGGTGAGGGTCAGGCTTCGGGGAAGGGTTAGGGTTAGGGTTCGGGCTAGGGTTAGGGTTAGGGGACTGGGACGGTTTAGGGTCCAGGGGAGGGTACGACAACGCTTTAGGGGGAGCGTACGTGTGAGGGCGCGGTTTAGTGTTAGCTTACCGGTTAGGATTAGGGGACGGGTGAGGGTCAGGCTTCGGGGAAGTGTTAGGGTTAGGGTTCGGGCTAGGGTTAGGGTTAGGGGACGGGGACGGTTTAGGGTCCAGGGGAGGGTACGACAACGCTTTAGGGGGAGCGTACGTGTGAGGGCGCGGGTTAGTGTTAGCATACGGGTGAGGATTAGGGGACGGGTGAGGGTCAGGCTTCGGGGAAGGGTTAGGGTTAGGGTTCGGGCTAGGGTTAGGGTTAGGGGACGGGGACGGTTTAGGGTCCAGGGGAGGGTACGACAACGCTTTAGGGGGAGCGTACGTGTGAGGGCGCGGGTTAGTGTTAGCGTACGGGTTAGGATTAGGGGACGGGTGAGGGTCAGGCTTCGGGGAAGGGTTAGGGTTAGGGTTCGGGCTAGGGTTAGGGTTAGGGGACGGGGACGGTTTAGGGTCCAGGGGAGGGTACGACAACGCTTTAGGGGGAGCGTACGTGTGAGGGCGCGGGTTAGTGTTAGCGTACGGGTTAGGATTAGGGGACGGATGAGGGTCAGGCTTCGGGGAAGGGTTAGGGTTAGGGTTCGGGCTAGGGTTAGGGTTAGGGGACGGGGACGGTTTAGGGTCCAGGGGAGGGTACGACAACGCTTTAGCGGGAGCGTACGTGTGAGGGCGCGGGTTAGTGTTAGCGTACGGGTTAGGATTAGGGGACGGGTGAGGGTCAGGCTTCGGGGAAGGGTTAGGGTTAGGCTTCGGGCTAGTGTTAGGGTTAGGGGACGGGGACGGTTTAGGGTCCAGGGGAGTGTACGACAACGCTTTAGGGGGAGCGTACGTGTGAGGGCGCGGGTTAGTGTTAGCGTACGGGTTAGGATTAGGGGACGGGTGAGGGTCTGGCTTCGGGGAAGGGTTAGGGTTAGGGTTCGGGCTAGGGTTAGGGTTAGGGGACGGGGACGGTTTAGGGTCCAGGGGAGGGTACGACAACGCTTTAGGTGGAGCGTACGTGTGAGGGCGCGGGTTAGTGTTAGCGTACGGGTTAGGATTAGGGGACGGGTGAGGGTCAGGCTTCGGGGAAGGGTTAGGGTTAGGGTTCGGGCTAGGGTTAGGGTTAGGGGACGGGGACGGTTTAGGGTCCAGGGAGGGTACGACAACGCTTTAGAGGGAGCGTACGTGTGAGGGTGCGGGTTAGTGTTAGCGTACGGGTTAGGATTAGGGGACGGGTGAGGGTCAGGCTTCGGGGAAGGGTTACGGTTAGGGTTCGGGCTAGGGTTAGGGTTAGGAGACGGGGACGGTTTAGGGTCCAGGGGAGGGTACGACAACGCTTTAGGGGGAGCGTACATGTGAGGGCGCGGGTTAGTGTTAGCGTACGGGTTAGGATTAGGGGACGGGTGAGGGTCAGGCTTCGGGGAAGGGTTAGGGTTAGGGTTCGGCTAGGGTTAGGGTTAGGGGACGGCGACGGTTTAGGGTCCAGGGGAGGGTACGACAACGCTTTAGGGGGAGCGTACGTGTGAGAGCGCGGGTTAGTGTTAGCGTACGGGTTAGCATTAGGGGACGGGTGAGGGTCAGGCTTCGGGGCTGGGTTAGGGTTAGGGTTCGGGCTAGGGTTAGGGTTAGGGGACGAGGACGGTTTAGGGTCCAGGGGAGGGTACGACAACGATTTAGGGGGAGCGTACGTGTGAGGGCGCGTGTTAGTGTTAGCGTAAGGTTTAGGATTAGGGGACAGGTGAGGATCAGGCTTCGGGGAAGTGTTAGGGTTAGGGTTCGGGCTAGGGTTAGGGTTAGGGGACGGGGACGGTTTAGCGTCCAGGGGAGGGTACGACAACGCTTTAGGGGGAGCGTACGTGTGAGGGCGCGGGTTAGTGTTAGCGTACGGGTTAGGATTATGGGACGGGTGAGGGTCAGGCTTCGGGGAAGGGTTAGGGTTAGGGTTCGGGCTAGGGTTAGGGTTAGGGGAGGGGGACGGTTTAGGGTCCAGGGGAGGGTATGACAACGCTTTAGGGGGAGCGTACGTGTGAGGGCATGGGTTAGTGTTAGCGTACGGGTTAGGATTATGGGACGGGTGAGGGTCAGGCTTCGGGGAAGGGTTAGGGTTAGGGTTCGGGCTAGGGTAAGGGTTAGGGGACGGGGACGGTTTAGGGTCCAGGGGAGGGTACGACAACGCTTTATGGGGAGCGTACGTGTGAGGGCGGAGGTTAGTGTTAGCGTACGGGTTAGGATTAGGGGACGGGTGAGGGTCAGGCTTCAGGGAAGGGATAGGGATAGGGTTCGGGCTAGGGTTAGGATTAGGGGACGGGGACGGTTTAGGGTCCAGGGGAGGGTACGACAACGCTTCAGGGGGAGCGTACGTTTGAGGGCGCGGGTTAGTGTTAGCGTACAGGTTAGGATTAGGGGACGGGTGAGGGTCAAGCTTCGGGGAAGGGTTAGGGTTAGGGTTCGGACTAGGGTTAGGGTTAGGGGACGGGGATGGTTTAGGGTCCAGGGGAGGGTACGACAACGCTTTAGGGGGAGCGTACGTGTGAGGGCGCGGGTTAGTGTTAGCGTACGGGTTAGGATTAGGGGACGGGTGAGGGTCAGGCTTCGGGGAAGGGTTAGGGTTAGTTTTCGGGCTAGGGTTAGGGTTAGGGGACGGGGACGGTTTAGGGTCCAGGGGAGGGTACGACAACGCTTTAGGGGGAGCGTACGTGTGAGGGCGCAGGTTAGTGTTAGCGTACGGGTTAGGATTAGGGGACGGATGAGGGTCAGGCTTCGGGGAAGGGTTAGGGTTAGGGTTCGGGCTAGGGTTAGGGTTAGGGGACGGGGACGGTTTAGGGTCCTTGGCATGGTACGACAACGCTTTAGAGGGAGCGTACGTGTGAGGGCGCGGGTTAGTGTTAGCGTACGGGTTAGGATTAGGGGACGGGTGAGGGTCAGGCTTCGGGGAAGGGTTAGGGTTAGGGTTCGGGCTAGGGTTAGGGTTAGGGGACGGGGACGGTTTAGGGTCCACGGGAGGGTACGACAACGCTTTAGGGGGAGCGTACGTGTGAGGGCGCGGGTTAGTGTTAGCGTACGGGTTAGGATTAGGGGACGGGTGAGGGTCAGGCTTCGGGGAAGGGTTAGGGTTAGGGTTCGGGCTAGGGTTAGGGTTAGGGGACGGAGACGGTTTAGGGTCCAGGGGAGGGTACGACAACGCTTTAGGGGGAGCGTACGTGTGAGGGCGCGGGTTAGTGTTAGCGTACGGGTTAGGATTAGGGGACAGGTGAGGGTCAGGCTTCGGGGAAGGGTTAGGGTTAGCGTTCGGGCTAGGGTTAGGGTTAGGGGACGGGGACGGTTTAGGGTCCAGGGGAGGGTACGACAACGCTTTAGGGGGAGCGTACGTGTGAGGGCGCGGGTTAGTGTTAGCGTACGTGTTAGAATTAGGGGACGGGTGAGGGTCAGAATTCGGGGAAGGGTTAGGGTTAGGGTTCGGGCTAGGGTTAGTGTTAGGGGACGGGGACGGTTTAGGGTCCAGGGGAGGGTACGACAATGCTTTAGGGGGAGCGTACGCGTGAGGGTGCGGGTTAGTGTGAGCGTACGGGTTAGGATTAGGGGACGGGTGAGTGTCAGGCTTCGGGGAAGGGTTAGGGTTAGGGTTAGGGCTAGGTTTAGGGTTAGGGGATGGGGACGGTTTAGGGTCCAGGGGAGGGTACAACAACGCTTTAGGGGGAGCGTACGAGTGAGGGCGCGGGTTAGTGTGAGCGTACGGGTTAGGATTAGGGGACGGTGAGGGTCAGGCTTCGGGTAGGGTTAGGGTTAGGGTTCGGGCTAGGGTTAGGGTTAGGGGACGGGGACGGTTTAGGGTCCAGGGGAGGGTACGACAACGCTTTAGGGGGAGCGTACGCGTGAGGGCGCGGGTTAGTGTTAGCGTACGGGTTAGGATTAGGGGACGGGTGAGGGTCAGGCTTCGGGGAAGGGTTAGGGTTAGGGTTCGGGCTAGGGTTAGGGTTAGGGGACGGGCACGGTTTAGGGTCCAGTGGAGGGTACGACAACGCTTTAGGGGGAGCGTACGTGTGTGGGCGCGGGTTAGTGTTAGCTTACTGGTTAGGATTAGGGGACGGGTGAGGGTCAGGCTTCGGGGAAGTGTTAGGGTTAGGGTTCGGGCTAGGGTTAGGGTTAGGGGACGGGGACGGTTTAGGGTCCAGGGGAGGGTACGACAACGCTTTAGGGGGAGCGTACGCGTGAGGGCGCGGGTTAGTGTTAGCGTACGGGTGAGGATTAGGGGACGGGTGAGGGTCAGGCTTCGGGGAAGGGTTAGGGTTAGGGTTCGGGCTAGGGTTAGGGTTAGGGGACGGGGACGGTTTAGGGTCCAGGGGAGGGTACGACAACGCTTTAGGGGGAGCGTACGTGTGAGGGCGCGGGTTAGTGTTAGCTTACGGGTTAGGATTAGGGGACGGGTGAGGGTCAGGCTTCGAGGAAGGGTTAGGGTTAGGGTTCGGGCTAGGGTTAGGGTTAGGGGACGGGGACGGTTTAGGGTCCAGGGGAGGGTATGACAACGCTTTAGGGGGAGCGTACGTGTGAGGGCGCGGGTTAGTGTTAGCTTACGGGTTAGGATTAAGGGACGGGTGAGGGTCAGGCTTCGGGGAAGGGTTAGGGTTTGGGTTCGGGCTAGGGTTAGGGTTAGGGGACGGGGACGGTTTAGGGTCCATGGGAGGGTACGACAACGCTTTAGGGGGAGCGTACGTGTGAGGGCGCGGGTTAGTGTTAGCGTACGGGTTAGGATTAGGGGACGGGTGAGGGTCAGGCTTCGGGGAAGGGTTAGGGTTAGGGTTCGGGCTAGGGTTAGGGTTAGGGGACGGGGACGGTTTAGGGTCCAGGGGAGGGTACGACAACGCTTTAGGGGGAGCGTACGCGTGAGGGCGCGGGTTAGTGTTAGCGTACGGGTGAGGATTAGGGGACGGGTGAGGGTCAGGCTTCGGGGAAGGGTTAGGGTTAGGGTTCGGGCTAGGGTTAGGGTTAGGGGACTGGGACGGTTTAGGGTCCAGGGGAGGGTACGACAACGCTTTAGGGGGAGCGTACGTGTGAGGGCGCGGTTTAGTGTTAGCTTACGGGTTAGGATTAGGGGACGGGTGAGGGTCAGGCTTCGGGGAAGGGTTAGGGTTAGGGTTCGGGCTAGGGTTAGGGTTAGGGGACGGGGACGGTTTAGGGTCCAGGGGAGGGTACGACAACGCTTTAGGGGGAGCGTACGTGTGAGGGCGCGGGTTAGTGTTAGCATACGGGTGAGGATTAGGGGACGGGTGAGGGTCAGGCTTCGGGGAAGGGTTAGGGTTAGGGTTCGGGCTAGGGTTAGGGTTAGGGGACGGGGACGGTTTAGGGTCCAGGGGAGGGTACGACAACGCTTTAGGGGGAGCGTACGTGTGAGGGCGCGGGTTAGTGTTAGCGTACGGGTTAGGATTAGGGGACGGGTGAGGGTCAGGCTTCGGGGAAGGGTTAGGGTTAGGGTTCGGGCTAGGGTTAGGGTTAGGGGACGGGGACGGTTTAGGGTCCAGGGGAGGGTACGACAACGCTTTAGGGGGAGCGTACGTGTGAGGGCGCGGGTTAGTGTTAGCGTACGGGTTAGGATTAGGGGACGGATGAGGGTCAGGCTTCGGGGAAGGGTTAGGGTTAGGGTTCGGGCTAGGGTTAGGGTTAGGGGACGGGGACGGTTTAGGGTCCAGGGGAGGGTACGACAACGCTTTAGCGGGAGCGTACGTGTGAGGGCGCGGGTTAGTGTTAGCGTACGGGTTAGGATTAGGGGACGGGTGAGGGTCAGGCTTCGGGGAAGGGTTAGGGTTAGGCTTCGGGCTAGTGTTAGGGTTAGGGGACGGGGACGGTTTAGGGTCCAGGGGAGTGTACGACAACGCTTTAGGGGGAGCGTACGTGTGAGGGCGCGGGTTAGTGTTAGCGTACGGGTTAGGATTAGGGGACGGGTGAGGGTCTGGCTTCGGGGAAGGGTTAGGGTTAGGGTTCGGGCTAGGGTTAGGGTTAGGGGACGGGGACGGTTTAGGGTCCAGGGGAGGGTACAACAACGCTTTAGGGGGAGCGTACGTGTGAGGGCGTGGGTTAGTGTTAGCGTACGGGTTAGGATTAGGGGACGGGTGAGGGTCAGGCTTCGGGGAAGGGTTAGGGTTAGGGTTCGGGCTAGGGTTAGGGTTAGGGGACGGGGACGGTTTAGGGTCCAGGGGAGGGTACGACAACGCTTTAGGTGGAGCGTACGTGTGAGGGCGCGGGTTAGTGTTAGCGTACGGGTTAGGATTAGGGGACGGGTGAGGGTCAGGCTTCGGGGAAGGGTTAGGGTTAGGGTTCGGGCTAGGGTTAGGGTTAGGGGACGGGGACGGTTTAGGGTCCAGGGAGGGTACGACAACGCTTTAGAGGGAGCGTACGTGTGAGGGTGCGGGTTAGTGTTAGCGTACGGGTTAGGATTAGGGGACGGGTGAGGGTCAGGCTTCGGGGAAGGGTTACGGTTAGGGTTCGGGCTAGGGTTAGGGTTAGGAGACGGGGACGGTTTAGGGTCCAGGGGAGGGTACGACAACGCTTTAGGGGGAGCGTACATGTGAGGGCGCGGGTTAGTGTTAGCGTACGGGTTAGGATTAGGGGACGGGTGAGGGTCAGGCTTCGGGGAAGGGTTAGGGTTAGGGTTCGGCTAGGGTTAGGGTTAGGGGACGGCGACGGTTTAGGGTCCAGGGGAGGGTACGACAACGCTTTAGGGGGAGCGTACGTGTGAGAGCGCGGGTTAGTGTTAGCGTACGGGTTAGCATTAGGGGACGGGTGAGGGTCAGGCTTCGGGGCTGGGTTAGGGTTAGGGTTCGGGCTAGGGTTAGGGTTAGGGGACGAGGACGGTTTAGGGTCCAGGGGAGGGTACGACAACGATTTAGGGGGAGCGTACGTGTGAGGGCGCGTGTTAGTGTTAGCGTAAGGTTTAGGATTAGGGGACAGGTGAGGATCAGGCTTCGGGGAAGTGTTAGGGTTAGGGTTCGGGCTAGGGTTAGGGTTAGGGGACGGGGACGGTTTAGCGTCCAGGGGAGGGTACGACAACGCTTTAGGGGGAGCGTACGTGTGAGGGCGCGGGTTAGTGTTAGCGTACGGGTTAGGATTATGGGACGGGTGAGGGTCAGGCTTCGGGGAAGGGTTAGGGTTAGGGTTCGGGCTAGGGTTAGGGTTAGGGGAGGGGGACGGTTTAGGGTCCAGGGGAGGGTATGACAACGCTTTAGGGGGAGCGTACGTGTGAGGGCATGGGTTAGTGTTAGCGTACGGGTTAGGATTATGGGACGGGTGAGGGTCAGGCTTCGGGGAAGGGTTAGGGTTAGGGTTCGGGCTAGGGTAAGGGTTAGGGGACGGGGACGGTTTAGGGTCCAGGGGAGGGTACGACAACGCTTTATGGGGAGCATACGTGTGAGGGCGGAGGTTAGTGTTAGCGTACGGGTTAGGATTAGGGGACGGGTGAGGGTCAGGCTTCAGGGAAGGGATAGGGATAGGGTTCGGGCTAGGGTTAGGATTAGGAGACGGGGACGGTTTAGGGTCCAGGGGAGGGTACGACAACGCTTCAGGGGGAGCGTACGTTTGAGGGCGCGGGTTAGTGTTAGCGTACAGGTTAGGATTAGGGGACGGGTGAGGGTCAAGCTTCGGGGAAGGGTTAGGGTTAGGGTTCGGACTAGGGTTAGGGTTAGGGGACGGGGATGGTTTAGGGTCCAGGGGAGGGTACGACAACGCTTTAGGGGGAGCGTACGTGTGAGGGCGCGGGTTAGTGTTAGCGTACGGGTTAGGATTAGGGGACGGGTGAGGGTCAGGCTTCGGGGAAGGGTTAGGGTTAGTTTTCGGGCTAGGGTTAGGGTTAGGGGACGGGGACGGTTTAGGGTCCAGGGGAGGGTACGACAACGCTTTAGGGGGAGCGTACGTGTGAGGGCGCAGGTTAGTGTTAGCGTACGGGTTAGGATTAGGGGACGGATGAGGGTCAGGCTTCGGGGAAGGGTTAGGGTTAGGGTTCGGGCTAGGGTTAGGGTTAGGGGACGGGGACGGTTTAGGGTCCTTGGCATGGTACGACAACGCTTTAGAGGGAGCGTACGTGTGAGGGCGCGGGTTAGTGTTAGCGTACGGGTTAGGATTAGGGGACGGGTGAGGGTCAGGCTTCGGGGAAGGGTTAGGGTTAGGGTTCGGGCTAGGGTTAGGGTTAGGGGACGGGGACGGTTTAGGGTCCACGGGAGGGTACGACAACGCTTTAGGGGGAGCGTACGTGTGAGGGCGCGGGTTAGTGTTAGCGTACGGGTTAGGATTAGGGGACGGGTGAGGGTCAGGCTTCGGGGAAGGGTTAGGGTTAGGGTTCGGGCTAGGGTTAGGGTTAGGGGACGGAGACGGTTTAGGGTCCAGGGGAGGGTACGACAACGCTTTAGGGGGAGCGTACGTGTGAGGGCGCGGGTTAGTGTTAGCGTACGGGTTAGGATTAGGGGACAGGTGAGGGTCAGGCTTCGGGGAAGGGTTAGGGTTAGCGTTCGGGCTAGGGTTAGGGTTAGGGGACGGGGACGGTTTAGGGTCCAGGGGAGGGTACGACAACGCTTTAGGGGGAGCGTACGTGTGAGGGCGCGGGTTAGTGTTAGCGTACGTGTTAGAATTAGGGGACGGGTGAGGGTCAGAATTCGGGGAAGGGTTAGGGTTAGGGTTCGGGCTAGGGTTAGTGTTAGGGGACGGGGACGGTTTAGGGTCCAGGGGAGGGTACGACAATGCTTTAGGGGGAGCGTACGCGTGAGGGTGCGGGTTAGTGTGAGCGTACGGGTTAGGATTAGGGGACGGGTGAGTGTCAGGCTTCGGGGAAGGGTTAGGGTTAGGGTTAGGGCTAGGGTTAGGGTTAGGGGATGGGGACGGTTTAGGGTCCAGGGGAGGGTACAACAACGCTTTAGGGGGAGCGTACGAGTGAGGGCGCGGGTTAGTGTGAGCGTACGGGTTAGGATTAGGGGACGGTGAGGGTCAGGCTTCGGGTAGGGTTAGGGTTAGGGTTCGGGCTAGGGTTAGGGTTAGGGGACGGGGACGGTTTAGGGTCCAGGGGAGGGTACGACAACGCTTTAGGGGGAGCATACGCGTGAGGGCGCGGGTTAGTGTTAGCGTACGGGTTAGGATTAGGGGACGGGTGAGGGTCAGGCTTCGGGGAAGGGTTAGGGTTAGGGTTCGGGCTAGGGTTAGGGTTAGGGGACGGGCACGGTTTAGGGTCCAGTGGAGGGTACGACAACGCTTTAGGGGGAGCGTACGTGTGTGGGCGCGGGTTAGTGTTAGCTTACTGGTTAGGATTAGGGGACGGGTGAGGGTCAGGCTTCGGGGAAGTGTTAGGGTTAGGGTTCGGGCTAGGGTTAGGGTTAGGGGACGGGGACGGTTTAGGGTCCAGGGGAGGGTACGACAACGCTTTAGGGGGAGCGTACGCGTGAGGGCGCGGGTTAGTGTTAGCGTACGGGTGAGGATTAGGGGACGGGTGAGGGTCAGGCTTCGGGGAAGGGTTAGGGTTAGGGTTCGGGCTAGGGTTAGGGTTAGGGGACGGGGACGGTTTAGGGTCCAGGGGAGGGTACGACAACGCTTTAGGGGGAGCGTACGTGTGAGGGCGCGGGTTAGTGTTAGCTTACGGGTTAGGATTAGGGGACGGGTGAGGGTCAGGCTTCGAGGAAGGGTTAGGGTTAGGGTTCGGGCTAGGGTTAGGGTTAGGGGACGGGGACGGTTTAGGGTCCAGGGGAGGGTATGACAACGCTTTAGGGGGAGCGTACGTGTGAGGGCGCGGGTTAGTGTTAGCTTACGGGTTAGGATTAAGGGACGGGTGAGGGTCAGGCTTCGGGGAAGGGTTAGGGTTAGGGTTCGGGCTAGGGTTAGGGTTAGGGGACGGGGACGGTTTAGGGTCCATGGGAGGGTACGACAACGCTTTAGGGGGAGCGTACGTGTGAGGGCGCGGGTTAGTGTTAGCGTACGGGTTAGGATTAGGGGACGGGTGAGGGTCAGGCTTCGGGGAAGGGTTAGGGTTAGGGTTCGGGCTAGGGTTAGGGTTAGGGGACGGGGACGGTTTAGGGTCCAGGGGAGGGTACGACAACGCTTTAGGGGGAGCGTACGCGTGAGGGTGCGGGTTAGTGTGAGGGTACGGGTTAGGATTAGGGGACGGGTGAGTGTCAGGCTTCGGGGAAGGGTTAGGGTTAGGGTTAGGGCTAGGGTTAGGGTTAGGGGACGGGGACGGTTTAGGGTCCAGGAGAGGGTACAACAACGCTTTAGGGGGAGCGTACGAGTGAGGGCACGGGTTAGTGTGAGCGTACGGGTTAGGATTAGGGGACGGTGAGGGTCAGGCTTCGGGGAAGGGTTAGGGTTAGGGTTCGGGCTAGGGTTAGGGTTAGGGGACGGGGACGGTTTAGGGTCCAGGGGAGGGTACGACAACGCTTTAGGGGGAGCGTACGCGTGAGGGCGCGGGTTAGTGTTAGCGTACGGGTTAGGATTAGGGGACGGGTGAGGGTCAGGCTTCGGGGAAGGGTTAGGGTTAGGGTTCGGGCTAGGGTTAGGGTTAGGGGACGGGGACGGTTTAGGGTCCAGTGGAGGGTACGACAACGCTTTAGGGGGAGCGTACGTGTGAGGGCGCGGGTTAGTGTTAGCTTACGGGTTAGGATTAGGGGACGGGTGAGGGTCAAGCTTCTGGGAAGGGTTAGGGTTAGGGTTCGGACTAGGGTTAGGGTTAGGGGACGGGGATGGTTTAGGGTCCAGGGGAGGGTACGACAACGCTTTAGGGGGAGCGTACGTGTGAGGGCGCGGGTTAGTGTTAGCGTACGGGTTAGGATTAGGGGACGGATGAGGGTCAGGCTTCGGGGAAGGGTTAGGGTTAGGGTTCGGGCTAGGGTTAGGGTTAGGGGACGGGGACGGTTTAGGGTCCTTGGGATGGTACGACAACTCTTTAGAGGGAGCGTACGTGTGAGGGTGCGGGTTAGTGTTAGCGTTCGTGTTAGGATTAGGGGTCGGGTGAGGGTCAGGCTTCGGGGAAGTGTTAGGGGTAGGGTTCGGGCTAGGGTTAGGGTTAGGGGACGGGGACGGTTTAGGGTCCAGGGGAGGGTACGACAACGCTTTAGGGGGAGCGTACGTGTGAGGGCGTGGGTGAATGTTAGCGTACGGGTTAGGATTAGGGGACGGGTGAGGGTCAGGCTTCGGGGAAGGGTTAGGGTTAGGGTTCGGGCTAGGGTTAGGGTTAGGGGACGGGGACGGTTTAGGGTCCAGGGGAGGGTACGACAACGCTTTAGGGGGAGCGTACGCGTGAGGGCGCGGGTTAGTGTTAGCGTTCGGGTTAGGATTATGGGTCGGGTGAGGGTCAGGCTTCGGGGAAGGGTTAGCGGTAGAGTTCGGGCTAGGGTTAGGGTTAGGGGACGGGGACGGTTTAGGGTCCAGCGGAGGGTACGACAACGCTTTAGGGGGAGCGTACGTGTGAGGGCGCGGGTTAGTGTTAGCGTACGGGATAGGATTATGGGACGGGTGAGTGTCAGGCTTCGGGGAAGGGTTAGGGTTAGGGTTCGGGCTAGGGTTAGGGTTAGGGGACGGGGACGGTTTAGGGTCCAGGGGAGGGTACGACAACGCTTTACGGGGAGCGTATGTGTGAGGGCGTGGGTTAGTGTTAGCGTACGGGTTAGGATTAGGGGACGGATGAGGGTCAGGCTTCGGGGAAGGGTTAGGGTTAGGGTTCGGGTAGGGTTAAGGTTAGGGGACGGGGACGGTTTAGGGTTCAGGGGAGGGTACGACAACGCTTTAGGGGGAGCGTACGTGTGAGGGTGTGGGTTATTGTTAGCGTACGGGTTAGGATTAGGGGACGGGTGAGGGTCAGGCTTCGGGGAAGGGTTAGAGTTAGGGTTCGGGCTAGGGTTAGGGTTAGGGGACGGGGACGGTTCAGGGTCCAGGGGAGGGTACGACAATGCTTTAGGGGGAGCGTACGTGTGAGGGCACGGGTTAGTGTTAGCGTACGGGATAGGATTAGGGGACGGGTGAGGGTCAGGCTTCGGGGAAGGGTTAGGGTTAGGGTTCGGGCTAGGGTTAGGGTTAGGGGACGGGGACGGTGTAGGGTCCAGGAGAGAGTATGACAACGCTTTAGGGGGAGCATACGTGTGAGGGCGCGGGTTAGTGTTAGTGTACGGGTTAGGATTAGGGGACGGTTGAGGGTCAGGCTTCGGGGAAGGGTTAGGGTTAGGGTTCGGGCTAGGGTTAGGGTTAGGGGACGGGGACGGTTTAGGGTCCAGGGAAGGGTACGACAACGCTTTAGGGGGAGCGTACGTGTGAGGGCGCGGGTTAGTGTTAGCGTACGGGTTAGGATTAGGGGACGGGTGAGTGTCAGGCTTCGGGGAAGGGTTAGGGTTAGGGTTCGGGCTAGGGTTAGGGTTAGGGGACGGGGACGGTTTAGGGTCCAGGGGAGGGTACGACAACGCTTTAGGGGGAGCGTACGTGTGAGGGCGCGGGTTAGTGTTAGCTTACGGGTTAGGATTAGGGGACGGGTGAGGGTCAGGCTTCGGGGAAGGGTTAGGGTTAGGGTTCGGGCTAGGGTTAGGGTTAGGGGACGGGGACGGTTTAGGGTCCTTGGGATGGTACGACAACGCTTTAGAGGGAGCGTACGTGTGAGGGCGCGGGTTAGTGTTAGCGTACGGGTTAGGATTAGGGGACGGGTGAGGGTCAGGCTTCGGGGAAGGGTTAGGGTTAGGGTTCGGGCTAGGGTTAGGGTTAGGGGACGGGGACGGTTTAGGGTCCAGGGGAGGGTACGACAACGCTTTAGGGGGAGCGTACGTGTGAGGGCGCGGGTTAGTGTTAGCGTACGGGTTAGGATTAGGGGACGGGTGAGGGTCAGGCTTCGGGGAAGGGTTAGGGTTAGGGTTCGGGCTAGGGTTAGGGTTAGGGGACGGAGACGGTTTAGGGTCCAGGGGAGGGTACGACAACGCTTTAGGGGGAGCGTACGTGTGAGGGCGCGGGTTAGTGTTAGCGTACGGGTTAGGATTAGGGGACAGGTGAGGGTCAGGCTTCGGGGAAGGGTTAGGGTTAGCGTTCGGGCTAGGGTTAGGGTTAGGGGACGGGGACGGTTTAGGGTCCAGGGGAGGGTACGACAACGCTTTAGGGGGAGCGTACGTGTGAGGGCGCGGGTTAGTGTTAGCGTACGTGTTAGAATTAGGGGACGGGTGAGGGTCAGAATTCGGGGAAGGGTTAGGGTTAGGGTTCGGGCTAGGGTTAGTGTTAGGGGACGGGGACGGTTTAGGGTCCAGGGGAGGGTACGACAATGCTTTAGGGGGAGCGTACGCGTGAGGGTGCGGGTTAGTGTGAGCGTACGGGTTAGGATTAGGGGACGGGTGTGTGTCAGGCTTCGGGGAAGGGTTAGGGTTAGGGTTAGGGCTAGGGTTAGGGTTAGGGGATGGGGACGGTTTAGGGTCCAGGGGAGGGTACAACAACGCTTTAGGGGGAGCGTACGAGTGAGGGCGCGGGTTAGTGTGAGCGTACGGGTTAGGATTAGGGGACGGTGAGGGTCAGGCTTCGGGGAAGTGTTAGGGTTAGGGTTCGGGCTAGGGTTAGGGTTAGGGGACGGGGACGGTTTAGGGTCCAGGGGAGGGTACGACAACGCTTTAGGGGGAGCGTACGCGTGAGGGCGCGGGTTAGTGTTAGCGTATGGGTTAGGATTAGGGGACGGGTGAGGGTCAGGCTTCGGGGAAGGGTTAGGGTTAGGGTTCGGGCTAGGGTTAGGGTTAGGGGACGGGCACGGTTTAGGGTCCAGTGGAGGGTACGACAACGCTTTAGGGGGAGCGTACGTGTGAGGGCGCGGGTTAGTTTTAGCTTACTGGTTAGGATTAGGGGACGGGTGAGGGTCAGGCTTCGGGGAAGTGTTAGGGTTAGGGTTCGGGCTAGGGTTAGGGTTAGGGGACGGGGACGGTTTAGGGTCCAGGGGAGGGTACGACAACGCTTTAGGGGGAGCGTACGCGTGAGGGCGCGGGTTAGTGTTAGCGTACGGGTGAGGATTAGGGGACGGGTGAGGGTCAGGCTTCGGGGAAGGGTTAGGGTTAGGGTTCGGGCTAGGGTTAGGGTTAGGGGACGGGGACGGTTTAGGGTCCAGGGGAGGGTACGACAACGCTTTAGGGGGAGCGTACGTGTGAGGGCGCGGGTTAGTGTTAGCTTACGGGTTAGGATTAGGGGACGGGTGAGGGTCAGGCTTCGGGGAAGGGTTAGGGTTAGGGTTCGGGCTAGGGTTAGGGTTAGGGGACGGGGACGGTTTAGGGTCCAGGGGAGGGTACGACAACGCTTTAGGGGGAGCGTACGTGTGAGGGCGCGGGTTAGTGTTAGCGTACGGGTTAGGATTAGGGGACGGGTGAGGGTCAGGCTTCGGGGAAGGGTTAGGGTTAGGGTTCGGGCTAGGGTTAGGGTTAGGGGACGGGGACGGTTTAGGGTCCAGGGGAGGGTACGACAACGCTTTAGGGGGAGCGTACGCGTGAGGGTGCGGGTTAGTGTGAGGGTACGGGTTAGGATTAGGGGACGGGTGAGTGTCAGGCTTCGGGGAAGGGTTAGGGTTAGGGTTAGGGCTAGGGTTAGGGTTAGGGGACGGGGACGGTTTAGGGTCCAGGAGAGGGTACAACAACGCTTTAGGGGGAGCGTACGAGTGAGGCCACGGGTTAGTGTGAGCGTACGGGTTAGGATTAGGGGACGGTGAGGGTCAGGCTTCGGGGAAGGTTTAGGGTTAGGGTTCGGGCTAGGGTTAGGGTTAGGGGACGGGGACGGTTTAGGGTCCAGGGGAGGGTACGACAACGCTTTAGGGGGAGCGTACGCGTGAGGGCGCGGGTTAGTGTTAGCGTACGGGTTAGGATTAGGGGACGGGTGAGGGTCAGGCTTCGGGGAAGGGTTAGGGTTAGGGTTCGGGCTAGGGTTAGGGTTAGGGGACGGGGACGGTTTAGGGTCCAGTGGAGGGTACGACAACGCTTTAGGGGGAGCGTACGTGTGAGGGCGCGGGTTAGTGTTAGCTTACGGGTTAGGATTAGGGGACGGGTGAGGGTCAAGCTTCGGGGAAGGGTTAGGGTTAGGGTTCGGACTAGGGTTAGGGTTAGGGGACGGGGATGGTTTAGGGTCCAGGGGAGGGTACGACAACGCTTTAGGGGGAGCGTACGTGTGAGGGCGCGGGTTAGTGTTAGCGTACGGGTTAGGATTAGGGGACGGATGAGGGTCAGGCTTCGGGGAAGGGTTAGGGTTAGGGTTCGCGCTAGGGTTAGGGTTAGGGGACGGGGACGGTTTAGGGTCCTTGGGATGGTACGACAACGCTTTAGAGGGAGCGTACGTGTGAGGGTGCGGGTTAGTGTTAGCGTTCGTGTTAGGATTAGGGGTCGGGTGAGGGTCAGGCTTCGGGGAAGTGTTAGGGGTAGGGTTCGGGCTAGGGTTAGGGTTAGGGGACGGGGACGGTTTAGGGTCCAGGGGAGGGTACGACAACGCTTTAGGGGGAGCGTACGTGTGAGGGCGTGGGTGAATGTTAGCGTACGGGTTAGGATTAGGGGACGGGTGAGGGTCAGGCTTCGGGGAAGGGTTAGGGTTAGGGTTCGGGCTAGGGTTAGGGTTAGGGGACGGGGACGGTTTAGGGTCCAGGGGAGGGTACGACAACGCTTTAGGGGGAGCGTACGCGTGAGGGCGCGGGTTAGTGTTAGCCTTCGGGTTAGGATTATGGGTCGGGTGAGGGTCAGGCTTCGGGGAAGGGTTAGCGGTAGAGTTCGGGCTAGGGTTAGGGTTAGGGGACGGGGACGGTTTAGGGTCCAGCGGAGGGTACGACAACGCTTTAGGGGGAGCGTACGTGTGAGGGCGCGGGTTAGTGTTAGCGTACGGGATAGGATTAGGGGACGGGTGAGTGTCAGGCTTCGGGGAAGGGTTAGGGTTAGGGTTCGGGCTAGGGTTAGGGTTAGGGGACGGGGACGGTTTAGGGTTCAGGGGAGGGTACGACAACGCTTTACGGGGAGCGTATGTGTGAGGGCGTGGGTTAGTGTTAGCGTACGGGTTAGGATTAGGGGACGGATGAGGGTCAGGCTTCGGGGAAGGGTTAGGGTTAGGGTTCGGGTAGGGTTAAGGTTAGGGGACGGGGACGGTTTAGGGTTCAGGGGAGGGTACGACAACGCTTTAGGGGGAGCGTACGTGTGAGGGTGTGGGTTATTGTTAGCGTACGGGTTAGGATTAGGGGACGGGTGAGGGTCAGGCTTCGGGGAAGGGTTAGAGTTAGGGTTCGGGCTAGGGTTAGGGTTAGGGGACGGGGACGGTTCAGGGTCCAGGGGAGGGTACGACAATGCTTTAGGGGGAGCGTACGTGTGAGGGCACGGGTTAGTGTTAGCGTACGGGATAGGATTAGGGGACGGGTGAGGGTCAGGCTTCGGGGAAGGGTTAGGGTTAGGGTTCGGGCTAGGGTTAGGGTTAGGGGACGGGGACGGTGTAGGGTCCAGGAGAGAGTACGACAACGCTTTAGGGGGAGCATACGTGTGAGGGCGCGGGTTAGTGTTAGTGTACGGGTTAGGATTAGGGGACGGTTGAGGGTCAGGCTTCGGGGAAGGGTTAGGGTTAGGGTTCGGGCTAGGGTTAGGGTTAGGGGACGGGGACGGTTTAGGGTCCAGGGAAGGGTACGACAACGCTTTAGGGGGAGCGTACGTGTGAGGGCGCGGGTTAGTGGTAGCGTACGGGTTAGGATTAGGGGACGGGTGAGTGTCAGGCTTCGGGGAAGGGTTAGGGTTAGGGTTCGGGCTAGGGTTAGGGTTAGGGGACGGGGACGGTTTAGGGTCCAGGGGAGGGTACGACAACGCTTTAGGGGGAGCGTACGTGTGAGGGCGCGGGTTAGTGTTAGCTTACGGGTTAGGATTAGGGGACGGGTGCGGGTCAGGCTTCGGGGAAGGGTTAGGGTTAGGGTTCGGGCTAGGGTTAGGGTTAGGGGACGGGGACGGTTTAGGGTCCAGGGGAGGGTACGACAACGCTTTAGCGGGAGCGTACGTGTGAGGGCGCGGGTTAGTGTTAGCGTACGTGTTAGAATTATGGGACGGGTGAGGGTCAGATTTCGGGGAAGGGTTAGGGTTAGGGTTCGGGCTAGGGTTAGTGTTAGGGGACGGGGACGGTTTAGGGTCCAGGGGAGGGTACGACAATGCTTTAGGGGGAGCGTACGCGTGAGGGCGCGGGTTAGTGTGAGCGTACGGGTTAGGATTAGGGGACGGGTGAGTGTCAGGCTTCGGGGAAGGGTTAGGGTTAGGGTTAGGGCTAGGGTTAGGGTTAGGGGATGGGGACGGTTTAGGGTCCAGGGGAGGGTACAACAACGCTTTAGGGGGAGCGTACGAGTGAGGGCGCGGGTTAGTGTTAGCGTACGGGTTAGGATTAGGGGACGGTGAGGGTCAGGCTTCGGGGAAGGGTTAGGGTTAGGGTTCGGGCTAGGGTTAGGGTTAGGGGACGGGGACGGTTTAGGGTCCAGGGGAGGGTACGACAACGCTTTAGGGGGAGCGTACGCGTGAGGGCGCGGGTTAGTGTTAGCGTACGGGTTAGGATTAGGGGACGGGTGAGGGTCAGGCTTCGGGGAAGGGTTAGGGTTAGGGTTCGGGCTAGGGTTAGGGTTAGGGGACGGGCACGGTTTAGGGTCCAGTGGAGGGTACGACAACGCTTTAGGGGGA
Organism: Grampus griseus; assembly: GCF_964374135.1. Classification (NCBI taxonomy): domain Eukaryota; kingdom Metazoa; phylum Chordata; class Mammalia; order Artiodactyla; family Delphinidae; genus Grampus; species Grampus griseus. Next base: position 12,410 of record NW_028133104.1, on the reverse strand, counting down.
GCGTACGTGTGAGGGCGCGGGTTAGTGTTAGCTTACTGGTTAGGATTAGGGGACGGGTGAGGGTCAGGCTTCGGGGAAGTGTTAGTGTTAGGGTTCGGGCTAGGGTTAGGGTTAGGGGACGGGGACGGTTTAGGGTCCAGGGGAGGGTACGACAACGCTTTAGGGGGAGCGTACGCGTGAGGGCGCGGGTTAGTGTTAGCGTACGGGTGAGGATTAGGGGACGGGTGAGGGTCAGGCTTCGGGGAAGGGTTAGGGTTAGGGTTCGGGCTAGGGTTAGGGTTAGGGGACGGGGACGGTTTAGGGTCCAGGGGAGGGTACGACAACGCTTTAGGGGGAGCGTACGTGTGAGGGCGCGGGTTAGTGTTAGCTTACGGGTTAGGATTAGGGGACGGGTGAGGGTCAGGCTTCGGGGAAGGGTTAGGGTTAGGGTTCGGGCTAGGGTTAGGGTTAGGGGACGGGGACGGTTTAGGGTCCAGGGGAGGGTACGACAACGCTTTAGGGGGAGCGTACGTGTGAGGGCGCGGGTTAGTGTTAGCTTACGGGTTAGGATTAGGGGACGGGTGAGGGTCAGGCTTCGGGGAAGGGTTAGGGTTAGGGTTCGGGCTAGGGTTAGGGTTAGGGGACGGGGACGGTTTAGGGTCCAGGGGAGGGTACGACAACGCTTTAGGGGGAGCGTACGTGTGAGGGCGCGGGTTAGTGTTAGCGTACGGGTTAGGATTAGGGGACGGGTGAGGGTCAGGCTTCGGGGAAGGGTTAGGGTTAGGGTTCGGGCTAGGGTTAGGGTTAGGGGACGGGGACGGTTTAGGGTCCAGGGGAGGGTACGACAACGCTTTAGGGGGAGCGTACGCGTGAGGGTGCGGGTTAGTGTGAGCGTACGGGTTAGGATTAGGGGACAGGTGAGTGTCAGGCTTCGGGGAAGGGTTAGGGTTAGGGTTAGGGCTAGGGTTAGGGTTAGGGGACGGGGACGGTTTAGGGTCCAGGAGAGGGTACAACAACGCTTTAGGGGGAGCGTACGAGTGAGGGCACGGGTTAGTGTGAGCGTACGGGTTAGGATTAGGGGACGGTGAGGGTCAGGCTTCGGGGAAGGGTTAGGGTTAGGGTTCGGGCTAGGGTTAGGGTTAGGGGACGGGGACGGTTTAGGGTCCAGGGGAGGGTACGACAACGCTTTAGGGGGAGCGTACGCGTGAGGGCGCGGGTTAGTGTTAGCGTACGGGTTAGGATTAGGGGACGGGTGAGGGTCAGGCTTCGGGGAAGGGTTAGGGTTAGGGTTCGGGCTAGGGTTAGGGTTAGGGGACGGGGACGGTTTAGGGTCCAGTGGAGGGTACGACAACGCTTTAGGGGGAGCGTACGTGTGAGGGCGCGGGTTAGTGTTAGCTTACGGGTTAGGATTAGGGGACGGGTGAGGGTCAGGCTTCGGGGAAGGGTTAGGGTTAGGGTTCGGGCTAGGGTTAGGGTTAGGGGACGGGGACGGTTCAGGGTCCAGGGGAGGGTACGACAATGCTTTAGGGGGAGCGTACGTGTGAGGGCATGGGTTAGTGTTAGCGTACGGGATAGGATTAGGGGACGGGTGAGTGTCAGGCTTCGGGGAAGTGTTAGGGTTAGGGTTCGGGCTAGGGTTAGGGTTAGGGGACGGGGACGGTTTAGGGTCCAGGGGAGGGTACGACAACGCTTTAGGGGGAGCGTACGTGTGAGGGCTCCGGTTAGTGTTAGCGTACGGGTTAGGATTAGGGGACGGGTGAGGGTCAGGCTTCGGGGAAGGGTTAGGGTTAGGGTTCGGGCTAGGGTTAGGGTTAGGGGACGGGGACGGTTTAGGGTCCAGGGGAGGGTACGACAACGCTTTAGGGGGAGCGTACGTGTGAGGGCATGGGTTAGTGTTAGCGTACGGGTTAGGATTAGGGGACGGGTGAGGGTCAGGCTTCGGGGAAGGGTTAGGGTTAGGGTTCGGGCTATGGTTAGTGTTAGGGGACGGGGACGGTTTAGGGTCCGGGGGAGGGTACGACAACGCTTTGGGGGAGCGTACGTGTGAGGGCGCGGGTTAGTGTTAGCGTACGGGTTAGGATTAGGGGACGGGTGAGGCTCAGGGTTCGGGGATGTGTTAGGGTTAGGGTTCGGGCTAGGGTTAGGGTTAGGGGACGGGGACGGTTTAGGGTCCAGGGGAGGGTACGACAACGCTTTAGGGGGAGCGTACGTGTGAGGGCGCGGGTTAGTGTTAGCGTACGGGTTAGGATTAGGGGACGGGTGAGGGTCAGGCTTCGGGGAAGGGTTAGGGTTAGGGTTCGGGCTAGGGTTAGGGTTAGGGGACGGGGACGGTTTAGGGTCCAGGGGAGGGTACGACAACGCTTTAGGGGGAGCGTACGTGTGAGGGCGCGGGTTAGTGTTAGCGTACGGGTTAGGATTAGGGGACGGGTGAGGGTCTGGCTTCGGGGAAGTGTTAGGGTTAGGGTTCGGGCTAGGGTTAGGGTTAGGGGACGGGGACGGTTTAGGGTCCAGGGGAGGGTACGACAACGCTTTAGGGGGAGCGTACTTGTGAGGGCGCGGGTTAGTGTTAGCGTACGGGTTAGGATTAGGGGACGGGTGAGGGTCAGGCTTCGGGGAAGGGTTAGGGTTAGGGTTCGGGCTAGGGTTAGGGTTAGGGGACGGGGACGGTTTAGGGTCCAGGGGAGGGTACGACAACGCTTTAGGTGGAGCGTACGTGTGAGGGCGCGGGTTAGTGTTAGCGTACGGGTTAGGATTAGGGGACGGGTGAGGGTCAGGCTTCGGCGAAGGGTTAGGGTTAGGGTTCGGGCTAGGGTTAGTGTTAGGGGACGGGGACGGTTTAGGGTCCAGGGGAGGGTACGACAACGCTTTAGGGGGAGCGTACGTGTGAGGGCACGGGTTAGTGTTAGCGTACGGGTTAGGATTAGGGGACGGGTGAGGGTCAGGCTTCGGGGAAGGGTTAGGGTTAGGCTTCGGGTTAGGGTTAGGGTTAGCGGACGGGGAAGGTTTAGGGTCCAGGGGAGGGTATGACAACGCTTTAGGGGGAGCGTACGTGTGAGGGCGCGGGTTAGTGTTAGCGTAGGGGTTAGGATTAGGGGACGGGTGAGGGTCAGGCTTCGGGGAAGGGTTAGGGTTAGGGTTCGGGCTAGGGTGAGGGTTAGGGGACGGGGACGGTTTAGGGTCCAGGGGAGGGTACGACAACGCTTTAGGGGGAGCGTACGTGTGAGGGCGCGGGTTAGTGTTAGCTTACGGGTTAGGATTAGGGGACGGGTGAGGGTCAGGCTTCGGGGAAGGGTTAGGGTTAGGGTTCGGGCTAGGGTTAGGGTTAGGGGACGGGGACGGTTTAGGGTCCAGGGGAGGGTACGACAACGCTTTAGGGGTAGCGTACGTGTGAGGGCGCGGGTTAGTGTTAGCGTACGGGTTAGGATTAGGGGACGGGTGAGGGTCAGGCTTCGGGGAAGGGTTAGGGTTAGGGTTCGGGCTAGGGTTAGGGTTAGGGGACGGGGACGGTTTAGGGTCCAGGGGAGGGTACGACAACGCTTTAGGGGGAGCGTACGTGTGAGGGCGCGGGTTAGTGTTAGCGTACGGGTTAGGATTAGGGGACGGGTGAGGGTCTGGCTTCGGGGAAGGGTTAGGGTTAGGGTTCGGGCTAGGGTTAGGGTTAGGGGATGGGGACGGTTTAGGGTCCAGGGGAGGGTACGACAACGCTTTAGGGGGAGCGTACGTGTGAGGGCGCGGGTTAGTGTTAGCGTACGGGTTAGGATTAGGGGACAGGTGAGGGTCAGGCTTCGGGGAAGGGTTAGGGTTAGGGTTCGGGCTAGGGTTAGGGTTAGGTGACGGGGACGGTTTAGGGTCCAGGGGAGGGTACGACAACGCTTTAGGGGGAGCGTACGTGTGAGGGCGCGGGTTAGTGTTAGCGTAGGGGTTAGGATTAGGGGACGGGTGAGGGTCAGGTTTCGGGGAAGGGTTAGGGTTAGGCTTCGGGTTAGGGTTAGGGTTAGCGGACGGGGAAGGTTTAGGGTCCAGGGGAGGGTATGACAACGCTTTAGGGGGAGCGTACGTGTGAGGGCGCGGGTTAGTGTTAGCGTAGGGGTTAGGATTAGGGGACGGGTGAGGGTCAGGCTTCGGGGAAGGGTTAGGGTTAGGGTTCGGGCTAGGGTTAGGGTTAGGGGACGGGGACGGTTTAGGGTCCAGGGGAGGGTACGACAACGCTTTAGGGGGAGCGTACGTGTGAGGGCGCGGGTTAGTGTTAGCTTACGGGTTAGGATTAGGGGACGGGTGAGGGTCAGGCTTCGGGGAAGGGTTAGGGTTAGGGTTCGGGCTAGGGTTAGGGTTAGGGGACGGGGACGGTTTAGGGTCCAGGGGAGGGTACGACAACGCTTTAGGGGAAGCGTACGTGTGAGGGCGCGGGTTAGTGTTAGCGTACGGGTTAGGATTAGGGGACGAGTGAGGGTCAGGCTTCGGGGAAGGGTTAGGGTTAGGGTTCGGGCTAGGGTTAGGGTTAGGGGACGGGGACGGTTTAGGGTCCAGGGGAGGGTACGACAACGCTTTAGGGGGAGCGTACGTGTGAGGGCGCGGGTTAGTGTTAGCGTACGGGTTAGGATTAGGGGACGGGTGAGGGTCTGGCTTCGGGGAAGGGTTAGGGTTAGGGTTCGGGCTAGGGTTAGGGTTAGGGGACGGGGACGGTTTAGGGTCCAGGGGAGGGTACGACAACGCTTTAGGGGGAGCGTACGTGTGAGGGCGCGGGTTAGTGTTAGCGTACGGGTTAGGATTAGGGGACGGGTGAGGGTCAGGCTTCGGGGAAGGGTTAGGGTTAGGGTTCGGGCTAGGGTTAGGGTTAGGGGACGGGGACGGTTTAGGGTCCAGGGGAGGGTACGACAACGCTTTAGGGGGAGCGTACGTGTGAGGGCGTGGGTTAGTGTTAGCGTACGGGTTAGGATTAGGGGACGGGTGAGGGTCAGGCTTCGGGGAAGGGTTAGGGTTAGGGTTCGGGCTAGGGTTAGGGTTAGGGGACGGGGAAGGTTTAGGGTCCAGGGGAGGGTACGACAACGCTTTAGGGGCAGCGTACGTGTGAGGGCGCGGGTTAGTGTTAGCGTAGGGGTTAGGATTAGGGGACGGGTGAGGGTCAGGCTTCGGGGAAGGGTTAGGGTTAGGCTTCGGGTTAGGGTTAGGGTTAGCGGACGGGGAAGGTTTAGGGTCCAGGGGAGGGTATGACAACGCTTTAGGGGGAGCGTACGTGTGAGGGTGCGGGTTAGTGTTAGCGTAGGGGTTAGGATTAGGGGACGGGTGAGGGTCAGGCTTCGGGGAAGGGTTAGGGTTAGGGTTCGGGCTAGGGTGAGGGTTAGGGGACGGGGACGGTTTAGGGTCCAGGGGAGGGTACGACAACGCTTTAGGGGGAGCGTACGTGTGAGGGCGCGGGTTAGTGTTAGCTTACGGGTTAGGATTAGGGGACGGGTGAGGGTCAGGCTTCGGGGAAGGGTTAGGGTTAGGGTTCGGGCTAGGGTTAGGGTTAGGGGACGGGGACGGTTTAGGGTCCAGGGGAGGGTACGACAACGCTTTAGGGGAAGCGTACGTGTGAGGGCGCGGGTTAGTGTTAGCGTACGGGTTAGGATTAGGGGACGGGTGAGGGTCAGGCTTCGGGGAAGGGTTAGGGTTAGGGTTCGGGCTAGGGTTAGGGTTAGGGGACGGGGACGGTTTAGGGTCCAGGGGAGGGTACGACAACGCTTTAGGGGGAGCGTACGTGTGAGGGCGCGGGTTAGTGTTAGCGTACGGGTTAGGATTAGGGGACGGGTGAGGGTCTGGCTTCGGGGAAGGGTTAGGGTTAGGGTTCGGGCTAGGGTTAGGGTTAGGGGATGGGGACGGTTTAGGGTCCAGGGGAGGGTACGACAACGCTTTAGGGGGAGCGTACGTGTGAGGGCGCGGGTTAGTGTTAGCGTACGGGTTAGGATTAGGGGACAGGTGAGGGTCAGGCTTCGGGGAAGGGTTAGGGTTAGGGTTCGGGCTAGGGTTAGGGTTAGGTGACGGGGACGGTTTAGGGTCCAGGGGAGGGTACGACAACGCTTTAGGGGGAGCGTACGTGTGAGGGCGCGGGTTAGTGTTAGCGTAGGGGTTAGGATTAGGGGACGGGTGAGGGTCAGGCTTCGGGGAAGGGTTAGGGTTAGGGTTCGGGCTAGGGTTAGGGTTAGGGGACGGGGACGGTTTAGGGTCCAGGGGAGGGTACGACAACGCTTTAGGGGGAGCGTACGTGTGAGGGCGCGGGTTAGTGTTAGCGTACGGGTTAGGATTAGGGGACGGGTGAGGGTCAGGCTTCGGGGAAGGGTTAGGGTTAGGGTTCGGGCTAGGGTTAGGGTTAGGGGACGGGGACGGTTTAGGGTCCAGGGGAGGGTACGACAACGCTTTAGGGGGAGCGTACGTGTGAGGGCGTGGGTTAGTGTTAGCGTACGGGTTAGGATTAGGGGACGGGTGAGGGTCAGGCTTCGGGGAAGGGTTAGGGTTAGGGTTCGGGCTAGGGTTAGGGTTAGGGGACGGGGAAGGTTTAGGGTCCAGGGGAGGGTACGACAACGCTTTAGGGGCAGCGTACGTGTGAGGGCGCGGGTTAGTGTTAGCGTAGGGGTTAGGATTAGGGGACGGGTGAGGGTCAGGCTTCGGGGAAGGGTTAGGGTTAGGCTTCGGGTTAGGGTTAGGGTTAGCGGACGGGGAAGGTTTAGGGTCCAGGGGAGGGTATGACAACGCTTTAGGGGGAGCGTACGTGTGAGGGCGCGGGTTAGTGTTAGCGTAGGGGTTAGGATTAGGGGACGGGTGAGGGTCAGGCTTCGGGGAAGGGTTAGGGTTAGGGTTCGGGCTAGGGTGAGGGTTAGGGGACGGGGACGGTTTAGGGTCCAGGGGAGGGTACGACAACGCTTTAGGGGGAGCGTACGTGTGAGGGCGCGGGTTAGTGTTAGCTTACGGGTTAGGATTAGGGGACGGGTGAGGGTCAGGCTTCGGGGAAGGGTTAGGGTTAGGGTTCGGGCTAGGGTTAGGGTTAGGGGACGGGGACGGTTTAGGGTCCAGGGGAGGGTACGACAACGCTTTAGGGGAAGCGTACGTGTGAGGGCGCGGGTTAGTGTTAGCGTACGGGTTAGGATTAGGGGACGGGTGAGGGTCAGGCTTCGGGGAAGGGTTAGGGTTAGGGTTCGGGCTAGGGTTAGGGTTAGGGGACGGGGACGGTTTAGGGTCCAGGGGAGGGTACGACAACGCTTTAGGGGGAGCGTACGTGTGAGGGCGCGGGTTAGTGTTAGCGTACGGGTTAGGATTAGGGGACGGGTGAGGGTCTGGCTTCGGGGAAGGGTTAGGGTTAGGGTTCGGGCTAGGGTTAGGGTTAGGGGATGGGGACGGTTTAGGGTCCAGGGGAGGGTACGACAACGCTTTAGGGGGAGCGTACGTGTGAGGGCGCGGGTTAGTGTTAGCGTACGGGTTAGGATTAGGGGACAGGTGAGGGTCAGGCTTCGGGGAAGGGTTAGGGTTAGGGTTCGGGCTAGGGTTAGGGTTAGGTGACGGGGACGGTTTAGGGTCCAGGGGAGGGTACGACAACGCTTTAGGGGGAGCGTACGTGTGAGGGCGCGGGTTAGTGTTAGCGTACGGGTTAGGATTAGGGGACGGGTGAGGGTCAGGCTTTGGGGAATGGTTAGGGTTAGGGTTCGGGCTAAGGTTAGGGTTAGGGGACGGGGACGATTTAGGGTCCAGGGGAGGGTACGACAACGCTTTAGGGGGAGTGTACGCGTGAGGGCGCGGGTTAGTGTTAGCGTACGGGTTAGGAATAGGGGACGGGTGAGGGTCAGGCTTCGGGGAAGGGTTAGGGTTAGGGTTCGGGCTAGGGTTAGGGTTAGGGGACGGGGACGGTTTAAGGTCCAGGGGAGGGTACGACAACGCTTTATTGGGAGCGTACTTGTGAGGGCGCGGGTTACTGTTAGCGTACGTGTTAGGATTAGGGGACGGGTGAGGGTCAGGCTTCGGGGAAGTGTTAGGGTTAAGGTTCGGGCTAGGGTTAGGGTTAGGGGACGGGGACGGTTTAGGGTCCAGGGGAGGGTACAACAACGCTTTAGGGGGAGCGTACGTGTGAGGGCGCGGGTTAGTGTTAGCGTACGGGTTAGGATTAGGGGACAGGTGAGGGTCAGGCTTCGGGGAAGGCATAGGGTTAGGGTTCGGGCTGGGGTTAGTGTTAGGGGACGGGGACGGTTTAGGGTCCAGGGGAGGGTACGACAACGCTTTAGGGGGAGCGTACGCGTGAGGGCGCAGGTTAGTGTTAGCGTATGGGTTAGGATTATGGGACGGGTGAGGGTCAGGCTTCGGGGAAGTGTTAGGGTTAGGGTTCGGGCTAGGTTTAGGGTTAGGGGACGGGGACGGTTTAGGGTCCAGGGGAGGGTACGACAACGCTTTAGGGGGAGCGTACGCGTGAGGGCGCGGGTTAGTGTTAGCGTACGGCTTAGGATTAGGGGACGGGTGAGGGTCAGGCTTCGGGGAAGGGTTAGGGTTAGGGTTCGGGCTAGGGTTACGGTTAGGGGACGGGGACGGTTTAGGGTCCAGGGGAGGGTACGACAACGCTTTAGGGGGAGCGTACGTGTGAGGGCGCGGGTTATTGTTAGCGTACGGGTTAGGATTAGGGGACGGGTGAGGGTCAGGCTTTGGGGAAGGGTTAGGGTTAGGGTTCGGGCTATGGTTAGGGTTAGGGGATGGGGACGGTTCAGGGTAGAGGGGAGGGTACGACAATGCTTTAGGGGGAGCGTACGTGTGAGGGCATGGGTTAGTGTTAGCGTACGGGATAGGATTAGGGGACGGGTGAGTGTCAGGCTTCGGGGAAGTGTTAGGGTTAGGGTTCGGGCTAGGGTTAGGGTTAGGGGACGGGGACGGTTTAGGGTCCAGGGGAGGGTACGACAACGATGTAGGGGGAGCGTACGTGTGAGGGCGCGGGGTAGTGTTAGCGTACGGGTTAGGATTAGGGGACGGGTGGGGGTCAGGCTTCGGGGAAGGGTTAGGGTTAGGGTTCGGGCTAGGGTTAGGGTTAGGGGACGGGGACGGTTTAGGGTCCAGGGGAGGGTACAACAACGCTTTACGGGGAGCGTAGATGTGAGGGCGCGGGTTAGTGTTAGCGTACGGGTTAGGATTAGGGGACGGGTGAGGGTCAGGCTTCGGGGAAGGGTTAGGGTTAGGGTTCGGGCTAGGGTTAGGGTTAGGGGACGGGGACGGTTTAGGGTCCAGGGGAGGGTACTACAACGCTTTAAGAAGAGCGTAAGTGTGAGGGCGCGGGTTAGTGTTAGCGTACGGGATAGGATTAGGGGACGGGTGAGGGTCAGGCTTCGGGGAAGGGTTAGGGTTAGGGTTCGGGCTAGGGTTAGGGTTAGGGGACGGGGACGGTTCAGGGTCCAGGGGAGGGTACGACAATGCTTTAGGAGGAGCGTACGTGTGAGGTCGCGGGTTAGTGTTAGTGTACGGGATAGGATTAGGGGACGGGTGAGGGTCAGGCTTCGGGGAAGTGTTAGGGTTAGGGTTCGGGCTAGGGTTAGGGTTAGGGGACGGGGACGGTTTAGGGTCCAGGGGAGGGTACGAAAACGCTTTAGGGGGAGCGTACGTGTGAGGGCTCGGGTTAGTGTTAGCGTACGTGTTAGGATTAGGGGACGGGTGAGGGTCAGGCTTCGGGGAAGGGTTAGGGTTAGGGTTCGGGCTAGGGTTAGGGTTAGGGGACGGGGACGGTTTAGGGTCCAGGGGAGGGTACGACAACGCTTTAGGGGGAGCGTACGTGTGAGGGCGCGGGTTAGTGTTAGCTTACGGGTTAGGATTAGGGGACGGGTGAGGGTCAGGCTTCGGGGAAGGGTTAGGGTTAGGGTTCGGGCTAGGGTTAGGGTTAGGGGACGGGGACGGTTTAGGGTCCAGGGGAGGGTACGACAACGCTTTAGGGGAAGCGTACGTGTGAGGGCGCGGGTTAGTGTTAGCGTACGGGTTAGGATTAGGGGACGGGTGAGGGTCAGGCTTCGGGGAAGGGTTAGGGTTAGGGTTCGGGCTAGGGTTAGGGTTAGGGGACGGGGACGGTTTAGGGTCCAGGGGAGGGTACGACAACGCTTTAGGGGGAGCGTACGTGTGAGGGCGCGGGTTAGTGTTAGCGTACGGGTTAGGATTAGGGGACGGGTGAGGGTCTGGCTTCGGGGAAGGGTTAGGGTTAGGGTTCGGGCTAGGGTTAGGGTTAGGGGACGGGGACGGTTTAGGGTCCAGGGGAGGGTACGACAACGCTTTAGGGGGAGCGTACGTGTGAGGGCGCGGGTTAGTGTTAGCGTACGGGTTAGGATTAGGGGACGGGTGAGGGTCAGGCTTCGGGGAAGGGTTAGGGTTAGGGTTCGGGCTAGGGTTAGGGTTAGGGGACGGGGACGGTTTAGGGTCCAGGGGAGGGTACGACAACGCTTTAGGGGGAGCGTACGTGTGAGGGCGCGGGTTAGTGTTAGCGTACGGGTTAGGATTAGGGGACGGGTGAGGGTCAGGCTTCGGGGAAGGGTTAGGGTTAGGGTTCGGGCTAGGGTTAGGGTTAGGGGACGGGGAAGGTTTAGGGTCCAGGGGAGGGTACGACAACGCTTTAGGGGCAGCGTACGTGTGAGGGCGCGGGTTAGTGTTAGCGTAGGGGTTAGGATTAGGGGACGGGTGAGGGTCAGGCTTCGGGGAAGGGTTAGGGTTAGGGTTCGGGCTAGGGTTAGGGTTAGGGGACGGGGACGGTTTAGGTTCCAGGGGAGGGTACGACAATGCTTTAGGGGGAGCGTACGGGTGACGGCGCAGGTTAGTGTTAGCGTACGGGTTAGGATTAGGGGACGGGTGAGGGTCAGCCTTCGGGGAAGGGTTAGGGTTAGGGTTCGGGCTAGGGTTAGGGTTAGGGGACGGGGACGGTTTAGGGTCCAGGGGAGGGTACGAGAACGCTTTAGGGGGAGCGTACGTGTGAGGGCGCGGGTTAGTGTTAGCGTACGGGTTAGGATTAGGGGACGGGTAAGGGTCAGGCTTCGGGGAAGGGTTAGGGTTAGGGTTCGGGCTAGGGTTAGGGTTAGGGGACGGGGACGGTTTATGGTCCAGGGGAGGGTACGACATCGCTTTAGGGGGATCGTACGTGTGAGGGCGCGGGTTAGTGTTAGCGTACGGGTTAGGATTAGGGGACGGGTGAGGGTCAGGCTTCGGGGAAGGGTTAGGGTTAGGGTTCGGGCTAGGGTTAGGGTTAGGGGACGGGGACGGTTTAGGGTCCAGGGGAGGGTACGACAACGCTTTAGGGGGAGCATACGTGTGAGGGCGCGGGGTAGTGTTAGCCTACGGGTTAGGATTAGGGGACGGGTGAGGGTCAGGCTTCGGGGAAGGGTTAGGGTTAGGGTTCGGCCTAGGGTTAGGGTTAGGGGACGGGGACGGTTTAGGGTCCAGGGGAGGGTACGACAACGCTTTAGGTGGAGCGTACGCGTGAGGGCGCGGGTTAGTGTTAGCGTACGGGTTAGGATTAGGGGACGGGTGAGGGTCAGGCTTCGGGGAAGGGTTAGGGTTAGGGTTCGGGCTAGGGTTAGGGTTAGGGGACGGGAACGGTTTAGGGTCCAGGGGAGGGTACGACAACGCTTTCGGGGGAGCGTACGCGTGAGGGCGCGGGTTAGGGTTAGCGTACCAGTTAGGAATAGGCGTCGGGTGAGGGTCAGGCTTCGGGGAAGGGTTAGGGTTAGGTTTCGGGCTAGGGTTAGGGTTAGGGGCCGGGGACAGTTTAGGGTCCAGGTGAGGGTACGACAACGCTTTAGGGGGAGCGTACGCGTGAGGGCGTAGGTTAGTGTGAGCGTACGGGTTAGGATTAGGGGAGGGGTGAGGATCAGGCTTCAGGGAAGGGTTAGGATTAGGGTTCGGGCTAGGGTTAGGGTTAGGGGACGGGGACGGTTTAGGGTCCAGGGGAGGGTACGACAACGCTTTAGGGGGAGCATACGCGTGAGGGCGCGGATTAGTGTTAGTGTACGGGTTAGGATTAGGGGACGGGTGAGGGTCAGGCTTCGGGGAAGGGTTAGGTTTAGGGTTCGGGCTAGGGTTAGGGTTAGGGGACGGGGACGGTTTAGGGTCCATGGTAGGGTACGACAACGCTTTAGGGGGAGCGTACGCGTGAGGGCGCGGGTTAGTGTTAGCGTACGGCTTAGGATTAGGGGACGGGTGAGGGTCAGGCTTCGGGGAAGTGTTAGGGTTAGGGTTCGGGCTAGGGTTAGGGTTAGGGGACGGGGACGGTTTAGGGTCCAGGGGAGGGTACGACAATGCTGTAGGGGGAGCGTACGTGTGAGGGCACGGGGTAGTGTTAGCGTACGGGTTAGGATTAGGGGACGGGTGAGGGTCAGGCTTCGGGGAAGGGTTAGGTTTAGGGTTCGGGCTAGTGTTAGGGTTAGGGGACGGGGACGGTTTAGGGTCCAGGGGAGGGT